>NC_057718.1:87098506-87136987 GCF_004010195.1 Chiloscyllium plagiosum
ACCCTACTCCGACCTATCACCTTCACCTTTACCTCTTTCCACCTATCACATTTCCAACTCCCCTCCTCCAAGTCCCTCCTCCCTACCTTTTATCTTCTCCTGCTGAACACTCTCTGCTCATTCCTGAAGAAGGGCCTGTGCCCGAAACGTCGAATCTCCTGTTCCCTGGATGCTGCCTGACCTGCTGTGCTGTTCCAGCAATAAAGTTTCAACAATAACTGTTTCTTTACTTCCCTGTAGGTTGGGTTTGTCTGTGCAACCATTTCTAAGGCTGACCCTTTTTTTAAAGAGTTGATGTAAAAGTGCCAGGATGGATGTCACGTTATGTATGAACGTTCTGTAATACTTTGCCAGCCCAAGAAATTACCTAAGCTCCTGCATACCTGAGAGCCAGGGCACCTTTTATCACCCTCACTTTATTTTCCAACAGGTGTAACCCAGTCTTGTCAACTCTGTAGCCCATTTGGGGCGCCTGGAACACACATTTTCCCCTTCTAAGGCAAGTATCTGCCTTGGAAAAATACCTTAGTACTATGTCCAAGTTTTCTAAAGTGGACCTGAGGTAGACTTTGCAAAATATTCCCCCTGGTCCATTGAAATATTGAACAGGCTGATGATACTCCAAATGGCAGTTTTGCATATTGGTACAAGCCCTTAGTATTAATTGTAGCATACTTCTGGGAATCCTTGTCCAAACATAATTGCAAATGTGGCTTATGTCCAGCTTTGTGAAGGACAGCATCCCCTGCCAGCTTTGCATGCAAACCCTCTATCTGAGGGACTTGGTATCTATCCAGCTGTGAAAAGTGGTTTAATGTTTATTTAAAATCTCCACAAAGGCAAACGACCTGTCAGGCTTCAAAATTGGTACGATTGGTGCTGCCCATTCTGCAAACCAGAGTGGTTTGATGATTCCTTCACTTTCCAGCCTTCTGATTTCTACCTCTACTTTTGCCCATATGGCAAATGGCACTGGGCAGATCTTGCAGCATTGTGGAATTACTTCCTCTCAACTAGCAAGATGGTCTTCATCCTCTGATAATCCCTGGACCTTCCTGGAAGATGTCCGGGTATTTAATTAGGACTTCACTTGGATAGTCATTTTCTAATTGAAAAATGTTGAGCGAATCTAAGTGAGTCTCTTGCAACCAATTTTATTCCATTATTTATGGGCCCAAGCTTTTTACTACAATCAGTGGTAACTGAACCACTTATTTTTCGTAAGGGACTGGAACTGAAGTTGTACTCTTAAATCTGCAAACATTCCCCAGTATAGGATCTCAGCCTAACCGAGATCTTGTACAAACTTAAGGGCTGGAGCCCAGAGGAAAGTGTGTTAAAGACTGTTTCTGCAATCACTGATATGGGTGCACCGGTATCAACCTCCATGAGAAGCAGATGACCATTTAACCAAGTGTTTATTTTGAATGGTCTGATTTGCATGTTGCTAAGCAATTTAACTCGTCCAAACCAGGTGCTGGTGGACTTTCCAGAGTATGATACACTCCTGGATACCAGTCTATAAGTTTTCTTTCTCAATTTAAGTCTAACAGAACTCTTTAGGATTACAAGAATGGCTTGCTGGCCTGGATCCTGAAGAAAATTTTAACCATTTAACAGAGGATTGGCTTTGTTTCAGGATTTTGTTATGCTGACCTAGAGACCCTCTGTTCAGGATATGTCCAGAATGAGGCAATGCAATTGCCTTCACTCATGTGGTGTTCCCTAAGTTCTGTTGGATTGGTGAGGATGTCCACTTCTATTATATGCTCCACGTGTCGCATTTTCCAATGATGAAGCCAGTAGTACCTCCTGTTTGAAGAAGTTCAGTAGGGCTTCAGTTAGTGGGCATTTTTGCACAGTTAGTCATTAATCCCACATGCCAAACGGTCTCTCAGGTCTCATTAAAAGGTTAAACCAAAGTCACATGCATCTGCCAGTCTTCTTAACCTCATAAAACTTCTGATACAGATCCCCCTGGCTCTCGAATTGCTGAGTAAAAACAAAAGCATCTTAGAATTAGAGGAGGCTTGGGATCATAAGAAAGTTGGTCTCCAATTGACAGAAAATGCATTCTTTCCACATACTGGGCCCAGTCCCCGACATAAGGGTTGAACGTGTCAAGCTTCCCAAACAAAGGCATGATATAAGAAATGCTCATCCCGACTCAAAGACAACTGTTGCGAGCGTGTTTCTTCAGGATCAAGTTTTACTCCGGTCACCACCGAAATAACTCCACAGAGGCTGGTATCCTGTTACCAAGTCACCCCTTATTTACACATGAAAAGTCCTTGATCCTGTTACTGCCTTTTCCAAGGCAGCTGTCAGAGTGTTAGAAGCTCTGACATTCCTCTTTTCATCTGCCTGCTAGGACTGCTTGATTGGACCAGATTTAAAGCCCCAATCAGGGAACTCATATTCTATGAGGTCCACCTAGCTGACCTCATTACAACCACTATAGTAGTTGCCCAGAAAGTTTCAACTTTTGATGGGCAGTTAACTGACATTGTAACCCTCTGAAAAGCCTCTTACACTGAGTTAGAGATTTTGGAGAGATACAGTTACCTGAACAATTAGCGTGGAAATGTTAGAGGGACTGAAACCTGCTCTCGCTCCTGGATAACTACCCTGCTCTCCAACCTCTCCCTCAACCCAGAACAACTTAATGTTGGTTTCCTAATGCATACTGAGACCCACCTACCCCCAATACCACCCCCCCACATCCAGGCAACTAATCCTTGCACCCAACACACCACTACACACCCCCTCACTCCACGTCACCCTACCTCGTGATCCACTTGTCACCTAAAAAAGACCCAATCCTCCTGCCTCTCAAACTCATCACTCACTCAACTGCCATCACACTCACTCACTCACACCCATCTCAACCACTTTCCTTCTCCACTTGCCTTCTTTCAGTAGCTTGTCAAAGAGCTTTGAGACTCTTTACCTTTATTTACTTACTGGATTACAGCAATTAATACTGTAAAAATGGAATTACCTTCTACAAAAATTCCTTATGTTGCTCTTTGCAAGGTTTGCTGCACTGCCTGAGTTACAGTGGATTCTCCATTGGAAGTTGGGCCTGAAAGATTATGGGAAGCTAAATTGCAAATTTTATATGTGATCTGGAATTAAAGATCTTGGAACACAACCACCAATGCAACCACTATTTCTAGGGCCACTTCCTTAAGTATTGTGTGATGTAGAATATCAGGCCCTAGGATTTAACAGCCTTAATCCCATCAATTTCTCCAACACCATTTCTCTAATAATACAGATTTACTTCCATTCCTCCCGCTCACTAAACCCTGTTTGCCCCATCATTTCTGGTATGTTATTCATACTACTCCTTTCTGAAGACAGAAGCTAAGTGTGAATTTAGATCGTCAGCTATTTCTTTGGTTCCCATTATAAATTATCCTACTTTTGACTGTAGGGGACCTATATTAGTTTTCCTCGATCTTTTTCTCTTTACTTATCTGTAGAAAATTTTCAAGTAGTTCTTATGTCCCCCTCAATATTACTCTCACACTCTATTTTCCCCTTCTAAATCAATCCTTCATCATCCTTTGCTGACTTCTAAACTGTTTGCAAACCTGTTGATTTTACTTTCCAATTTTTATGCATCTCTTTTGCATCTTGTTATGGACCAGGTCAGACCCTCTCAAAACATTTCAAGAAAGTAGCCCAGACCCTAACTTTGCTTGTTGTTTTAGGCAGGTGTTAAGTGGATATTCCAGGAGAGATGCAGCTGGTAAAACCACTTAGCTTAAAACAAAACAGAATTTATTTATGAGATTTACCGAATGAAACACAAACAAAAGAGAACAGAATACCAAATAACTTAATCTTTCTGAAAACCCGACAAATTATCCCAAATGCTTAGAACAATCCCCATAAGCACCCTTGGCACAAAAGGAAAAATCAAACACAGGGTCTTACGAGAGAGAGAAATGGCAGAGGGACTCAGCATGGAACACTTTCTTCCATGTAGCTGTTTCTTGGACCAGCAGCCTCAAAACTGACTGCTGCTTTCTGTGAACAGCCAGACTGCTAAAACCAAACCAGAGAAAAGCTGAGCTGGGCGAACTGGCCATTCACCTTTCATTGTACAAGTGCTTTTCTAAAAAAAAAACTTGATAGCATTTTTAAATGGATCAACCCCAGACATTTCGGAGTCTGTGTCTTTACGACCCCTGAAAGAAAAAAAACAAGGACAACCTAACCTTGTTAAAGGAGCATCATCACCACATTCTAACACTACCTCTAATGTTCCTCATAATGCTTCGTCTGGTCACTGTTCTCTTTTTACATTTGCGCCAAACAGGAATAAAAAAATTTTTCTAGTTCACGCATTTGCTCTTTCAATGTTTGCCATTGCCAATTCACTGTAATTCCTTTCAGTGAAACTTCTCAATCTATTATAGCCAATACCATCGTAGATTCCCTTATTAAGATTCAGGAACCTAGTCTTAGAATCAGCTACTTCATTCTCCATCTTGATGATAACTCCATCATATTCTGGCCACTGATCTCCAAGGGGTTCTTCACAACTACATTTCCAATTATTCCTCTCATTGCATAATACCTAATCAAAGATGGCCCATTCTCTCGTTGGTTCCTCAATGTATTAGTCCAGAAAACCATCCTATATCTACTCTACGAGTTCCTCCTCTACTGTATTTTGACTGAGTTGATTCACCCAAAAATATGCAGATTAAAGTCACATATAATTACAGATGTTCCTTTGTCGCACATATCTCTGATTTCCTGTTTAAAGCCTTTCCCAACATCACCACTACATGTTGGTGGTCTGTATGCCACCCTCATTAATGGTTTTGCCCCTTGATAATTCTCAAATCTATACACACAGATTCTAAATTATCTGAACTAATATCGTCCCTCAATATTGTGTTTGTATCTTCTATAACCAGTAATGCAAACTTCACCACTTTTCCTTTTTGACTCCTTCCAAAATACTGAATACACTTGGTTATTCAGCTTACACCCCTGGATACCCTGCAGCCACATCTTTGTAATCCTAACTACATCTATTTGTGCAATTAATTCATCCACTTTATTTCAAATGCTCCATGCATTCAGACACAAAGCTTCAGGCTTGTCTTTTTAACATTCTTTGTCCCATTCCCACTTTTTCTAGCCATGGCATTGTTTGATTCTAACCTTTGATTCCTCTGTCTATCATTTCTCTTATTCCCCCCTTTCTGTCTTTTGTTCTTGTTTTTGTTTCTCGTTCCCTTGACTTCTTGCATAGGTTCTCATTCCCCTGTCAGAGAATCATACAGCATGTCAAACAGACCCGTCAGAATAATTGTCCATTCCAACAAGGTTTCCCATTTGCCTGCATTTGGCCAATAACCCTCTAAATCTTTCTGATTCATATTTCTGTATTCATATGTCTTTTAAATGTTGTAACTGTGCCTGCATCTACCACTTCCTCTGGCAGTTCATTCTACATTGGAGCGACCCTCTGTGTGGAAAAAGTTGCCCATCATGTCCCTTTTAAAACTTTCTCCTCTCACCTTAAAAATATGCCCTCTAGTTTTAAACTCCTCTATCAAGGGTCCAGAAATATGGCAAAGTGAGTACCAAAATGCAGACCCATTACCTGCCAATTGTCACAAAAGGTGATGTTGGGCGCTAAATCTACTACTTCATTGTAGCAATTGGTCCATGATGTTACTTAACATCAGCTCTTCTTGCTTAAATGCTACAATTTCAGCTTGTCTCAATTCATAGCCCTCTATCTAACACAGAAGGCTGGGGATTCAAATTCATCACACAATTTAGGCTGATGTACCAGCTCATTATCATAAGTTCATAAGATATAGGAGCAGAATTAGACCATTCTGCCCATTGAGTTCGCTCCACCATTCCATCATGGCTGATATGCTCCTAATTCCCATTTTCCTGCCTTCTCTCCAGATCCTTTCAACCCATTACCAATTAAAAATCTGTCTAACTCCTCCTTAAATTTACTCAGTGCCCCAGCATCCACTGCAACATCCACAAAAGAGGAAGCATCCACTGTGCAGAATATTTCAGTTGTGGTCTCACCAATGCCTTATATAGTTATAACAATACTTCTTTACCTCTATATTCTATTCCTTTAGCGAGAAAAACCAATTCACTTTTTTTATTATCTGCTGTACATGCATGCTAGTTTTCTATGACTCATGAACAAGGACACCCAGATCCCTCTGTACCATAGCATCCTGAAGTCTCTTCCATTTAGAGAAGTCATCTTCCCATTTTTCTGACCAAAATGCATGACCTCACACTAACCCACATTAAACTCAATCTGTCACATTTTGGCCCACTCTCCTAACCTATCTGTCCATTTATAAGGTTTTTTTTTCCTCATTGCAATTTACCATCCCACCTATTTTTGTTATCTGCAAATTTGGCTAAAGAGCCTTCTATCTCTGTATCCAAGTCATTAATGTAGATTGTAAATAGCAGGGGCCCAAGGACCAAACCCTGTAGCACCCCACTAGTTACATCTTGCCATTCAGAAAAAAAACTCATTTATCCTGGCTCTCTGTGTTCTGTCCATCAGCCAGTCACCCATCCAAGCGATTAAAATACCCTTAATCCCATATGATCCAACCTTGTGAATTAACCTTTGTGTGCGGCACCTTATCAAACACCTTCTGAAACTCCAGTTATATTGCATCTACAGGATCCTCATTATCCACTTTGCTTGTTACATCTTTGACAAACTCTCTCAAATTAGTCAAGCATGATCTGTCCTTCAAACAACCTGTTGGATAGCGTTTTGACTTTCCAAATGTCCTGATTTTGCTTCCTTGTTAATTGATTCTAATACTTTCCCAACAACGGATGTTAAACTAACTGGTCTATAATTTCCCACATATTGTCTCCCTCCCTTTTTGAATAAGGGTGTTACAGTAGCGTTTTTCCAATCCGCCGCAACTTTTCCCATGTCCAGGGAATTTTGGAATATTGTAACCAATGGATCTACTATCTCCATTACCAAAGTTTGTCTTTCATTGAGAAATAATAGCTTTGGGATGAAATATTAAACTTGCCTATCATTTCAGCTAGGTATGAAACCTCCCGGGTGGTATTTTGAAAGAATTTTCTCAGCGTCACATCCAAAGTTCCTTAACGTGATTCCACTTCTTGTCATTTCAGTGATGTTACTGCATGCAAATTGACTGCAGTTCAAAATAAATTAATCAGTTACAAAGTACTTTGAGAAATTATAACAATGCATAATCTTCCAAGTTCTTTTATTTACTTAACGATTAAACTGATATGTTTCAGATAGCACATCCACCTATCCCATTGGAAGCAACCAGTTATCGCAGAGTTTCGGCTTAATGATAAACGCAGATCATGATTTTAATGAACCATTAGAGTACAGAGTCAGCTGCACGGAAAATTGGATTGATTATGAAGACTTTTTCAACTGTTTCCAGTAAGTCCATATTCCTGCAATTATTATTCATTTGAGCAGTTTCAAATTTAAGTTTTTCTAATTCTAGTTTTCAACTAATCCTTCCTGTCTCAAAGTCAGATTTGAACAAATCAGGAATCAAAAATGATTGGGCTTCAATCCCTGGGTCTACAATAGGGTTCCACCTACTGGACACCTTCAGCTTGGACCCTGCTGGCGTTCCTGTCGTCAATGGAAGGGCAGGCCCTTTTGCATGGGGCCGATAATGATTAGATTAGATTAGATTCCCTACAGTGTGGAAACAGGCCCTTCGGCCCAACAAGTCCACATCGACCCTCTGAAGAGCAACCCACCCAGACCCATTCCCCTACATTCACCCCTGACTAATGCACCTAACACTACGGGCAATTTAACATGGCCAGTTCACTTGACCTGCACATCTTTGTACTGTGGGAGGAAACCGGAGCACTCGGAGGAAACCCACACAGACACAGGGAGAATGTGCAAACTCCACACAGGCAGTTGCCCAAGGCGGGAATTGAACCCGGGTCCCTGGCGCTGTAATGTTTTAGTATGGAATAACAGCCTGTCGTCAAACAACACATGGAGTGCATCAACAGGAAGGAGACTAGAATGGAGATATAATTTTCATTACCTGAGTTTTTTGAACAAGTTGCAGACTCACATCAGGCTGAACTAGCAATGCAGATTTACAAGATATCACACCACATTGGAGCTAACTACAACGCCCAGAAAGAAGCAGGTCATAACTTTGTTGCACACAATTAGAGGTTTTACACATCATATCCTGCTCAGACAAGTGATTTATGAGGAAATTGCACATGAGCAAGTAATTAACATATTTAATGTCTCCTTCAATCAACACTACTATTGAGTAGGCAAAATTAAATAAGCTCACCCAGTGTTTTGGAGAAAGTGGTGATTAATTGATTAATGATTTATATCAGCTGATAGGAAATTGTGAACGTATTAATTTAAAGGAAGAATTCAGCTGGGACCAAATCATTGTATGGGCTTAGAAGAAATGTTATTAGATTTTTTTTGCATTAAAGAAGTGTTGTTAAAGGCATTTCATTTGACCAGACAAGCAGAAGTTAGAAAATAGAATTATACAGAAATTCAAGGTGACATGGAGACATATTGCTAATTGTTAAGTTCTGGAGTGAAAATGTGGTTACAGTGGTCGTACAAACTGGTAGCACAGTAGCCACCAGTGTATCAATGTTATAACTACAGTGTTACCCAGAGTTAATAGTGAGACAGACAAAGGCAGCATTGGGATAAATACTGTCCCACTAATACCACAGACTTTTTTTTAAAAGACGTATCATTTTAAAGTAATATGTTGCAGCAAGAAGCTTACATTTCAGAAGCAAACAGAAATGCACAATGATTAACAAAATTCAATGAACTGAACTTGTTAAAGAGTTAAAGATGATCTACCTGGGTGAGTTTAATGGCTGAACTCTAAGTTGCTAGAGTGCATAAATTTTGGCAACAGACTTAGATTGTGTTCTGGAAGCTGGATTCAACCAAACATTCAACCAACATGTGTAAAATTCATTGGATAAGGAATTTTAAATCATGGAACAAGTGACTGCTACACTTCAATATAAAAAGAGAAAAATCAGAAAAACCATACGTGTAACCCAGAATCAGGATTGTCCATTTTTAAACAGAACAACATGGACAGATTTACTGCTAATTTACAAGGTTTGGCACCTTGTAAATTTTAGAGCTGAACTTCCTCAATTATTCAATGTGCTTGGAAAGCCAAAAACAACTTATCGCATCACCTTACATCCTGAATAAAAGCTTGTGTGTTTGTTTGCACTGGAGAGGTTCCTCACCCACTTTTGCAAAAGGTAAAGCAAGAAGTTGACTCAATGGATGAAATCTTCCCAATCTCTGAATAACATGAACAATGGTGAGTCAGTTGGAACGTATAGCGAGATAAGGAGAAATTAAATCTTCTACTGTAGGCTTGAGCAACAGATGTGTGAATGAGGGTAACAATGTGCAACCAACATGTAAAAGCATTCTACTAACTATGTCATTGCTTGTCCCAACATTTGAATTTTATCTATGTGCCACACTGCTGAATGATCACATTACTGAGGAACTGTTTTGTTTCTAATATTGCATGTAAAACTTCATTAAACCTGTCCCTAGTGGTGTCAGGCATAGAAGCTGTGATCATCCCAGTGGACTGCGTATGCTGTACTGTGTCTGCAAGCCCAGAACTAGTACTAACCTCCAACTGACATGGAACCTACCCCTACTATAGAGCTGGCAGCCATAGGCACCCTTATGATGTGGCAAAGATGTAGAGAACCACAATCAATTATCTTCCATGGAATACTGTGCAGATAGGGGTAGTGGCACTATATTCTGCCCAGATGTGGAGGTTAGAATGCCCTTCAGTACTATACAGTATATCTGCAATGTTAAACTTCTTCACACTGGAACCAACAGGGACTTAGCACGCCCCTTCAACATCAGATTTTCATGCAAGTCGTGTCTGGACTTCATAATGGTACTGTCCAGACAAATCCTCAGAATCTCTTTTTCAAATAACTGGAGGATACATTGACACATTGCAATGGATGATGGAATTTTATGAGATCTGCAGCATTGCAAAGACGGGACCTATGTTGTGGAAAGTAAGGGAGGAAATTGCAAGATTCTGTGCAGAAATATTTGCATCAACTATAACCACAGGTGAGGTGCCTGATGACTGGAAGGTGGCTAATGTTGTACCTTTGTTTAAGAAAGGCTGTGAGGAGAAACCAGAGACTTACAGACCTGTGAGTCTTACATCGGTTGTGAGTAAATTATTGGAGGTGATTATATAAGGTACGACTTATGGATATTTGGAGAGGCAAACACTGATTAGGGATAGTCAACATGGTTTTGTGTGAGGAAAATCATATCTCACAATCTTAATTGAGTTTTTTGATGAAGTTACTGAAAAGATTGATGAGGACAGAGCAGTAGACGTCGTTTACTAGGACTTTAATAAAGCCTTCGACAAGGTTCCTCATGGTAGACTAATTAGTAAAGTTAGGTCACATGGGATTCAGGATGAGCTTGCCAATTGGATACGTAATTGGCTTAATGGCAGGAGGCAGAGATTGGTGGTGGAGGGTTGTTTTTCGGACTGGAAGCCTGTCACCAACAGTGTTCTCCAGGGATCGGTTCTGGGACCTCTTTTGTTTGTCATTGATATAATTGGTTTGGATGAGAATATAGCAGGCTTGGTTAGTAAATTTGCAGACAACACCAAATTTGGTGGCATAGTAGGCAGTGAAGAAGGTTTTCTAAGGGATTTTGATCAAATGGATAAATGGGCTAAAAGATGGCAGATAGAGTTCAGTCTGGATAAATGCATTTTGGTACAACAAACTAGGGTAGGGCTTATTCAGTTAATGATGGGGCCTTGCGTAGTGTTGTAGAACAGAGGCACCTCGGGATGCAGGTACATAATTCTTGCATCACAAAGAGACAGGGTGTTTAAAAAGGCATTCAGCACGCTTGTCTTGATTTTTTAGTCCTTTGAGTACAGGAGTTAGGAAGTCATGTTAAGGTTGTAAAGGACATTGGTGAGGCCTCTGCTGGAATACAGTGGCCAGTTCTGATCACAGTTATAGGAAGGATATTATTAAGCCAAAGACGTTCAGAAGAGATTTACCAGGATGCTGCCGGGTTTGGAACGTTTGGGTTATAAAGAAAGGCTGGATAGGCTAGGACTTTATCACTGGAGTGTAGAAGGTTGAGAAGTGACCTTATAGAAGTTTATAAAATAATGAGGGATATAGATAGAGTTAGTAGTAGTTGTCTTTTCCATAGAACGGGGATTTCGAGACGAAGGGGAATATTTTTAAGGTGAGAGGAGAAAGATTTTAAAAAGACATGAGGGGCAAGTTATTTACACAGAGAGTGGTTTGTGTGTGGAATGACCTTCCTGAAGAATTGGTGGATGTGGGTACAATTACAACATTTAAAATACATTTGGATAGATACATGAATAGGAAAGGTTTGGAGGCTATGATCCAGGAGCCAGCAGGTGGAACTAGTTTAGTTTGGGATTATGTTCGGCATCGACTGGTTGGACTGAAAGATCTGTTTCCATGCAGTATGACTGTATGACTCTATGCGGATGTTCTTTGGACACAGCAGTAAATTCAGCATCTGACAGCTAAGCAGCATCAGTCAGAGCAGCGCAGGAAATGCTTTCATGTGAACATTGTTTAATAGAACTGAGTTATGTCAAGTCATCTTTCACTGAATGTACATCTTCAAACTGCTGAGTCCAGCATCAACTATATAATCCCAACTGCAAGTGTACCTTAAGAATTTTATACGTGGTTCACAATGTTTCATAAAGGTTCAGATTACTAATGGTTGACAGCCTTCACAACATCTGATGTTCCCCCATGCAATACTGATAGGCTTTCATGCTAGCTTGGAAGCTATGGAAAGGAAAGCAATCTTTTAGACAGGATTAAAGTGTTGTGTAATGATTGGGATCATTAACTTCAATACCTTCATTCTTGTAGTTGTGGCTCAAATGACATTTGAGCATGCAGCTGATGATGAAAAGTGCACATTTATTGACAAATATAATGATGTATTTCCAATAATGTGTTAGCTGTGCCGCATATGTGCCCTCAGAAGGTTGTTTTCTTCTTTCTCTTCCTCGATATCTGGGTGCAATCCCAGGGTGCATAGGTGGGATGGTGAGAGTTTGTTGGTTTTAGAGTTTTGGGCATATGTCCCTGAGTCATTGGTGCTGAGAGGGCCTAGGCATTGAGTGTGTCCTGCCTAGATGCAGTTTCACCTCATTGGGTTGAAATCACAAGGTTGAGGGTAGCAGAAAGGAATAAATGAAAGGCCTAACCACCTCTGGATTGTCCTGAGAGGAAACATCTGGAGCCTCTATATGGTTCCTACTCTAGCTGAGTGCCTCCTGGCACCACCCTATCTTCTTTTGAGCACCATTAGCTAGATGATAGAGTGTAGGTGGGGCAGCACGGTGGTGCAGTGATGAACACTGCTGCCTCACAGCGCCAAGGAACCAGGTTCAATTTCAGCCTCAGGCAACTCTCTGTGTGGAGTTTGCACATTCTCCCTGTGTCTGCATGGGTTTCCTCTGGGTGCTCCGGTTTCCTCCCATAAGCCAAAGATGTGCAGGTTAGGCGAATTGGCCATGCTAAATTCCCCATAGTGTTCAGGGTTGTGCAGGTTGGGCGCATTAGTCAGAGATAAATATAGAGTAATGGGTTCTGGGTGGGAGATTCTTTGGAGGGTTGGTGTGGATTTGTTGGGCCGAAGGACCTGTTTCCACACTATAGGGAATCTAAGATTCTAAGGTGTGTGACCTTATTCAGCAGACATTGAGTGTGCTTGGACCTGGGTCCAAAGCAGCTGCCAACATGTCCATTCAAGCAGCCAGACTATTATATGCCCAAGCAGTAGAAACAGCCTGAGTCCAGTCCTCGTTGGGCCAGTTTATCCAACGCCTCCAACAAACCCTGCCTGCTGCTTTAGTATCTGCTTTTGCATTTGGAAGGTGTTCTCAGTGGCTGATGGACACATACTCTCCTGCCTGTGGCTAAGAAGGTACCTTGTCCCTACCCATCTTTTGAGTGCCAATGACATGAGGCATTTTTTCCTCAACCAGCTATGGAGACATAGCAATGGGTGTGCTCACCAGTATGTTTGTTTTCGCTGATAAATCATCAACTGTACTGGGAATTCAGAGGGATGGGAGATATAGATCAGGAATCTATGCATCTCATACTTTGATTGAAATGAAACAAAGATTTACAGTTATTGAAAAAGATGCTTCAGCTGCTAACTGGGCTTGGGAAGATTTTCAGGCTATATCCTGGATGTCTAGTTCACAACTGAGACAAACCAAAAATTTTTGGTTATTTAATTGAATGATAAGAAATTAGTGTTATGATTCCAACCAATGTTAGTACTAGACTAGTCAGATCCCAGTCTACAACTTGGCTTGATAGATCATATTTTAATGTGGTGAACTTTCATTGATGTATGAGAAGCACAAAATTCTGCAGTTTTTTTAACAATAAAACAGAAGGTTATTACATACAACAAATAAAGATAAAATAGAACAAACTAAGCTATTTGCATTTAACACAATTTGGAAGATTTTGAAATATAAAATCCCATATATACTTGACACCATCACTTTACAATACTGAAATAACTGAAATAAATACTGAAATGCCTATAGGTTTCACTTAACTGTTTCTTTAAATTCCCAGTCTTGACATCTTGATAGTCTTTTCCTTGATTATTCACACAACCAAAATTAAATTTTCTTGGCTTCAAATAATTCCTTAAAGTTTCTAATCAAATAATTCAGGTCTAGAATTTTTAGACTAAAACTCTACATTGAGGTAACCTATTGCTAATCTTTATGAACTAACTCCTTTCTCTAGTAGAAACTGTTCTTACATCTGACCCCAGGCGGGTCTTCCACAAACTGCTCACAGAAACTTTCCAGTTTATGCCTTTTTCCTAAGCAATTTCTGATTCTTCTAAACCAAGAGCAAGCTGATGTCTTTCAAGGTGTACTCTCTCCAATCTTAAAACTCTCACAGTATAAACAAGTCTTCATGATCACTCCAGAAAGACCTCAGTCACCGGTTTTGTGAGACATACTGGTTTAAATACATGACTCCAGAAAGATTGACAAATTAATTAATACATCCCTTCATATACATCGATCAGGATCCACATGCCACTATTAACTGGAAAAAGTATTTTTTTAATTTCACATTGTGACCCATGGAGTAAAGGAACTAGAGCAATGATGCACTCCTCCAGCCTTGATGACAATATTAAAGTGAGAGCTCACAGCAGGATACAGAATACAGATAATTTTTTTTATTATTTACTTTTTTTCCCTAATCAACCTGTTCAGAAAGATGTTATTATACACCTTTGGAACGGGTAAGATTTGAACCCGGGTCTCTTGGTTCAGGGATAGGGACTCCACAAGAGCCCCACAGACAGTGTTTAATTGGGAGTGGAATACTAATAATTCATTTCTTATGCATTATTATATCAAAAAAGGCTTTGGCAGATGCTAAGCTATATCTGGTGAAAAAAAAATGTATCCTGGATGATTTCCGAAGAATAACCAGGGTTAAGCTAATGAATTGGTTGATAAGGTTTAGAAAAAAGCATCTATGAAAGCAGTCATAATTGGGCTGATAGCACACTTTGAAGTTAAAAGAAACACAATTCAAATCCTGTGTTGAGCCAAATGAGTTAATAAAAATGCAATTGCAGATGAAGCAGCTTGAACAGGAAAGTGAAATGGAAGTTTAACAGTGTGAACTTGAAAGAGGAGGAGAAGGGGAAAGGGAGAATATTTAAGATGTTAGGGATATAGTGCACTCCTTTAACCTCGCTCCTAATACCTACAAATTAGGTCATTCACCTAACATGGTAAACGTGGCCTCAGCTTAACATCTCACCTGAAATACGGCATCTCTTCAGAACTATACTGGAAATATCAGCCTATGTTTTGTGTTCAGGTCTCTGCAGTAAAGCTTGAACACTCAATCTTCTGATGAGATACTACCAGCTGAGCCAAGGAGGACAAATATGTCCTTCGTTTTCCGTCATTTTGTAAAGTATTATATGCACCTACAAATGGACTGGCATAAATGCCTCTAGCTTAAGCAGAAATTTCTCTTTTTTTTCCAGTCACCAGGGAGAGGAAGGAACAGGGAACCTGTAGCAGTTTTGTTTTGTTTCCTGATAAATGTTCTCCTTCCCCCTTCTCATGCTATGAAGGAGGGGGAAATTGAGAAACTGATCTTGAATGAAAATTTCATGGACAGAGTTTAAAAAATAATTACAGTAAAATGTTGTGTTCCTGGCTAGACCTATACGGGGTGTTGCATGAATAGATCATACTGCTAGCTTACAGGAAAGAGCCAAGGGAATGTTTGTAAACATTTATGTCTTCAGTTGCTTTCAATCGAGTTGAGTTGAGAGAATCTGCTTGGAACTTTTAACAGTTATAGTTTTCACTCTGTCTAAGAAGTAAAGAATCAGATGTTGATTCAGCAGAATAGTAATTTGGTATAAGAAGTTCATCCTTTTTTGGGAAAGCAACATCATATAATTTGGACTTAAATATATGTGTTACACTGCTGTTAGTATTTATAGCCCTGTCCTTATTAATGTGCTTAATAATTGAAACCTAATAGGTCTGTTGTGACATACCACCACTTAGTGAAGATGAGAGAAGAATCTGATGAAGGGAGTACTTAAAATAATTAGCTGCAAGAGTTTGCTGTTCATTCTTTAAAATATTACCAAAAGTCTGCATACATATTGATCATAGAGAGTCCTAGAAAGTTGGGATTCATGTAAAAAGATATGGTCTTTAAAATGTCACAAACAGGTGCAGAAAGTAATCAGAAACAATAATGGAATGCTGGCATTTATATCTAAATGACTGGAGTGCAAGGATACAGAAGGTATGCTGTAGTTATACAATCCTGCTTAGACCCTGTTGTGAGAAGACCTGAGCACACACTTTCGGAAGGCTGTATTGACAAAAAAGAAGAATGATACATGTACTTCAGGGGTTAAGTTATGAGGAGAGGTTATGCAAATGATACCTGCTTTCCTTAGAATTTAGAAGGTCAAGGGGTGACCTGGTTAAAATCTTCAAGATATTAGCAGAAAAAGATAATGAGAATTCTAGAATTAGAGGACATAGTCTGAGAATTAGCACCAGACCATTCAAGAGATAGATTAAGAAACATTTATACACACGAAAGGATGGTAGATGTTTGGAATGCTCTTCAGCAAACAGCAGTGGTTGCTAGACGAATTGTTAATTTTAAATCCAAGATAGATAGATTTTTGTTAAGCAAAGGTATGAAAGGACATGGGACAAAGGCAAGTCAGTGAATGGTGGAACAGGATCAAGGGGCTGAATGGTCTTTTCCTGTTCCTATGATATGAATCTAAAGAATGATTTAACAAAAATATAGAAGAAACTTTTTTAAACAACATAGTGATGATGCCTTTCACTGACAGTGAAATGTTAATCTTCCAAATGGTGATATCATGAACTTGGATTTTTAAGCTAGCAAGTACAAACTATCAAAGGTATTGGAAATCTGAAATAAAACGGAGGAAGTTGGAAGTGACCAGCAGTTCTGACAGCATCTGTGAAGAGAGAAGAAGAGTTCATGTTTCATACTAATCACCTTGTGATGAGCCATACACATGTTTGCCTTTCAGTTTTGTGTGTACCTTTGTTAAAAATATTTAAAGAAGCCATATAGTTAAACAAATCGCCTATGTTTGAAAAAGGAAGTGGCCAAAACATATCCCCAGCATTGTATTTTTCATATATTGTAAATAAGAAGTAGGATGTGTTGTGGTGACATCTGAACTCCTGACTAGAAACTCTGAGTTCAAGTCCAACTTTCAGACTGATGGCGATGGCAGGTGCATTAATAGTGTGTGAAAACAGGCTAAAGATCAATTTGAAATCCATAAAGCAAGTACCACCAGCACACACTAAGAGTGGGAGAGGTTCCTGGCCAGAAATTGGTGATAGTCAGAAATTGGCACCTCCACCATCTCTATGCATAGTTACAGGTTACAGCATGCATCTAAACTATGTTGCCACAGCAAATCAGACTCCTTAAGGGGCTATTTGGCTCAATGGCTGGGGTGGACCAAATTGATGCCAACAGGACATCATTATGGCTGGGATAGTTTCAGGGCCTGCCTCCTTGCCCTATTCATTGATGGAGGTTCTAACACTTTCGGTTGAAGGTGCTTTCAGGCACAATGCTCAAGCAGAACAAAATATGAGAAGTATGGCCCAATCCATTGGGCCTTTTGAGCTCATCTTCAACATTGATCTTATTAAATTTTCATTTGCTTCCAGGAAATTGATCATTTTCCATAACCCAAGTAAATACACATATTCGTTGCAAAAATCATGCTTAAAGGTAATCTTCTTGTATTTGATATCTTTTATATATTTTAGTTGCATTCCAAATTTTATTTTACATGTTTTGCAGTAAATACTTTTCAATCTTTTATTAACTTCTATTTATTATGTTTTCCATTGGATTTCAAATAAACAGAAATCTGTAATGTGTAATAAGATGCAATAGCATTTATATTCAACATTAAACTTGTACCAAGATGAAATTGTACTATTATGAAAAGGCTCACATATGTGTCATCTCTTCCATTTGATTACATAGCTTGAGGTACCAGGTGAATTAATTGACTACTGCAATGTACTATTTGTCCTGTTCACATTTCAGACTTGTAACAATATAAAATATAAATGCTACTGTATCTTATTAGACAGTAAAAACTGCTTTCTATAAGTCAATGTTGTCAGTATCATAACCCAAGCCAGTGAATAATCAGGAGAAGAGCACTTGGCATGATTCCTGCTACCTAGATGCAGGAATCTAGGTACCTAGAGCACTTCCTGCAACCTAGATGCCATTAGGATCTATGTTTGAAATTAGTACAGGTTAATTGGATAATGTGATATTTCCCCAGATGACCTTGGTACCTTATGGTATATCCTATGAGTATGTAGTAGAGAAAGTCTCTGGTTGGAAATGGGTTCCATTCTGGAGTCTGTTCACAAGTCAATTTATATACACATCAGAACACAATGCAGAACAATTTAAAGCAGCCACTCGTATGTTCAGGAAATGGTTATACATCGTAACTTAAAATTGATACCCCCGATATGAGATCACATTTGTAAGTAAAAGCATTTATAAGTCAGACATTTGTAAATTGGGGATTGCGATAGTTCCCATCTTTGCTTTGTTTTGGGCTATCTAGTGATTAGTAGTCAAGGATAAACCATTGTAGAGTATCTTTGTAAGAGGCACGGTTCTGAGAAATCAAAAAGTTTTAATTGAAACACAGGAGGTTAGCACCTAGTCAAAAAGCTCACCAGTCCGGTGCAGTCACAATAGGTCAAATGTCCTCATTCTGCACCGTAACAACACTGATTATTGCATGATAGTTATAAATGCAGCTACATTTGGCCAACTATAATTACTAGGACCTCAGGAAACTGGTACAGGTACATCTCCAGTCTTCAAGAGCAAGAGTAAAATCCTTGTCTCCGCTCACTGTGTGTGACCTCAGTAGAATCAATGGAGCCAAAGTTACATGAATATTATTCTTTTCAGAACCAATACCTTATACAAAAAACAGCCCAAGTCTTTTTCACCATAATGAATCCACTAAACAGTAAAGTATATAGCTATATCAAATCTACAACTAAACCATCTCCTCCCAAGTCCCTGACTTCACAAATGCAGGTGGTTTGGATGTTTCACACTTTTCTTAAAGTTTTGTCTTCAGACTTGACAAAATAGTAAATCTTTGTTTGAGGACTGTAAACCCTGGTTCTGATCCATGGAGTATTTCTAAGCGAGAGGACCTTTTATCTGAAGGATATTTTTCACAGAGGACACAATTCTTTGTAGACATTGGTGTTAGATCATTACCTCACCTGAATTTCCTCTCTGAAAGACAGATGCTCTATTGAAATAAGTATTTTCATCCTTGCAGTATCCTAGATTTCTGGATAAGGCAATCACTTTCTGATTGGTAATCTCTTTCAAGTATAATGGATGTTAAAACCAGGCAATTTCTTATTTTTAACCTTGTCCTAAATTTGTGAATGCTAAACTGGCTCCCTTGGAGTCATGCAAACCTCATCTCTGATTTTTTTGATCAGGCTGGATGTCTTCAGGTCACCTTCTTTATTTGACCAATGAAGCAGATTTTCTCAGACCCTCAGTCATGTTGAAAGATTGTTGCTCACTTAATGCGATCTTTGTCATTAGCATTGACAATTCTGCTGTACTGGTTGTTCAGTAAAGTGTTCTGCTGTCTGGACATCATTAACAATTCCTGAATGAGCTCAAGTATGTTGTACTGCTCTTTGTTGTACTCAGTATTGGCAGCTTCTTCTAAGTTCTGCTGGTGCTTGAAGCTTGTATTCTCGTATTCACTAACACAATTATAAATGGAATGACGTAGACCTTGCTAGAATCTTTATGTTGTGGTATTTCCTTTATTTACAAATCTTTTAAACTTTGTATTTCAGAGATGTTGTGTTCATTTCTTCAATGCAGCTTAAAATAATATTACTAGCTGTTCTGGTACTAATTCACTGCTTTCAAGCTTTATAAAAACTTGCTTATTTTTATAATCAGCACTTTTGCATTGCTTATTGGGTTTTCAGGACTTTCCTGTCATTTTTAACAACCATAAATGGTGACCAACTGCTTTTTCTAGGGTTTTCCCACTTTTAACAGGCATTATGGAGTGGCCCCACTCCTTCCTGATGTAAGAGACCATATTTCTTTTTGAACCTATAGACTGAAATTTCAAAAATGAACACTTTTAAAAGGAGAGAAAATAAAAGAATTTGTTTTCAGAAAACAAGAGAAGCCAGCTAGTACATATAAAACAATGTTACTTCTGGGGACACTATGTATGGACAAATAGGCTCCACCAAAGTGTGTTCAGGGCAATTTTACCCAGAGAGAGTCTTTTAATTGGCTTTTCTCAAAAGCTTTTCTTTACAAAATTATAAAATTACAAAATTATGAAAATATAACATTATAACAACAAAACAACAATAAACAATAAACCAACTACTATACTACTCTACAAAAAAACTCACAACTACGCTCATTACACATCAATATATAAGTAAATAAATAACGCCGCTCAGCATAACAAGACCACACTCTCAACCTTCAAGAGTATCAATTATTAAACCACCTTTGCACGAAATTCTTCCTCTCAGGACATTAAGCTTATTATGGCAAAAGTGAGGACTGCAGATGCTGGAAACCAGAGTTTAGATCAGAGTGGTGCTGGAAAAGCACAGCAGGTCTGGCAGCATCCGGGGAGCAGGAAAATTGACGTTTCGGGCAAAAGCCCTTCATCAGGAATAGAGGCAGGAAGCCTCCAGAGTGGAGAGATTAAGCTTATTAAACCAAACCACTATGTCTAGACAAAAGCCCGAATCAAAATAGTGGACAGATGTGCTTCCAGATAATTCAAAAAGGGCTGCAATGTCTTATAAAAATTGTCCATTTTCTGGTGCACCATGTTTGCAAGAAAATCCAAAGAAACGTAGTCCATAATTAATTTATGCCACCCCGACAGACTAGGGGGGGGGCGTTCTCAGACACCCAGCACATCAGAATGTTCTTCCTCGTGCAAAAAAGTGAGGATGCTAAAAGGCTTTATCCCATGTACATCTAAGGGAGATAAATTCAGCAAACCCAGGAGAAGAAAAACTGGGTCCACCTTGACTTTGGTCCCCAAGGCCCTCTCTATTACTCCTGCCACAGCGCTCCAGTATGTACAGAGCCTGTGGCAGGATTACAAACAATTAGTGAGGGTACCTGTATTTATTTTACACTTGGGGCACATTGAAGATGCACCCTGCTTAAATTTTGCAAGATGATCTGGGGCCAGATGAGCCCTACGAATATTCTTTAACTGCATAGCATGGATCCTATTACATATTGAAATCTTCCTCGCATTCTCACAAAGGTCCTCCCAAGTTTCCAGAGCGATCTCCACACTTAATTCTCTCTCCAGACCTCCCGTAATTGCTTGATGACACCCGAGGAACATGCCCCCAACAAATGATAGAGAGGACTCACTGAAAGAGTGTTCTTAGCCTGAAGCACCCTCTTTTGCCATCTCAGATCTACAACCCTCAGTCAGAAGCGTAGTCTCTTTTCAGATAAAATCTCTGACCTGAAAAAACAGAAGAGGTCCCAATTCGATACTCCATACTTACAAGTTATTTGATCAAATTACATTAATGTTTCATCTTCAAACAAATGACCCCCCTATCCGCCCAGGACTTAAACCTGGCATCCATTATCCCTGGCTGGAAACCTGGCATACCAACTATGGGAGTATGGAAAGATGTTCGAGACATATTACCCTCCATCTGTCTCATTGCCCCCCACACTTTGACTGTATGAGTAACTACTGGATTGCAGCAATGTTCCACAACTATCCTCATTTTGTCCAGAAACAACAGGTTAATAAGAGGACACTTTGCCTAGAAGGCCTCAATGTCCAACCTTGTCGATGTGGAGTCCTCACAGGCCCAGTCACTCTCAAAAGGTAAAAGGGAGCTCAATTGATATCTTCTGACGTCCAGGAGATCCACTCCTCCCAACCCCTGGGGCATTTGCAATTTTGTAAGCTTAATAAGGGGCTGCTTATGGCGCCAAATAAAAGAACTAGACTAACCGTTTAATTTCCGAAAAATTTGTTTGGACAAAGCAAGGGAAGCATCTGCAGGAGGTATAATAAGCGAGGAAGAACATTTATTTTAATAAGAGCAACTCGACCTAGCCATGATATTGGAAGGGCCCCCCATCTTTGAAGGTCTTACTTAATCTTGTCAAACAAATGAACAAAATTAGCCTTCAATAACTGATCAAAACTAGGGGTAACAGAGAGGCCCAAGTAAAGAAAACCTCCCTGTGCCCATTTAAAGGGGAACCCACCTTCCACATCCACATCCCTAAGTACCCCCATAGGCATTGCCTGCAATTTTGAAAAATTGGTCTTGTAACCTGAGAAAAGGCCAAATGAATTAATACATCATATCAAACAGGGCACCAAAGCTGCCAGGTTCAAAAGAAAAATGAGAACATCATCTGCATATAATATGATCTTATGCACCTTCGACACTACCTTTGAGGCAGCTATATTAGGGTCCCCATGAATGGCCTCTGCCAACAGCTCATTCACCAATGTGAAGTGCAAAGGTGAGAGGTGACAGCCTTGCCGACTACCCCGACCAATGTTAAAATTATCAAACCATATACCATTAGTGAGAACCAGCCCCAGAGGATTACTGTAAAGGAGGACTAGTAGCTTAATATTCCAGGATACAAATGCTACAGGAAGGAAGGAAAGGGGGCAAGAGAAGAGGGGGCGTGGCGTTTTTGATAAAGAATAGCATTACAGCTGTACTTAGGGAGGATATTCCCTGAAATACATTCAGGGAAGTTATTTGGGTGGAACTGAGAAATAAGAAAGGAATGATCACCTTATTGGGATTGTGTTATAGACCCCCTAATAGTCAGCAAGAAATTGAGAAACAAATTTGTAAGGAAATTTCAGCTATCTGTAAGAATGATAGGGTGGTTATGGGAGGAGATTTTAACTTTCCAAACATAGACTGGGACTGCCACAGTGTTAAGGGTTTAGATGAAGAGGAATTTGTTAAGTATGTACAAGAAAATTTTCTGATTCAGTATGTGGATGTACCTACTAGTGAAGGTGCAAAACATGACCTCCTCTTGGGAAATAAGGCAGGGCAGATGATTGAGATGTCAATGGGGGAGCACTTTGGGGCCAGCCCCCATAATGCTTTTAGCTTTAAAATAGTGATGGAAAAGGATAGACCAGATCTAAAAGTTGAAGTTCAAAACTGGAGAAAGATCAATTTTGACGATATTAGGCAAGAACTTTCAAAAGCTGATTGGGGGCAGATATTCGCAGATAACAGGACAGCTGGAAAATGGGAAGTCTTCAGAAATGAGATAACGAGAGTCCAAAGGCAGTATATTCCTGTAAGGGTGAAAAGAAAGGCTGGTACATGTAGGGAATACTGGATGACTTAAGAAACTGAGGGTTTGGTTAAGAAAAAGAAGGAAGCATGTGTCATGTAAAGACAGGATGGATTGAGTGAATCCTTAGAAGAGTATAAAGGCAGTAGGAGTATACTTAAGAGGGAAATCAGGAGGGCAAAAAGGGGACATGAGATAGCTTTGGAAAATAGAGTTAAGGAGAATCCAAATACATTTAAGACAAAAATGGTAACTAGGGAGAGAATAGGACCCCCTCAAAGATCAGCAAGGCGGCTTTTGTGTGGAGCCGCAGGAGATGGGGGAGATATTAAATGAGTATTTTGATCAGTGTTTACTGTGGAAAAGGACATGGAAGTTATAGAATGTGGGGAAATAAATGGCGATATCTTGAAAAACGTCCATATTACAGAGGAAAAAGTGCTGGATCTCTTGAAACACATAAAGGTGGATAAATCTACAGGACCTGATCAGGTGTACCATAGAACTCTGTGGGAAGCTAGGGAAGTGATTGCTGGGCCTCTTGCTGAGATATTTGTATCATCGATAGTCACAGGTGAGGTGCTGGAAAACGGGAGGTTGGCTAACGTGTTACTACTATTTAAGAAAGATGGTAACGACAAGCCAGGGAACTGTAGACCAGTGAGCTTGATGTCGTTGGTGGACAAGGGAATCCTGAAGGACAGGATTTACATGTATGTGGAAAGGCAAGGACTGTTAGGGAGAGTCAACATGGCTTTGTGCGTGGGAAATCATGTCTCACAAACTTGATTGAGTTTTTTGAAGAAGTAACAAAGAGGATTGATGAGAGCAGAGTGGTGGATGTGATCTATATCGACTTCAGTAAGTCTTTCGACAAGGTTCCCCATGGGAGACTGGTTAGCAAGGTTAGATCTCATGGAATCCAGGGAGAACTAGCCATTTCGATACAGAACCGGCTCAAAGGTAGAAGACAGAGGGTGGTGGTGGAGGGTTGTTTTTAAGACTGGAGGTTTGTGACCAGTGGAGTGCCACAAGGATCAGTGCTAGGTCCACTACTTTTCGTCATTTCTATAAATGATTTGGATGTGAATATAGGAGGTATAGTTAGTAAGTTTGCAGATGACACCAAAATTGGAGGTGTAGTGGATAGCAAAGAAGATTACCTCAGATTACAACAGATCTTGATCAGATGGGCCAAATGAGCTGAGGAGTGGCAGATGGAGTTTAATTTAGATAAATACAAGTTGTTGCATTTTGGGAAAGCAAACCTTAGCAGGACTTATACACTTAATGGTAACGTTCTAGGGAGTGTTGCTGAACAAAGAGACCTTGGAGTGCAGGTTCATAGCTCCTTGAAAGTAGAGTCACAGGTAGTTAGGATAGTGAGAAAGGCATTTGGTATACTTTCCTTTATTGGTCAGAGTATTGAGTATAGGAGTTGGGAGGTCATGTTGCGGCTGAACAGGATGTTGGTCAGGCCACTTTTGGAATATTGCGTGCAATTCTGGTCTCCTTCCTGTCAGAAGGATGTTGTGAAACTTGAGAGGATTCAGGAAAGATTTACAAGGATATTGACAGGGTTGAAAGATTTGAGCTATAGGGAGAGGTTGAATAGACTGGGGCTGTTTTCCCTGGAGCGTCAGAGACTGAGGGGTGACCCTATAGAGGTTTATAAAATCATGAAGGGCATGGATAGGGTAAATAGACAAGGTCTTTTCCCTGGGGTGGAGAGTCCAGAATTAGAGGGCATGGGTTTAAGGTGAGAGGGGAAAGATATAAAAAAGAGACTTAAGGAGCAACTTTTTCATGCAGAGGGTGGTGCATGTATGGAATGAACTGGCAGAGGAAGTGGTTGAGGCTGGTACAATTGCAACATTTAAAAGGAATCTGGATGGATATATGAATAGGAAGGGTTTGGAGGGATACGGGCCTAGTACTGGCAGGCGGGACCAGATCAGGTTGGGACATCTGGTCGGCATAGACGAGTTGGACTGGAGGGTCTGTCTCTGTGCTGTACATCTCTATGATTCTATGACCCATACCTATCTAGTATGCACTTCATCCAGTCAAAACGCTGCAGGATATAAAAAAAGATATGGCCATTCCACCTAATCTAATGCCTTCTCTAATGTACAAGGACGCCACCAACCCTTGAACTGACCATTGCTGGCACACTTGAATCACGTTATGCAGTCTCCTAACATTATTAGAAGATCTGCAACCTGTTATAAAGCCCACCTGATCCTCCTTAACAAAGAGGGCAACACCCTTTCCAACCTCAATGCCCAAAGTCTTTGATAACGTTGTAAAATTAGAGTTTAAAAGCGGGATGGGTCTGTAAGAAGCACAGTCTTCCCGGGTATACCCTTTCTCGAGAATGGCAGGAGGCAATCCCAACTATATGGATAGTTGTACATGGTAAAAACAATGACTGCAGATGCTGGAAACCAGATTCTGGATTAGTGGTGCTGGAAGAGCACAGCAGTTCAGGCAGCATCCAAGGAGCTTCGCTGAAGCTGCCTGAACTGCTGTGCTCTTCCAGCACCACTAATCCAGGATAGTTGTACATGTCTAGCATCGGTCCTGACAGTATGTTTACCACTTTGAAGTTGCCTCACTGCTTTCTGTAAGTCTTGGGCTGTTAACGGAGCACTAACGAAAGACGTCTGTTCAGCAGGCATACCAGAAAGATCCAAGTTCCTAAAAAGAGACTCCATCTTATACCATCTGTCCTCACAGCAGTCAGACTGGTAAAGTTCAGAGTAAAATCTCTGACACTCCTCATTGATTTTTTTAGCATCGGAATAAAGAGTTCTATTCCCTTCCCTACTAGAAGCAATAGACTGGGAGGCATTCTTCTTCCTGACCAAATATGCTAAGTTTTTACGCGGCCTATCACCGCGCTCAAACAGCGTCTGCTTCGCAAAGAAAAGTTCCTTCCTTGCTGTATGCATGAGCATGAAGTTTAAAGCAGATCAGAGAGCTGTGATCCACTGCAGCTTAGTCACCAATAGGTCTACTATAGTATGCCGTCTCAGCTGCCTTCACTCGTGCCTCAAGCAGACACTGCCGCTCTCCCTTCTGTCACTTCTGGCTGGCAGAGTATGAGATAATTAACCCACTAGCATAGGCCTTAGCTGTCTCCCAAAGAATGGATGGATTACTAGCTGTACCTGAGTTGGTGGCCAAACAAAGTTTCAAATTCCCTCGAAAAGTGTTCTACAAACTCGCTGTCCCTGAGGATGAAGGGATCCATTTGCCAGTACATTAGCCCATTACATCACTCTTAATCTTAACCATTAAATACACAGCTGCATGATCACAGATGACAATATTCCCAATTCGACAGGATACCACCAAATCCTAAAAAGCCACAGGAATTAAGAAATAATCAATCCTTGTGTGGCATTTATGAGGATTGGAAAAGAATATAAAATCTCTGCCCATAGGGTGTAAACATCTCCGACCGTTTACCAAACCCACACATAAATCACCCAACTGCTTAGATTATGAAGAAAGCTTTGGGAAGCCTTTGGGCATTCTGTCTAGCACAAGATCTATCAGGCAATGAAAAGCTGCCCCCATAATAATATGCTGTGACACCAAGGCCATCAGCTTATCTCATGCATCAGTTAGCAATTTAAGAGGGTAGGCCAGAGGACAGTAGACATTCAAAATACCATATTCCTCACCAAGTATAAGGGCCTTAAGAATAACAAACTGACCATACTCACCTTTAACACAACCTATTAAATTAAATGGGAGACCCTTCCGGATGAGTATGGCCACTCCTCTGCTCCTAATACTAAAAGACAAGAAAAACACCCGATCAAACCCACCCTGCTGCAACTTCAAGTGTTCCTTGTCACTAAGATGAGTCTCCTTCAACAGCCCAATGTCGACCCTCTCCTTTCTAAGGTTCAACAACACCTTTTTTCTTTTAACTGGCGAATGAATCCCTCTGATATTCCAGGTGCACCGTTTAAGAATGCTGCTAACCACGATCCTTTACAACCCTTGACCTGCCGAGAGGAAGAATTCGTCTAGCAACATGCTGAGCACACT
Source organism: Chiloscyllium plagiosum (assembly GCF_004010195.1). NCBI lineage: Eukaryota > Metazoa > Chordata > Chondrichthyes > Orectolobiformes > Hemiscylliidae > Chiloscyllium > Chiloscyllium plagiosum. Next base: position 87,125,726 of record NC_057718.1, read on the forward strand.
CAAAAGGAGACTCAGAGTCCATTTACAAAAAACCAAAAAGAAAATAAACTAACTACAAAACACAAAAAGCACTTAATGGGGGACTCTACTTTCTGCTCACAGAAGACACTCAGATTTCCCACACACACCTCCATCCCACCCACCCCCCCCCCTTGCAGCTCAAGCCACATCCCAAACCCAAGCAATGGAAGAAACTAAACAAAAGGACATTGTAAACACAGGTGTAACTGAAACTCTGCCCATCCCCACTATATATCAATACCACTCCAGCTCAGAGAGAGAAAGAAATACCCACCAACAATAACTTCTTTGGGAAAAGAGTGAAAGTACAAGAAATAAAAGCAAGACAGAAAAAAAATACATTACTGTCCAAGTCCATAAATACATTATTTTAAAGTGTCCAAAAAGTTTTTGGCTTGCTGCAAGGAATCAAACGACCGCACAGCTTCCTGTTAACTAATATGAAGCACTGCTTCGTATGTCATTCAGTATTGAATACCAAGGTCCTTTAACCTTCTCTTAACCTCAAACGATTTCCTCTTATGAATCATTGCCGCAGAAAAGTCCTGGAAAAACATTATCCGAGTTCCCTGACATGTCAGGGCCTATAGATCTCTCCCCAAACTTCTAGAAGTTTCCATGACTCTCTCTGCTTGTCCCCATAGCATTGAAATCATATCAGAACCAGGCACTGATCCTGACCGGATCTGCGCACCGCAACCTGGTGAGCTCTGTCAACCTTCACCTGGTCCACCTCGGCATCCCAGCCAAGGAATTGCGGCAACCTTTCTTCAAAAAGACCGGCTGATTGCCCACCTTCTACTCCCTCCAGCAAGCCGATGACCCAGATCTTCTTTCTCCTGCCTCTATTTTCCAGGTCATCGACTTGCTCAGTTAGGGCCCGAACCGGTTCCTCAAGGGCCTGGATCCGCCCTGCCGAGGTCTCTACATCAGTCTCTGACTGTGGTCCACCGTTCAACCTCTTCAACTTGCTTCCCGGGCCCGTCCAACCCCTTCTCATGCTTTTGTAGCATGGCCGAGATGGGCTCCAGTCGATTACGAGTCTCTTCCCTCATCTCCCGGATCAGTTGTTGGATCGCTTTGAGTTCCTCCATGATGTTCTCCTGCACAGGCATTTCTTTCAATACTGCTGAGGGAGCTGCAGCAGTTTTCCCAGTTGCAGTTTCAGGCCTGCCTGATGTTTTCAGCTAGTGTCCTGAATGTTGAGAGTTGGCCGTTTACTTCCTCTTAGTCATTCTCACATGCTCCAGAAAGGATTTAAATGATTGTATTACCATTTAGCAATATTTTTTCCAAAACAAAACTAAGGTGGGGGGTAAAAATATATTACTACCCTGGGTCAGGGTGCAGAGCTCAGCAAGGCTGATCTATTCAGATCGCCATCATCTTGAAACCCCCCTATTAATCGGCTTTTTAGTTGGCACCTATTGAGGGTTCAGCATAACAAAAAAATGGTGCATAGTCAGTTTTAGCTTAATGCTGACTCTGTGAGGGCAGTGATAAAGAAAAGCAAGGAGACTTCAAGAAGTTAACTGCATCAATCTTTCTCTCTCCCTTTTCTATGTAAACTTGTTCTCTTCTATTTTCTGCTGAATAAGCAGTGAGAAACACATTCAGAAATAATGAAATACTTCGAAAATCCAAAGACAACCAAAAAGACCCCAGGCAAACCAAACAACCAGTGGAGTGGCACAGTGGTTCAGTGGTTAGCGCTGCTGCCTCAGCATCAGGGACCTGGGTTTGATGCCAGCCTCGGACAACTGTCTGTGTGGAGTTTGCACATTCTCCCCATGTTTGTGTGGGTTTCCTCCAGGTCCTCCTGTTTCCTCCCACAGTTCGTAGATGTGCAAGTTTGGTGAATTGCCCGTAGTGTTCAGGGGTGTGTAGGTTAGGTGTATTAGTCAGGGGTAAATGTAGAGTAATAGGGGAATGGGTCTGGGTCGGACACTCTTCGGAGGGTCTGAAGGACCTCTTTCCACACTGTAGAGATTCTGTGAACTAAAGACAGAACATCAAATGCAAATAACATCAAGGCATTGTTGAAGATTGTCAGAAGTCACACAACATCAGGTTTTAGTCCAACAGGTTTATTTGAAATCACAAGCTTCCAGAGCGCTGCTCCTTTGTCAGGTGAGCAGCGCTGTGAAAGCTTGTGATTTAAATTAAACCAGTTAAATTATAATCTGGTGTTGTGTGACTTCTGACTTTGTCCATGCCAAACCAACACCAGCATCACATCATTGAAGATTGGAAAAGGATTGTGGACCCGACTTATCAAGTTTATTTGATTTTGGACTGGTGATACAGGACTGTGATTCTCTGACTGTATGTCCCCTCCATTCATATTTGTGTTTTTTACTTTGTGTGTGTATGCCTGTCTGTGTGTGTGTGTGTCAATTTTAAAAAGGAGTAAATTTAAGACACAGAAATGAGAAATCCTGTTCTTTTGCTTTTCTTATTAGAGTTAAGATTATAAAAATAAGTGTAGTTTTTTATTGTTCGAAGAAAACCTGGTGTTGTTTGCTTTTATCCTCAATAGCAAGATAAAATCTTCACATTTGGCTCTGTGAATAATAGGGTTAATTTACAGTATACTACACCAGTGGGTCATAACACTGAATAAAATGGATGTTCCATCAATATTCATGGTCTAAAGTGCCAAGTACTTTCTTTTACATAACGCTTTAAAGGAAATTCTCTGTCTATGATCTTTATAAAGCATTCTGCTGAAATCACAACATAGTTACTAACTCCTGGTTCTTTTAAATCTTTTCCTTCTCTTGACCTTTGTTCTTCTGCTGAATTCATTCACTAATTTATTTTAATTTCCCCAGCTCAATAAATTTGGAGCCCCAACCTAAAGTTATTTTCTGGTCCTTTCACTGTGTCTTGCAGCTGTTCCTTCTGGACCCTAAAATCGTAGCAGCAATCTTCATTATGAGATGTGAGAATTCGCTTTTACACTCACCTACCTTCCCTTTCGAGTCTTTGTGCAGTTGATCAAAGTTATTCCCTTTTCCCTTAGGAATCTATAATTTTACATCTTGATTTTTCCTTATAGAATCTCCTTCACTAAATTCTATATGCAGCTAGCTCTTTTCTTTTTTCCCTACACTCCTGCCCCATCACTACTTACCAGCATGAAGTTTTTACCTTTGGAATACTGAGCCTACTGCTGCTTTCACAATTGCTGCTGTACCTATCTGTTAACAATCATGTTTCAGCTGCTGACTGACTGTCAGTAGCTTCTTAAAGCAGCAATACTCTTAAAGTGGTAAACTCAGTTGCTGAAAACATTTTATTTTCTTCTGGGTCCGCTGTACTACTTTCCCTCATGGTGACATCAAACTGGAAATGCTTCAACCATGTGGTATTTTTCCATTATGAACTCTCCTGGTATCATGTAGTATATGATAGTAAATAAGAGTTATTTGAGATGGTTCACTGCCACCTATCCTCCTTTGTCTTTGCTTTGTCTATCCAGTGATTAGTGGTAGAGGATACAACACTGTACAATATCTTCACTGTTCTTAAACAACAAGAAGGTTACTGGCATGATGGCAATAGGTGTGACTACATTTGGTCAGAAATAATTACGAGATCCTTAGAAAGCTGACACAGATACATCTGCTCCCTCTGAAAGCTAGAATAGAAATTATTGTTTTGTCCCACAGACTATGGTGGAGCCAATTAACATGAACATTAGCCTCTTCAGAGCTATGAACTTATACAACAGATAACATGATTCATTTTTGTTTTGGCTGTAAAATTCTTGCTCCCAATGAGTATTAGTCAAAACTCCATATACACATCTTGTTCCATATTCCTTTGTTCCATGTTTTTTGATGAGCCTACACTGCTAAATATTGATATTGTCTCAGCTTCAGTTGCTAACTCATGCATTCAGTTGCTCTACCTCCCTCTGTGAAAAAAAGTCCTGTTTTCTATCCAAAGGTTTAGAAATAAACTATACCTGTGACCCCAGTTCTCGCCCTCTCAATCCCTTCATCATTTTAATTACCTCTTTAAAAATCACCTCTTCGAATCCTGTTTCATAACAAAAAGAATACACAGTTTTCCAGAAAGGGAGGTGAATTACAAGCAAAACAAAATAGTATTCTGAAGCACGGCTGTAAGACAGGACAGACCTTTAGCACGTATGTTTTAAGGAATAGTATCAGAATCCAAGTTTTAGTGGAGTTCAACGTATGAACAGTACATTGTTGCAATTCTTATAATTACCTCCATTAATCAAAGAAAACTATAATGTTGGTCAAGCATACCCTTCCTTTTGTAAATCAAAATTTCTCTCATTATATACAACAAAAGTGGAAAAGGCATAATAGGAGAGCTTTTTAAAAGACACCCCATGCATTATCACTTATTTATACTTCCATCAAAGGTTAAAAATAACCCATGTTGACTGAGAAAACAGCCCAAACACACTGCAGCATTGTTTGCTTTCTCATTACAAATATTTCACTTCTATTGGTGTCTATTTTGGCACAATTAAAATCTCCGCCAATTAAAGCTTAATTGTGTATGGCATTCTTCTCACTGGTATACACATTATTTTATTCTCCATTTTGGTACCACTGTTCATCCATCTGTTATATGTTCTTGCAGTATGATTGATCACAGATCACTCCCTATATAATGCGAAATTATTGTGTAAGACGGGTACTTCATTTAAATCCTGATGCTTAGGCATTTGGATCATGTCTCTAAGTAACATAAACTATTCTTTGTTCTCTCTCTATTCTTCTTGAAAGTTTTGGATCCAAATATCTTTAGCTATTAACGTGCACACTTTTCAACTTGATTTTCTTGGTTTTCTATTTTTTTCCTTTTCACATCGCTCAATGTTTTACCCCTTTACTTATTCCAAATTAAGCCTCAAGATTGTTTTCCTTTCTCAGCTGCCAACCCCTTACTTTTCCCCCCATCCTTTGTGTTGATGACTTATCTTGGAGCTCTAGTTAACCTTATCACAACATATTGGTTGCAGAAAGCAGTTGTTCCATCACTACAGCTTACTTCTGCTTAAAAGAAAAGTGTCCCAATATCGCAGGAATCTGAACCTTTTCTACTAGCACAATGTCTGTAGCCACACCATCATCTCCTTAGTTTGGCTGTTCCTGTAGTGACTGGTTTGTGTCACTACTAGCGATTCAAAGATGACAACTGTTGAAATGCTGATTTTCACTCTCATCACTAATAACTCCTGGAACTGCAATAATAGTAGACCCATACAAATCTTCACTACTTCACCAGTTTTGTTTATAAGACACAAGTTATGGCTGACTTTTAACCCCCATTCTGTTATTTTTCCAGTGCTTAAGAGGCAAAATGTTTTGCATTCACAGTTGGATTACAGAAATAGTTATATACTCAATTGAACCTTACTTAACCACCGTGTTTCTCCACTTAGTTCCTGGCTTTGCATAACCAAGGAATTAACAGACTAATGATAGGTTAATATGATGTCCAAATCCTTCAAAGGGCTGACCATTAGTTCTGTCTGATTAGTAGAATAGCAGTAAATCCAACGCTGAAGTAACAAAGACTAATTTTAGCAAGCATAGATTAGAGGTGATACAGACAAGATTGTTTAACAGGAAATTGAAACATTTTAACCAATGTGATTAATAATGACATAATTTAGTCAGAGTTAAAAATAACAACACCAGGTTATAGTTCAACAGGTTTATTTGGAAGCACTAACTTTCGGAGCGCTGCTCCTTCATCAGGTAGTAGTGGTAGGGTTAGCGGCACTCTGAACGCTAATGCTTCCAAATAAACCTGTTGGACTATAACCTGGAATTGTATTATTTTTAACTTTGTCCACCCCAGTCCAACACTGGAACTTCCAAATTATAATTTAGGAAGATATAGATTAAAATCATATTCAAGTCAGCTAGGCAAGCAGTAGGAATGCCAGATTGAATGCATTTACAGTGTATCAAAAGATGGGTTCAAAAAAGTAACAGAAAAGTTCATTGGAAATAGAAGGAGAGGAGCATATTTCAACCATGAGTCATGAACAGGAAACCAAATGATCTAGTTTTAAAAGAACTGCAATTCAAGCACATTTGGGGAAAAATGTTCTAAAAGTTGCAATCTGAAGACACTGATGTAATGATTATTACTTATTCATTCATGGAATGTGGCAAGGTAAATGGTTCTTGTTCATCCTTAATTGTCCTTGAGTACATTTAAATTTGAGATGTTAGATTTGCATTTCCCTTTGCACATCAAGACATCAAAAAAAATTTATTAGTTCCACTCATTCAAACTCTGTTTACCACAGGCATACTCTCACCACATCCTGTTCACTGATCATACCTCTGCTGACTGACCCTACACTGTATTTGGTTCATAGTCTCAGTTTTAAAATACTGATTCTTTTTTTAAATCTCTTAATGGCCTCATCCTTCCTTATTTCTATAATTGCCTCCAACTTTACAAACCTCCCCGATTCTGTCCTCTTATACATCCAAATAATTGACAGTCACCCTTCAGCTGCCTAGACACTCAGCCCTGAAAATCAGTCCCTACATCTCTCCCATCCCTCTGGCCAAATCTCTCAATTTCCTTTATGACACACCTTAAAACCTATTTCTTTGACTAAGCTTTGATTCACTTGAATTAGTGTCTCCTAATGTAGTTTTGTGTCCAATAGTGAGTAATAATGCTTATGTGAAGCACCTCAGAATCCTTCACTACATTAAAGTCATTCTGTAAATTGAAGTTATTGTTGTTTACCTGTCTCTTGCACTCAGTAAAGTTTCAGGGTCTAATGAGCTGCAATGCATCCAGAACCAGGAATTAGTAAATTTTTAGCTTCATCAAAAGTGTAGTTTGTTATCTTAAATCCTAAGTATCTGTTTACTTCCTACTGGTTCTGGCTCAGTATTATACTAAAATTGACTTCATGACATTGGACTAGTCCACAGATGATCGAGGACCATACTATCTACATGTGGACCACATGAAGCCAGTAGAAATGTTGGTTACTTTCTCTGCATTGGTACGCTGGGATAATATCAGCTGTGAGAAGAACCTTAACAAAGGAAACAATGACAAAGGTTAGTGCTTCATGCATTTTATTTACTGTTATAGAGTTATCAGGGATAAAAGAAAAGTATGCCTACTCTGCTAAACAATTAGATTATGGCCAACCTGCACTTGCAATTCATTTTTATTGAAAATGAATCAATCACCATTGTGAAATATTTTTAATTGACATAGATTCAATCACTTTCTAACCAACAGTGCCAGATTTTCACTATCCTTTGTGCGGACATCACCCAGCTCTAAAGCATGATGTGTCTTTGTTTTGAACTTTTGATGAAGAACTTTTTCTCTATCCCTGCAATCAAAGCCTTCAATAATTTTAAACAGCTCAATTAAATGATGCCTGAATATCATATAATCAAGGCAATGCAAACTTAATCTCCACAAACTTTCTTCATAATTAAATCCTCCAGTCCTGGCATCATTCTGTCACATCAGAATTGCAACTCTTCCAAGGCCACTATGTCCGTTCAGAAGTGTGATCCAAGATTTAAAGTTAGTACTCCAAGTGGTCCACTCATAACTCAGCAATGTAACTAACATATCTTTATTTCTAATCCTCTTGAGAGAAAGACCAATATTCCATTGGCCTTTCCATTTTGTTTTTGCAATTCTTGGGGGTTTAGACCTGTTTAGCCTTATTGCATGGTGCCTCCAACTTTCCTGAATGCAAGAGGCAGGCAAACAACAATAACTTCAACTTAGAGAATGACTTTAATGTAGTGAATGATTTTGAGGTGCTTCACACCAGCTCTCCTTTATGTTGACAAAGGACATAACTTTCACGTGGCAGTTTCCTTTCATTGGCACCACTTCCAGACATATAATCCATGTTTCAAGTATTTCTTATTATCCGTGGGCGGCACAGTGGCACAGTGGCAGCACGGTGGCACAGTGGTTAGCACTGCTGCCTCACAGCGCCAGAGACCCAAGTTCAATTCCCACCTCAGGTGACTGCCTGCGTGGAGTTTGCACATTCTCCCCGCGTCTGCGTGTGTTTCCTCCGGGTGCTCCGGTTTCCTCCCACAGTCCAAAAATGTGCAGGTTAGATGAATTGGCCATGCTAATTTGCCCGTAGTGTTAGGTGAAGGGATAAATGTAGGGGAATGGGTCTGGGTGGGTTACGCTTCGGCGGGTCAATGTGGACTTGTTGGGCCGAAGGTCCTGTTTCCACACTGTAAGTAATCTAAATTGCATTGAATCCCTTTACAGTAGATGCAAACTGCTAAACCCCTTTTCAAACATTTTTAAAAAACAATTGCAAATTCCACAAATTACAAATTTTCACAACTGTACTATTTCCAGGTCAATGGACATATTTACTTAGTTGAAAACCTTTGATTTGTGACTTGCCTTCTCTCTGTAAAATTTAAGATTGAGTTCTATCGTATTCTGGTCTCTGTTAGCTAGGTGTTCTTTTACCATTACATGGCTGACTAATCCATGCTTTTTATTCATTACCAAATCTAAGATGATTCATTCACTTGTTGTTACAAAAATACATCACTTCAGAAAACTGTGAATCAACTCAAGAAATTTGCTCTTTTTGGGAGATAAGCTGTTCTGCTTTCCCCAGTTTATCTGAAAAATTAAAGTTTCACATTTTAAGTACTCTGACTTTGGGCTAGTTTGATCTCCACATTTATATTTTCAGTATTTTATAATTGAAACCAAAAATTCTGTGAACAACTCCCACCAAAGTTTTATAACGATTTTTATTTCTTAATTCTACCTATACTATTTTTGCTACCTGCTCAATATATTGATGTATTCATTTTCCAAATCTATAATAGTGTCTTTTATCAGTGTCCCCCTTTTCCTTTCCATGATCAAGGTCTGGGATATTTATCACCCAGTCATCCCCAGCTGGCTATTATGTCCCACCCTTTAAGCTGTGCTTGCACTTCTAACTAATTTAGTTTATTTCATTTGCTTTATGCATAAGCGTATCCTACTTTCGATCAGGGAATACTTACAATCCTGCCTTTATATCATGATGCTGCTTTGAACACACATTTCAACATGCTAAATTCCTTTTTTTAATCACTTCTGACATTTTTAAAATCAGTTGTTCTGTTGTTATTTATTGATATAGTGGTACAGTAGGAAAGTGGATCCAAGGTTGAAGGTTAGCCATTACTTCATTGAATGGTGGAACAGGCGCGATGGCCGTATGACTTCCTGCTTCTCTGTCTTATGTTCCTGCATTATAATTACCTGTACTTCTTCCTTAACCTGAACTGTTTATATTGACACAATTGATGACCTGGGATTTACTCTTATCTTACTTTTAATCTCCTTGGCTATTTCAATTTTCACTTGGGTTTCCTAAACAACTCCCTGCATTAATTCCCTTTCCCTTGCAATAGTTTAAATACCGTTTTTTTAAACTCTTATTTTTTTTTTGCTTAGTACTTTGGTCTAGCCCTATTCAGGTGAGGTTAGCAGTACTTTACCTTCCTGTTCAGAGATCAACATACCATAGCACTGCTTTTTGTGGCAGTAGCAGCAACTGCTGATCATAAACATCTAGCAAATGTCCATATTGTGTCACAGTGCTGGTCTTTTTAAAAGGTTACTATGCCCTTGAGTTTTCTCGAGAGAGAGGGGGTAATCGGCCAGGCTCCAACTAGGCTGGGTTTGAAAGGTCCTTTTTCTTTACCCCTAACAAATAATGCCTCTGGCATAAGGCTTTCATGTCTTAAAAAGCAGTATAATCAAAGAGGAGTGCCCAACAAGCTGTGTAGCTAGCCTCTAATTTAGATTAGAGTTTTTGATTCAGTTCAGCAGCAGTGTGTGTGAAGAAAATCTGCTGGGACAAGTCAAACAGGGTATTCTATCTCTCCAACTTCAAACCTGTGAGCCTTGGTTTGTTTCATTTTTACTCTTTGTGCTAAGGGATGTGTTTATTGGGACTGTTGCAAGTATTTTCAGAACAGTATTATTAAGTTGGGATAGTCTGTCGGGTTTTTGGATAGGATAAGTTATCAGTGTTCTATTTTCTGTTCTGTGTGTTTCATTCCATAAGTTTGTAAATAAATTCTGTTTGTTTAAAACTTGGCAGTCGGACCAGCTAGTTCACTTTGTGAATATCCACTGTACACTCAGCTAAACAAATAGCAAAGTTACAATATGGGCTACCTGCTTAAAATTGTTTTGAGGGGTTGGGCCTGGTCCATAACAGATTGGGATCTCTTTGCGGGATTTAAACAGCAAGTGGTAGGTGTTAGTCTCTTTTATTTTGGGTATTGATTTGGTTAATTTAAACAGTGCTCGGATAGCAATGGCTCTTTCGGTCACCAAGGAGGTTCTGGAGATGGAAGAAGTGACCTTGGGGGGTTTTACAAAAGGCAATTAAGATCAAGCTGTGGGAATTAGTAGACATACTGGAGTTGAAGTTACCTCCTAATGTGATAAAAGATGAGATGTTTGCAGCAGTAGCTCAGCATTTAAATTTGCTGGAGACTCCATCAGGATCTGTAGACATAGCTAAACATCAATTGCAAATGAAGAAGCTTCGGTTAGAAACAGAAACGAAACAGTTTGAGTTACAATTAAAATCAGAAGAGAAAGAAAAAGAATGAAGGGCTTTAGTAGACGAGAATGAAACAAATCAGGGCTCACAGGCTTGAAGTTAGAGAGAGAGAGTATCCAGCTGGACTTACCCCAGCTGCCTTTCCTCACACATACAGCTGCTGAACTGAATCAAAAACTCTAACCTAACGAAGGCTAGTTACACAGCTAACTGGCCACATCCCTTTGATTATAGAGCAGCCTTGATTATCCGAACAAGATGGGCGAGCACTATTTCGTTCAGAAAATTGATTATTCGGTTAATTGATTCAATGCTTCTCTCCTCTGGGGTTCAGAGTTTTCTGAAGTTTCCTTTCTCCTTGTTCTGCCTGCCTTGCTCCCTCTCTCTGTCTCAGGGTTTGTTTCTGAGCAGGCAAACACCAATGTGTAAAGGACCTGCAGCATTGCTGAAGCCTCCTGCCTCTGCTCCCCCTCCCCCCACATCAGTTCAATGGGATCAACACAAGCACTTGCTAAATCTGCTCCCCGTTCAGGAGACTAGGCAGCAGCATGCTGCGCGCGAGCCCCCGCCCCCCCACCGTCTGCCTCCAACCTGGCTCCCATCTGCACCCCCAACCCCACCACCCATCT
>NC_057718.1:87137362-87140718 GCF_004010195.1 Chiloscyllium plagiosum
CACCCAGTCTGCCCCCACTCCCACATCCCCGCCCCACCAACCCCAATCAACCCTGTCCCTATCCGCCCCCACCCACTGTCCGGCCCCACAATTCCCCCCCGCGCCCCCTGCCCCCCAAGGGGCAGCTGGACTGGACATCAACAGCAAGACTGCTGCTACCTTTGGGGGGGAGGGGGTGGGAGTGTCAAAATAGCGCACAGACACGCACACACATGCAGCCACACACACAACGTTTTACTGCAACTTTTTGACAAGTTTCACCTTTGCTCTATACAGGACAATGTTGGAGAGATTATCTGGGGAAGGGAGGTTTAGGGTACACTCCATGGAAAGTGTGGGGAGAGAGATAGGGCGGGTGGTCAGTCATTTGGAGACGGCGCCTGGGCTCCCATCGGTGTCCAGGACTGTTCTCAGCAGCATTTCAGTAAGCCAAATTCATTTTTAATCGTTGTAAACAAAAGACACAATCAGTATTGGAAACACCTCTTTGACGTAATGTTTCTATCCGGACCTTGAGATCTTCTTCAGATAATCCGAAATTCGGATAATTGATATTCGGATAATCAAGGTTCCTCTGTACATCGTAATTTTTTAAGACATGAAAGCTTTAGGCCAGAGGCATTATCTGTTAGGGGTATCAAAAAGGACCCCAATAAACCTTTCAAACCCAGCCTCGTTGGAGCCTGGCCAATTGCCCCCCTCTCTGGAAAGAATCTAAAAGGGCATAATAACCTTGTAAAAAGACCAGCATTGAGTCAAGTGTTACGTATTGAAATCACAGCCTTAAGATAACAGATATGCATGACATCTTTTGAGCTCTTACATTGTTTCCAGGTATATTGAAGCTAAGACCTGCATTTGTATTGTGCTTTTTACAATCTCAGCACATCCCAAGGCACCCTACAGCCAGTGAAGTACATTTGAAATGCTGTAACATCAGAAACACATTATTCAATTTGCTCCGAACAAAGTCCCATAAACAGCAATGCGATAAATGTTGGTCAGGATTCCAGGGCTAACTCCTCATTCTTCTTTAAAGCAGTGCCATGGAATATTGTATGGTCACCTGAGAGGGCAGATGTATTCCCAATTTAGCAACCCTTTCAGTAAAAGATACCTGACAATCCCCTGAGTAGAACTTGAGTCAATAACCTTCTAACTTGAAGGTGAAGATGTTATACAATGAATTATAACAAATGCACATGAAAATGGCAAAGAAGTTGATGTCAATGCCAAATGAACAGTCAATAGTTACGCAAGAAAAGCTTGGAAATGCTGACAAAAATAAAAACTAAAAAAAGTTGCAAGTACACAGAAGTTCAGCATTTGTTAAGCATTCACCTGGCTGATCACTTGAGATCTAGCAATGATTCTCCAATACATTCCTTTGGTATAATTACGATATGCTGTAATATTAATGAGGCCATTAGTATTACAATAATTTTAAAATACCATAAGAAACAGGATCTGGAAGAGGCCATTTGGCCCCTTGAACTTGCTTTGCTATTCAGTAAATTATAAATGATTGTGGCCTTAGCTCCACTTTGTCTGCCCTCCATACCCCTTGACTCCCTTAAATCAAATATCTGTCTAACTCAGGCTTGAATATATTCAATTGCACAGACTTAAATGGTAGAGAATTTCAGACATTGACAAATCACCGTGAGAAGGAAATCCTCCTCATCTCTGTCTAAAATGGGAGACTCTTTATTTTGAAACAATACTCCAAGTTCTAGATTACCCCAGAAGGAGAAACACCGCCTCAGTGTCTAGCCTGGCAAACTCCTTCATAATCTTATATGTTTCAAAAGGTCACTTCTCACTCCTCCAAATTCCAATAAGTATCAGCCCAACTAGTTCACTCATTCTTCAATAGACAGTCCCTCCTCATCCAAAGCCTGTTTTGAATGTTTTTAAAAAAAAGCAAAAGTCATGTTCTTGTTTCTGCAGCAAGTTTTGGCATTTTCCATGATGTTACCCTCAGTGAACTCTACAAACTTTTTTGCTTACTGCTGTTCTAAATACTGGGCACTGACATGTAATTATTGTTTGGCAATAGTGTCATAGATTTCCCAGTTTATTGTGCTGGAAGATGTGAGGTGAATGGAGAAATTCTGCACATTTGTGAGACGGTATTTTATGATCCTTTGATTGCCTGCTGTATTTCCTACCAGAGCTAGCCAAGCTCTGCTGGAGTGTGATGCCAGTCTGAAAAGAGAGAATTACAGCATACCTGATCTCCTTGACTGTGGCAGAATTGATAGTCTGTAATCTCTCCCACATTCTACAAAACCTGGAAACTGCTGTAATTTCCACAAGCAATGGTGGCAGCGCAGGCTAGAATAACCAATTGTATGATAGAGACTTTTAAGTTTTATTCACAACAGATACATTTATGATGTGAAAAAGATATAAAATTGCATGGCTCTGAACATGGGAATAGGACTAATTTGAATTACTGTTACAAAGGCCATCACAAACATATGGAATCATAGCCATGTCCTTTAATGTAAAATAATATGTTTACATGAAGTAGTACCTTTCATTTTGTGCATGTCTTTGCAGAATGTATTTGTCTACTTTTTCACTTAAAACTTACAGAAATGATTCTGCACTCCCACTAGGAAGCCATATTTAAAGCAGATGGTGCTCTTGCACATCCTGTGAGAGTGCAACCTCCTGCTGGCAGAATAAAATGAAGAACTCACCTTGTTGTGTGTTTCCCTTTTATGACAAGAATAATGTCTAAAAAAAATAAGCAATATATATTGATAGGTGTACATGATTTATGACAATACCCATTCATCATTTTACCTTTATCATTATTATCAGATAACGTGAAGGAATTCTCAGGCCTTCCGTCAGGCATGCTCATCGCTGAGTCATACTCTTGGAAGAGTCTTGCTTTGAACCCCCCAATTCTATACATCAGAACTGTGGCTACAAAATCAACCATCTTGGAGCTACCTTGTGGGTATGTAGTCATTTTCTATATCAACCAAGGAGACTTTCAAACCAATTCTTGTCCACACATATAAATTGGTTTTAAATAGTTAAAAACCAAATCAAAATCCCACCAGAGTGGGGAATGTGCTAAAACCACTCAATCTTCTTGCAAGGATACATACAGAGAGCACACAATCGTGGCAAGAAAGGAACATTGCATTGATTCCAAATGCAAAGGTTTGGACCAATTATCGAGTCATAGAGTCAGAGAGATGTACAGCACGTAAACAGACCCTTCGGTCCAACCCGTCCATGCCGACCAGATATCCCAACCCAATCTAGTCCCACCTGCCAGCACCCGGCCCATATCCCTCCAAACCCTTCCTATTCATATACCCATCCAAATGCCT
>NC_057718.1:87141448-87220353 GCF_004010195.1 Chiloscyllium plagiosum
ACCCCAACCTATTCAGCCTCTCCCTATAGCTCAAATCCTCCAACCCTGGCAACATCCTTGTAAATCTTTTCTGAATCCTTTCAAGTTTCACAGCATCCTTCCTGTAGACGGGAGAACAGAACTGCACACAATATTCCAAACGTGGCCTAACCAATGTCCTGTACAGCCACAACATGACCTCCCAACTCCTATACGCTCTGACCAATAAAGGCAAGCATTTCAAACACCTTCTTTGCTATTGTTATGACACGGAGGCTAACCCCTCTGTTAATTAAACCAAACACCCAGAAAAGCTCACCTCACCTCATAATCTGTTAAAATATGGGTGACAGAGAACTCCCAAATTCCACTATTTAAAGAAAATAACATCAATTTATTTTCCTAACTCTAAAAGCGAACATTAAACAACAACTATTCACAACTCTAATCCCCCTTTCTTTTTATTGCTTCCAATCTACCCTAACTCTACAATAATATGCTGTTCCAATATGACACTTACTAAAACTACATCCATTTAATTTCAAAGTCATAAGACCGCTGACTTCTCCCGTATCTTCACACTTCCAGATGAGGATCTCCCTGGATCGTCTTCTTTTTACTGAGAATGTTTCACATGAAAAGATATCTTTAAAAGAGGGTGTTTTCTAATCTCTTTGAGAGCAAGATATTCACTCTCCATGAGTTTTTCTCTCTCTACGATAGCTGCTCTCTGACTATTTTTCAAAATGTCTACATTTTACACTCCCTCATCATCAGATCCATTCATTGCTTTGATGTTGGCAAAACAATAAATTCAAACATAATTGGGTTTTAGTATCCTGGGGCATAATTTAAACTGATGGGTTAAATTTGAATTGTTTTCAAAACAGCAACCAAAATTCAAGTATCATTTCACAGCCAAATGTTATATATTTTCAATTTTCCAGTACACTCTGGGACTGCCATCTTGTCATACATACAGGTACTTGTAATCTCTCAGCTCATAACGCATTCTCTCTCACTTAAAGGTATAGTGCATACTTTCAACTTCATATCACTTCCTATTTACCTGTGACTCCACTTTCAAGGATCTATGAACCTGCACTCCAAGGTTTCTTTGTTCAGTACCACTCCCCAGGACCTTGCCACTAAATGTATAAGTCCTGCCCTGATTTGCCTTTCCAAAATGCAGCACCTCACATTTATCTAAATTAAACTCCATCTGCCACACCTCGGCCCATTGGCCCATTTGATCAAGATCCCGTTGTATTCGGAGGTAATCTTCTTTGCTGTCCACTACACCTCCAATTTTGGTGTCACCTTCAAACTTACTAACTATACCTCCTATGTTCACATCCAAATAATTTATATAAATGACAAAAATCAGTGGACCCAGCACCGATCCTTGTAGCACACCACTGATCACAGACCTCCAGTCTGAAAGGCAACCTTCCACCACCCTCTGTCTCCTACCTTCAAGCCAGGTCTGTATCCAGATGGCTCGGTCTCCCAGTATTCCATGAGATCTAATCTTGCTAACTAGTCTCCCATGAGGAACTTTGTCGGACATGCTATATCATCCAGGTCCTGCTGCAAAATACTTGTTTAGTATCTCCCCCATCTCCTGTGGTTCAACATGTAGGCTGCCCTGCTGAGCTTTGAGGGACCCTATTCTCTTCTTCATTCCCCTTTTTTTCCCTTAACATACTTCTAAAATCCCTTTGGATTCTCCTTAACCCTGTTTGCCAAACTATGTCCCCTTTTTGCCCTCCTGATTTCCCTCTTAAGTATACTTCTACTGCATTTATACTTTTTTAAGGATTGACTTGATCTCTGCTATATATAGCTTACATATGCTTCCTTCTTATTCTTGACCGAAACCTCAACTTCTCTAGTCATCCATCATTCCCGACAACTACCAGCATTGCCTTTCACCCTAACAGAAACGTACTGTCTCTGGACTCTCCTGATCTCATTTTTGAAGGCTTCCCATTTTCCAGCTGTCCCTTTACCTGTGGACATCCATCCCCAATCAACTTTTGAAAGTTCTTGTATAATACCATCAAAATTGGCCTTTCTCCAATTTAGAACTTCAACTTTTAGATCCAGTCTATCTATCCTTTTCCATCACAGTTTTAAAACTAATAGAATTATGGTTGCTGGCCTCAAAGTGCTCCCCTACTGACAAACCTCACCAAATTATCTATTATTGGATACTCACCTCAGGACGTTGAAACTTGAATAATTTTTTTATATATCAATGCATTAAAAACCCTTGTAATTTGTAACTTATTTCCTCCCCTAGCCAGTCCTCATTAATTTCATAAATGTTTAGGTATGTTAATGCAGTAGGGATGCATTTCACCCTCATTTTCAATATTTTATCAATATTTCTTATCTTTGATTTCATCGTAAAAGTTTCTGCTTTCAGAAATTGAATCTGAAAACCAGGGTTTGAGGAATGCTCTTTGGTCTACTTCAGTAAGGGATAAGAATAAAAATGAAAAAGAGAGAGAGATAAATCAAACAATACCGAAGGCATCATAATGTCATTTCAACCCATACCAGCCTGTCTCTTCATGAAAGTGTGTTGACCTCAGGAGTGCTACACAGGATAACATTATAGGCAGGTCAGAGTGTGGGGTTTGTCATCTGAAAATGCTCTGTCACTCGCCAGTCATGCCTTCCTAAGATCGTCTTGTTTCCAGGTTTGAGAGACAGTATTTCTGCACCTACTTCCATGACTTTTTCCGTCCAACTTGTTTGATTGGAGAAGTGTCCTCTTCCACACTTATCGAGAAAACGAATCTCAGTGCAGCCCCTCAGATTTCACAGAAGGTCCAGCAGGTAAAAGTGGGGAACTGAAAGAGCAGCCTTCCATATATGTCCTTTCTCTTCCTACAATTCATCAGCCTCAAACCTCTAAATGGCTTGAAAGTCTCTTAACCTAGCAATCCTTCATTTGACAATGGATATGTCATTCAGTGTGCCCTACTAATTGTCAGGGAAATTGGATATTGGTATTAACACCATTGCTCCAGGAAAAGACTTCAGCAAAACATGCCTTCCAGGGAATTGGTTGCACAGCCTGAAAATGGTTCTTTCATTCCAGAAGGGAGTAAATCCATACAATTTCAGTTAAAGGCTTTCTATAGGTCATTCCTTAGAAATCATCACATAGTTGCCCAGAGAGGAAAACATTTGCTCCTGTATTTGTACAGTACTGAAGAAGTGACCGGGGAAGACTTACAGGAAGCTTAACACACCAGAAGAACTTTATTATCTAAAAAAAATTCAAAGTAGTCCAGAAATTATTTAACTGAGCTCAACTTTGCATTTTTGTTCTTTCTTCAAATTGCTGCTTGAGTCCTGCAAGACTCCAGCAATCCTAAGCACCTAGTTATTCAGGCAAAATTACACTTTTTAACTGCATGCCATTACATATTAAATAAGTGCAGGATATTCTGCCCTCATTTACTTATTATTCTTTAATGCATCTCAACCCATTTTCAAAGGAGTTCTCTTGCCTTTTGTCTCCTCAATAGCCACTGGAGGGGTCCTGGAGGACTCACAAGTGGCTAATGTTGTTCCTCTGTTCAAGAAGGGAAATAGGAATAATCTAGGAAACTATAGCCAGTGAGTCTCACATCAGTGGAGGGAACCTATTGGAGAAGATTCTTAGGCACAGGATTTACAGACATTTGGAAAAGCATGGACTAATTAGGGACCATCAGCATAGCTTTGTGTGGGGCAGGTCATGTCCTACTAACATGATTGAATTTTTCAAGGAGGTGATGAAAATGATCGATGAGATTAAAGCAGTGGATGTTGTCTACTTGGATTGTAGTAAGGCTTTCAACAAGGTCCCTCATCGAGAAGATTAAAGTGCATGGGATCATGATGACTTGGCCACCCTGGATTCAGAATTGGCTTGCCCAGAGAAGGTAGTGGTGGAAGGGTGTTTTTCTGGCTGGAGGTCCGTGACTGGAGGCATTCCACAGGGATCCGTACTGGGACTTCTGTTGTTTGTGATATATATAAATGATTTGGATGAAAATATAGATGGATGAGTTTGTAAGTTTGCAGTCGATACAAAGACGGTGAAGTTGTTGAAAGTGTAGGAGCTTGTCAAAAGATACAGTGGGATATAGATTAGTTGCAAAATGGGCGGAGAAATGGCAGATGGAGTTTAATCCAGGTAAGTGCTACACTTTCGGAGATCAGATGTTCAGGAAAAGTATACAGTTAATGGCAGGACCCTGAATAGCATTGACGTACAAAGGAATTTTGGGGTACAAGTCATTAGTTCCCTGATTGTGGCCATGCAAGTAAATAGGCTGGTAAAGAAGGCATCTGGCATGCTTGCCTTTATTGGTTGAGGAACTTAGTGCAAGAGCCAGGAGGTCAAGTTGCAGCTTTATAAGGTCTTGATTAGGCCACCCTTAGAGTATTGTGTTCAATTCTGGTTGCCATATTACAGGAAGGATGTGAAGACTTTGGACAGGGTCCAGAAGAGGTTTACCAGGATGCTTCCTGGATTAGAGAGTATGAGCTGTAAGGAGAGGATAGAAAAACTCAGGTTGTTTTTTCCTGAAGCGGCGGATGCTGAGGGAAGACTTGGTAGAAGTCTATAAAATCATGAGATGAATAGATAGGTTTGAAAGTCGGAATCTTTTTCCCAGAGTTGAAATATCTAATACTAGGGAGTATGCATTTCAGGTAAGAGGGGGAAAGTTCAAAGGAGTTGTGAGAGGCATGTTTTTTTACACAGAGAGTGGTAGGAGTCTGGAACTTGCTGCCAGGGGTGGGGTTGGAAGCAGATACAATAGGGCATTTAAGAGACTTTTGGTAAGCACATGAATACGCAAGGATATGGACCAAGGGCAGGCAGAAAGGATTAGTTTAATTTGGTGTTATGTTTGGCACAACATCGTGCGCTGAAGAGCCTGTTCCTGTGCTATACTTTGTATGTTCCCCTCTCCAACATACTAGTCCATAAGTAGTCCAAATTTAAGTCTTTTGAGTTGAACTAACATAATTTGGACAGAATAACATTACATTGCTCCCTGTTCTGAAGAGAGACCCCAAACGTTAGCTCTGATTTCTCTCCACAGATACTGCCAGATTTGCTCTGTTTTTCCAACAATTTCGGTTTTTGTTTCAGATTACCAGCATCCACAGTTCTTTCGGTTTTTTAATCACATTTCTCATTCTGTTTATGTACCAGATGTGCCTGTGGTCAGGCTCAGCAGAGATCTAAATTGTCCTACTTCGTCTGTTGTTCAAAGGACTGATGTCAAAATTCCAGTTCCCAGGATGATCTAAACTCTCAGAAAATCAGAGCTACAATGTTTTAGCTTCATTAACAAAACTTTAAGCTGGGAGTGCAACTACACTAATGCAGCTCAGTTTTGTAAAATTGATTTTAGCTGGAAGAAAAACAATAGTAGCACCCAGCCTGTCTTTTTGTTTGTGATAAATGCTGAGATTTCATGGTTTATATATTCAAAGAGGATACTGTTACAGTAATTTCTCCACTAATATGGCAGTGTGATTTCAAAGCATGAGCCACCTTGGGCTGAATCATACCTTATTCTGGCAAAGTATCATTTTTGTTGAACTTCATGTAAGGTTTCACTGGAAGACTTAGTATGTTTTCTCACACTGTCATCCAAACTGTCCTCAAATTATTACCTGCTCACCCCTATGGTGCCCCATCACACCCAATACTAATTGATTCTCCCACAATAACCCAAGGTGCTCCTCACTGCCAGGATAGCCCGGGATATCTGATGCTGACAGCATCTTTAAAAGGCTATTGTGTTTCTGATCAAGCTCTGTTAATGGGAGCTGCCCTGCACAGTTTGTGATATTTCCCCCAGACATGCCAGATAAGGTGAAATTGACACCCTGGTTTGTGGAAAGGGGCCTTGAAATCCTGGTGGATGGACTGATGCAGTGCAGTCTCAGATGTCTGGAGAAACACCCAATGGTGGAGATTGAAGGTCAGTGACTTTTTCTATTCCATCAGGGTAAATGCCACCACCCCTTACTGCAACCTCACACATACTGTATTTCTGGTACAGCACATCTCACATCAAGGACTCGTGCTCTACTACTCTTGTTGTTACATGCAACATCTTCCTTTACTTGCACTTATCTACCCAATTCCCCTGCATAACCTCCACACTACCTATTCACTTACTTAGGACACCAGACCACATTTTCTCCCATCTGCACCCACACTAACAGCAATGCCACCCATTTTTATCTCATTCAGATCCTCCCTTTCTCTCATTCCAGGAAAAAACAGCTCACAATACAGCAGAAAGAATCAAGATGGGTGGTGAGGTGCCAAGCATTCGACTCCTCGTCACCTTCAAAGAGAGGAGCCTGACCCTGACTGGCCTGAGTGGCCAAATGATTGTGCTCAAACCCCTGGACTGTTACCAGAGGCAGCCGGAATCCCCTAACTGAAAATTGTCTCTCTTGGTTTGACTGAATAACTCCTTAGTCTTGGAGCCATAGCATTTGCTTGGAGCATATACCATGTGTTTGCCCTGACACTGATGGCACAAGGTGCAGGAATGAGATTGAATAGCATGGTGCTGTTCAGCATCTTGTCCATCAATTTGGTGGATAACCAATAAGCACATAACAAACTTCCTGGCTTTGCTGAAAGTACTGTGGGCGGCACGGTGGCACAGTGGTTAGCACTGCTGCCTCACAGCGCCAGAGACCCGGGTTCAATTCCCGCCTCAGGCGACTCCAATAAGCACATAACAAACTTCCTGGCTTTGCTGAAAGTACCTTATGCCTGTTGGCTCTAGCTGAGGGGGCAAAGCAAAGCAGGCATCCTGTTAGAATCCAAGTAGGCAGTTAGTGATTGAGCACTGGGAAAGCACATGGACAGGCTTGAAATGCAGCATAATCCAGTCCATGAGCTGGGTGCTCACGGAGTATGCCCTTAAACATCAATGCCATGTATCTAGGATGGTAGTCCAGAGGAATAAGTGACAAGCTGGAGTCGCCAGATATTCACTCAGCCCTTCATGTCAGGAATTTTCAGTCTCTAGTTTTTATCTGGTGGATAGTCAAACATGCATATTAATGAGGTGATATTAATTAATAATGAGGATGGTAATGAGCAATCATAACAGTTGACAGGCCTCTTCTGCTCTCTAGAGAGAATCTTATTTCGATGTCCAGAACTTAGTTGGAAAATGCAACATGTTGCTCAAGAAAGGCCCCACTCAATTTCTCATGCAATTTTCCTAAATTTCCCTCTGAAGTCCATGTCATTCAAAGCCGGAGAAGATTCTGTTCATTGTCTGTTGACTTCTACATGTGGACATCTACATGTTTAGGTTTCTTTTCATCTGTGCAAATCCTTATTCAGCCCATTGACAATGTGCTATGTCAAATCTATTCCTGATTGTTATAACAGTAGATACCTTCTCCTCATCCACTGATTCCCAATTTGGAGTAACACTAAGTTCCTTAAAAACATGAAAAGATATAGGATAATATGATACCTGTTGTCTATTTTGGTATCAGAAAGCATTTGACATTGTTTCCCTTGTGAGGTTGACTGAGACATTTACGACTCATCGGGCTTATTTTAAATCCTGTTGGGTGTGGAATGCATTCATACATTGTATTCTTCAACAGAGGCTTGACACAATACAACTATTGATTTGGATTTGAATGCCACCATTTAGTTGTTCACCTGATTCCAGAGAATAGCAGCGGCTCACTGGCAGCAGGGGATGGATCCTTGTGCAAACCACTATTGACTTTTCTTATGGACTTTCCACACTCGTCTTACTGATTCTCAATGCTTCCAATTCATAAATTGCTCCATGAGCTTTAAACTTATCCTCAAACCTTGCATTAGAATCTTATTGAAACAACTCTGAGCATCAATGTCAAGCACATCTCCTCCATATCTCTCACCCACAAGCATAGCTCGTCCCACAAAGCAATCCAGTATGTCGGTAAAGCATCATCTAGTTATTTTTGTTTGTTCACTGTAATAGTTTAATATGTTTATCTGCTATTAAATGTTGAATATGTTTATTAATTAATCAAGTTTGTATTTGGCTTACTTTCACCAAGCCAAGAATTAGGCTGAAGGATACTAGTTTTTCTGCCAAGTCATAATATTTTAACATCCTTATTTGTACATGGAGGTTAAGTAAATGGGGATAGTGGTTTATTATCAGCAAAGGAGTGAATGTAGGAGGAGGTATAGTTAGTAAGTTTGCAGATGACACCAAAATTGGTGGTGTAGTGGACGGTGAAGAAAGTTACCTCAGATTACAATGGGATCTTGATCAGATGGGCCAATGAGCTGAGAGTGGCAGATGGAGTTTAATTTAGGTAAATGCGAAATGTTGCATTTTGGGAAAGCAAATCTTATCAGGACTTAAACGCTTAATGGTGAGGTCCTAGGGAGTTTTGCTGAACAAAGAGACCTTGGAGTGCAGTTTCACAGCTCCTTGAAAGTAGAACCGCAGGTAGATAGGATAGTGGAGAAAGCGTTTGGTATGCTTTCCTTTATAGGTGTGAGTATTGAGTATAGGAATTGGGAGGAGAGAGGGGAAGGTTATAAAAGAGACCTAAGGGGCAACTTTTCATACAGAAGCTGGTGTGTGTATGGAATGAGCTGCCAGAAGGCTGGTACAATTGCAACATTTAAAAGGCATCTAGATTGGTATATGAATAGGAAGGGTTTGGAGGGATATGGGATGGGTGCTGGCAAGTGGGACTAGGTTGAGTTGGGATATCTGGTCAGCATGGATGAGTTGGAGTGAAGGATCTGTTTCTGTGCTGTACATCTCTATGATTCTATGACTCTATAACTGGGGGTGATCCTAAAATTAAACCTTACGTACGTTTGACTTGGTGAAATTATCACATTACCTGGAATAAACATTTCTTAGAGCAACATTATCCAAAATACAGAGGAATCTCAGTTATCCGAATACCAATTATCCGAAAATTGGATTATCCGAAGAAGATCTCAAGGTCCTGATAGAAACATTACATCAAAGACGTGTTTCCAACAGCGATCACGTCTTTTGTTTACAGTGATTAAACAGGCACTGTCTCGAAATGACTAACCCCCCTCCCTCCCTCTCTCCCCACACTTTCCCTGGAGTCCTACAGAGGGATGTACCCTAAACCCCCCTTCACTAGATAATCTCCCCAACATTGTCCTGCACAGGGCAGAGGTGGAACCTGTCAAAACATGTGTGTGGCTGTGTGTGTGTGCGTGTGTGTGTGCGCGCACGTGTTGTGTATGTGTGGCTCTGTGTGTGTGTATAAGAGTGTGTGGTTATTGGACAGGGGCGGGGGGGGGGGGGCGGTGTTGAACGGTTGGGGGCTCGCATGCAGCGTGCTGCTGCCTTGTCTCCTGAATGGGGAGCAGACTTTAAAAACTCCAAACCCCAGAGGAAAGGCATTTAAATCGATTAACCGAATAATCGATTATCCAAACAAAATAGTGCCCGCCCATCTCGTTCGGATAATCGAGGTTCCCCTGTATTGCTTAATTTGGAAAATAGCAATTCCCAAAGTTATCAATTTTCCTTCAATTGTTCCTTTAAGAAAAGTAAAGAATGACTGGTGATGCAAAACTGGGCCGTGTGACAGTGGAATCAAAAATATTATACAGCTGCTGGGCCTAATTATCTCTTCAAAAGGGCATCCCAGATAGTTCCACTCTCCTGCTCATTTCCCAAAGCCCTATAAATTACTTTCCCCTTTTGATTATCAACTCAGTTCCCTTTTGAAAGTTACGGTTGAATTTGCTTCCACCATCCTCTTCAGGTAATGCATTCCAGATATAATAATAACCCACCACATAAAAATGATTAACAAATTCTCTCCTCAAATTATTTCATGAATTTCCTGAAACTCATGTCCTCTGGTTCCAGACTCTCTTTTAGTAAAAACTGTTGCTCCCAATTTTGTCTCTCAAAATCTCTCATTATTTTAGACGCTACTATTAAATCTTCACTGACCCTTCTCTGCTGTAAGGAGAACAATCTCAAATTCTCCATTCTATGCAAATAACTAATTTTCCCTAAACATCTGCTTGCAGTACAGTTTCATCATATCTATTGAAATATGGACAGCAGACGTATACTAGATTGGTTACATGGTACTGCTGTTTTGCATTTTTGTAATGTGTTTAATTTCCCTTCCAGGCGCCATGTGATTCGGTTTACTGCCACTTCTCCTCTTGGACACAATATCAACATAAGTAGTACAGTGCCATTTATCTTTGGTGATGAAGATACGGTTTTAGTACACCTTAGCAAGGTATGTAGCACAATACTAATCACAGAGCCTATTCATCTGAAACTTGCTACTAATTGAAAGATTACTGGGCACTCAGCAGTTGGGAATTCATTAAGGCCTTACATTCACAAGATCCCTCACCTGACATCCAACTCGGACTTTGCGGGGTCTTTCAGCCAACTCTCTGGACCAACCTGAAGTTCCTGCAAACGTTCAAGAGCTTAAATCTGTGTCATTTGTTCTTGAATCATTTATGACCAGGAGCAGTTTCTCTCAATGTACTCTCTCCAGCCGGTTCATGTTTTTGAAAACTTCCATCAGCTCTCTTTTTTGCTGCCTTCTCTCCAGGTTGAACAGTTGCAACATCAGTCCTCATAACTGAAGTTTCTCACCCCCGGTACCTTCCTTGTACGCTTCTTCTGCACTCTGTCCACACTGAACTTCATCTGCTACCTATCTGCCTATTCCACAAACTTGTTTTTGTCTTTTAGGATTTCTGCGCTGCCCTCCTCACAAGTTTCCAAGTTTCATCCATATCAGAAAAAGCCTGTGCTGACCCCTGTTGACCCACTACAAACATTCCACCAGTGGGGTTTTTTTGTCTCAGATTAGATTAGATTCCCTACAGTGTGGAAACAGGCCCTTCGGCCCAACAAGTCCACACCGACCCTCCGAAGAATAACCCACCCAGTCCCATTTCCTTCTGACTAATGCTCCGAATACTATGGCAATTTAGCATGGCCAATTCATCTGGCCTGCACATCTTTGGACTGTGGGAGGAAACCGGAGCATCCGGAAGAAACCCTCGCAGACACGGGGAGAACGTGCAAACTCCACACAGTCAGTCGCCCGAGGCTGGAATTGAACCTGGGACCCTGGTGCTGTGAGGCAGCAGTGCTATTGGACTTTATTTTCCTCAGGACTGGAAAAATAAATGACTTGTTTGCCAGTGATCACTAAACGCCACGCAATCACTGTACTGGAAGTCCTTGATCCAAAACGCTCAGCAGGAGTTGTCAGGTGTAGACATTTGGTTTTTGAAAATAGTGGATTTAAAAAATGAGACACAAACAGGCATTTAAAGAAAATATCTTCTGCCAGGCTCAGAAGTCTAAATGGACTTATTAGAAGTTATTGAGTGTATAGTCAGTTCTGCTATAACACGTGTTTCTTCCGTGCGAATTAGCTTAACGCGATTGAAGAATTTAAACAGTTATTTGTAGAACACAAACTTTCTTTACCTGTATTGGCTATAATGCAATTCCAGCCCCCTTAATTTAAATGGCATGTTTTTTGCACTTTTTTTTATAACTCAAGATCACACAGGAACTGAGCTATCACGTTATAGCAGAACTGTGGTTTTAACTTGTCCTTTGTAGAATTTGCCCAATTTTTAGTTATATAATTGGCAGACAATTCACTATCATGCATTATGGAGTAGTGATCTCACACCAGGCTTAAAAGTCGCGGATGGAACAGATTTCACAGGCCTTCTTCTGTTCCTTTCTCTTATGGTCTTATTGGTGTTAAAAATCACACAACACCAGGTTATAGTCCAACAGATTTATTTGGAAGTACTAGCTTTCGGAGCGCTGCTCCTTTATCGGATAGCTGTGGAGCACGATCATAAGACACAGAATCTTTAGCAAAAGATCTGTGTCATGTAACTGAAACAATATATTGAACAAATCTAGATTCCTATTTTAATAGCAATCTAGGTTTGTTCAACATATTGCTTCAGTTGCATGACATTGAGATCTTTTGCTGAAGATCTGATTTCATTGAATCTATAAATTCCGTGTCTTATGATCCCGCTCCGCAGCGACCTAAAAAAGGAGCAGTGCTCAGAAAACTAGTACTTCCAAATAAATCTGTTGGATTACAACCTGGTGTTGTGTGTCCACCCAGTCCAACACTGGCACCTAACTCTACATCATGGTCTTATCAGCAACCAGTCACAAAAGTACCTAGACAATTGGCAGCCAGTCAGACAAGTAGTTAGACTACTTGCAGACAATCGACCAAATACTGAGGCAGCCAGTTGTACAAGAATGAGTATGTGTACCAGATCATTTTATCCTGGATATTTCTTGAGTGGTTAAATGTAGACTGCAATTTCTTAGGCTGTCTATATTCACCTTCTGTACATATTTTGAGAGTATATAGATCTGGCCTTCATGTAAACTATTATGAAGGCAAATCAAAATATATTATAAAATCTTAGATATGAAATATTGCAGCACAAAGCTTGATTCTCCTGTCTTTCATACATCTACAGGATAGCCTGCGATTTATGCAGCATGCTACCCGCATTATTAAAGCAATTGAAAATGCCATATGTAACTTCAATGATGAGCAAGAGCATCGCAAAACTTCACTGGAACTTCAACATTGTCATTTTCCATTCCCATTTGACGATGCTAGTCTGGCTGAGGAGCAAACTAAGGTGAATTTATTGAAGGTTCAAGATTAGAATTTCTGAAAAAACTAGAAAACGCTTTTGTAACTGCATCTACACTTAAGTGTTTGCTTTCTTCTGATCAATTTAAAACATTATTTTCTTCCTATTTTAAAATGTTTCTGAGCAAGGTTTTCCCACTTTAAATGGATAACCACAATTGTTAAATTAATGCCATTAAATCTAGTTTTACCCATTTTTGCTGTTCTGTACTTTAAATAAGAAGTGTTATAAATCACATGCATGCATCAAATGCAACAAATGCAGTATTCACTGAGGTTCATTCTCAAAACTATTTGAAAATTTCCTTTTGCTATTATTTTGCACCTCTTTTTAAAATCTTTTGTGGATTCCATCACTGTCCAGTATGACATATTCTTATCTCTCCCTTTCTTCTTTTAAAAGGAGTTCTTCTGGTTACCAGTTCAGGACTTACAGAAATAGTTTTTCTTCATTCATATGCAGACGTGCTGGTGTAGTAGTCAGGTCACTACACTAGTAATACAAAGCCCCAAGCTGATAGTGAATCATAGAGATGTACAGCATGGAAACAGACCCTTCAGTTCAACCCGTTCATGCTGACCAGATATCCCAACCCAATCTCGTCCCACCTGCCCAGCATCTGGCCCATTTCCCTCCAAACCCTTCCTATTCATATATCCATCCAAATGCCTCTTAAATATTGCAATTGTACCAGCCTCCACCACATCATCTGGCAGCTCCTTCCATACACACACCACCCTCTGTGTGAAAAAGTTGCCTCCTAGGTCTCTTTTCTATCTTTCCCCTCTCACCCGAAACCCATGCCTTCTAGTTCTGGACTCCCTGACCCCAGGGAAAAGACTTTGTCTATTTACCCTATCCATGCCCCTCATAATTTTGTAAACCTCTATAAGGTCACCCCCTCAGCCTCCAGGGAAAACAGCCCCAGCCTGTTCAGCCTCTCCCTATAGCTCAAACCCTGCATCCCTGGCAACATCCATTCTTAGAGCATGTGTTCAAATCCCACAATGGTGAAGTTTGAATTCAGTAATGACCTTTATTGAATGAAATCTGTCATTCTTAACTGGTCTGCACCAGAACCTTAGCAATATGAGTAACTTTGAAATACTGCTACAAACCCTGAAAGAAGTAATGAATCTGGGTGGGGCACCTGGCATCAATCAAGACATCAGAAATTATACTACAATCCTAGCTTTGTTGATCCTACAAAGCTTTCCTTCCTAACTTCAGGGTGCTTGAGTCAAAATTAGGAGAGATTTGTCCCACCCGCTAATCATGAAACAGCCATACATAGTCATCCTCTCGGAATTATACCTTACAGACAATGTCCCAGATGCTACCATCACTATCCTGTGTCTGTATGTCCTGTTCAGCAGGAAGACTACCCACCAAGGGTGTCAGTGTAGTGATATACAGTTGGGACTTAGTTGCCCACGAAGTGCTCAACGTTGAATTAGGAGCATAGGAATGCATCTTGTGCTGTCAACTCAAACATGGGCAAGGCAACATTCTGCTTATTACTATTGTAAGAAACAATAGTTGAGATCCTTGTATATCTATGGTTATTATATACAGTAGTATTTAGAATTAATGTATATAAATACCGTCACTTTAAAGTATAAGCCTGAGAATAGTCCTTGACTTCATTTCAGAATAGAAAATAGAGTGTAGGATCAGATGTAGCTATTTAGCCCTTTGAGCGTGCTCACCATTCAATATGATCATGGTTGATCATCCAACTCAGTACCCTTTTTCCATTTTCTCCCATATCCTTTGATTCCTTTAGCCAAAAGAAATTTATCTATCTCCTTCTTGAATACACTTTCTGTGACAAAGAATCCACAGACTCAGCCCTTTCTGAGTGAAGACATTTCTCCCCATCTCTGTCCTAAAAGGCCAACCCCTAATCTCTCCCCAGAATTCAGTCACACTACCCAATAATCAGTCTGGTAAACCTCCTTTGCAGACCCTCAATAGCCTTCCTCAGACAAGGAGTCCAATACTCCAGGTATTGTCTTACCCATGCCCTGTAAAATTGCAACAAGACATTCCTGCTTCTGTATTCAAATCCTCTCACTATGAGGATTGACACAGTATTTGCCACCTACTGCACCTGCATGCTCACTCTCAACATCTGGTATAAGAGGACACCCAGGTCTTGTTGCATTTCTCCCTTTCCCAATCTATTATCCTTCAGACAATCTGCCTGCCTGTTTTTGCTACCAAAATAGATAACCTTACATTTATCCACAACTGTATGAATCTGCCATTTATTTGCCCACTTTCTTAACTTGTCCAAATCACAGTGATGCTGCTTGGCATCCTCCTCACAGCATACCCTCCCACTCAGCTCCGTGTCATCTGCAGACTGGAAGATATGACATAGATTTTCTCAAAGGTCATTCATTTATATTGTGAATAGCTGGGGTCCAAGCACTGATCCTGACAGTACCTCACTAGTCTTTGCCTGCCTCTCAGAAAAAGTCCCTTTTATCCCTACTCTTTGTTTCCAGTCTGCCACCCAGTTCTCAATTCAACTCCGCACATGGCCTCCAATCTTATGTACTTTAATTTTGCATTCTGATCTGTTATATGGGACCTTATTGAAAGCCTTCTGAAAATCCAAGTAAGCCTTTCTCTATGACCAGTCTGTAAAGGACCCTAACTCCAAGATGGTAGCAGCAAAGGCGTTTACTGACTAGAAAATGATGGCAACAGTAAAGATCAAGAAACAGACCTGAGATCATCTACAGAAGTTAAGAAGTCAAAATTATTTTTTCCAAAAAATAATTATTACAGCTTTAACAACAGCCAGAGAAAAGCCACAAGACCTGAACATCCACTGTAAAGGAAACATCTTCAAACAGAAACTCTTCTAGAGAAACACCAAAACTCTATTAGTCTCAGACTTTTACAGGAGCAAGAAGCCTTTAAAAACCACAGCGACAGCAGTAAAGGCCCACTGGCAACCGGGGGAAGATTTGAATTGAAAGAACAGAGGTGGTGAGGGAACCAACAAGAGAGAAGCACATGCTTGAACTCATCCTCACCAATCTGCTTGGCACAGATGCATCTGTTTTTGACAATATCAATAAGAGTGACCACTGCACAGTCCTTGACAAGATGAAATCCTGACTGTCCAAACTAATAATACCTTATATCATGTTGTGTGGCACTATCACTGTGCTAAATGGGACACACTTCAAACAGATCTAGCAACTCAAGACAGGGTATCCATGAGATGCTTGGACCAACAGCAACAGAAGACTTGTACTCCAACATAATCTGTAACCTCATGTCCCGGCATATCTCCCATTCTATCATAAAACCATGGGATCAACGCAGGTTCAATGGAGAGTACAGGAGGCCATGCCAAGAGAAGGAGTAACTAAAGCATAACTAAAAATGAATTATCAACCTAATGAAGCTACAAAACAGGGATATTTGTGTGCCAAACAGCACTGGCAGCAAGTGAGAGACAGAGACAAGTGATCCCACAACCAATGAATCAGATCTAAGCTCTGGCTCCACAAACATCCCCAACCTGAATAATTTGGGAACCCAGGACAAGTGCAAAAGATAAGGCTGAAGCATTCGGAACTAACTTCAGTCAGAAATTCCAAATGGATGATCCATCTTGGCCTCCTCCAGAGGTCCCCAGCATCACACATGCCAGTGATTAGCCAATTTAGTTTGCTCCATGTGATATCAAGAAACATTTGGAGGCACTTGATACTGGAAAAGATATGTATAGACCCTGACAACATCATGGCAATACACTGAAGACTTGTGCTCCAGAATATGCTGCACCCTGGCCAAACTGTTTCAGTACAGCTGCAAAACGGGCATCTACTCAACCATGTGGAAAATTCTCATGCATGTCTCATGGACAAAAAAGGAGGATAAATATAACCACTACCATCTAGAAAGATAGAGACAGCAGATACATGGGAATATAAACACCTGCAAGTTTCCCTCCAAGCTGCTCACCATCCAAACTTGGAAATACATTACTGTTCCTTCAGTGTTGTTGACTCCCTATCTAATGGCTTTGTGAGTATACCACACAAATCGCAGCAGATTAAGGATGCAGCTCATTATCATTTTCTCAAAGACAACTAGCATGGGTAATAAATGCTGGTCCAGCCAGTGACACCCACATCCTAGCACAAATGATTAAAAAAAAAGGTATAAATTTCAGCATCATTCACATCTTGGATACTGAAACAGTCAAAGTCTATTTGCAGCAATACCTGGGCAATATTTGGATTTGGGCTGATAAGTAGTAAACACAATCATGTCACACAAATGACAGATAATAACAATCTCCAACAAGTGAGACTTGAACCATCACTTCTTGAAATTCTATGGCATAACCAAATCCCTAATTATCAACATCGTGTAGGTTACAATTGACCAGAACCTGAACTGGATCCATGTAAAAACTATGATTAGAAGAGCAGGTCTGGGAGAGGCTAGAAATTGTGTGGTAAGTAACTCAGCTCTTTTCTCCCTCATCATTGTCCATCCTTTACAAGACACGTGTCAGGAGGTGATGAAATGCTCTTCATTTGCCTGGATGACTGTAGCTCCAACAGCACTCAAGACGTTCAACACCATCCAAAACAAAGCATCTTGCTTGATTGCCACCATACACACTATTTTTGCCACTCTTCCAAAGTACCAGCTACAAGTTGCGTAACAGTGACTCAGCAAGCCTCCTTCAGTTGCAACTTCCAAACTCATGATTTCCCAGGACAAGAGGAATACCATCACACATAAGTTCCCCTGAAAGCTACACACCATTCTAACTTGGAATTATATTTGTGTTCCTTCACTGTCATTAGGTGAAATCCTGGAACTCCCTTCATAACATCACTGTGGGTGTCCATAAACTTCAAAGACTGCAGCAGTTCAAGAAGATAGTTCACCACCACCTTCTCCATTGCAATTAGGGCAGCCACCCAGTAGGTCATCCAATGCAACAGACCATGATGCTGAATAGACTATCTCTACCTCTACATTGGGATTTCCCAAACATAGTGATGAAAAAGGAAAATTGAAACAAATGTGAACAAAGGTGATATGAGTGATATTTTCCCTGAATCTCTTACTTGTTAAAATACACACAACATAATTTGTTTTCTTCATTATTTATTTAATATTAAGACTTGTTGGAGCCTGTCATAGTATCTGATGTAACAGTAATGGCCTAGCCCATGTTTCTCCGTGTGTAAGCTGGAGACGACATAGAGACACAGAGATTATTTCTGAATAACGTTGACATTTTGTCCATTCTTTATTCAATGTTCACATGAATTGTTACTTTGGGGATGATCATTATGGGAAACATGGCTTACAAAGCAGGCATAGCTGTTCTCCCTTCTTGGCACTCTGGAGAATATTGGCCCTCTTCATTCTCAGTGGATATAAATTAGTCTGAAGCAGTACATTCAAAGTACTTGAAAGATTTTGGTGGATTGGAATAATTGAGCAAGTGAAACTATTATATGAATGTTCACATATCAAAGAATTTTCTTGGTACCAGCACTCACTGGCGAATGTATAGAACAAAACTGTGTTCACTCATATATTCTTGCTAGTAGAGGACATAAGTCTATAGTTTACTCAGCAAGGGAGGTTGGAAGGGTCAAGTCTACACCTCAGAAAGACAAATGGAAGTCTGGCAATGGATTGATAATAATGCAGATGAATTATTGTTGTGTGAATCAATTAATTGTCCCGAGAATGCCTTACAAATCTCTTCATGACCCTGGCATCCATAAAAGACTCATTTGGATTTAAGACATCCTCCTCATGCTCTGACAAATCCCCATTATCTAAGGAGAGCTGACTTTCCTTCTGAATTTTCATTGCAATATCTATCTACGCTGCAACTGCCATGTTATGCTGTGCAGAACGAACCACAATTATTCATGATATATTCATGATATATGATGTTTGTGGGCGGCACGGTGGCCAAGTGAGTAGCACTGCTGCCTCACAGCGCCAGAGACCCGGGTTCAATTCCCGCCTCAGGCGACTCTCTGTGTGGAGTTTGCACATTCTCCCCGTGTCTGCGTGGGTTTCCTCCGGGTGCTCCGGTTTCCTCCCACAATCCAAAAATGTGCAGGTTAGGTGAATTGGCCATGCTAAATTGCCCGTAGTGTTAGGTGAAGGGGTAAATGTAGGAGAATGGGTCTGGGTGGGTTACGCTTCAGCGGGTCGGTGTGGACTTGTTGGGCCGAAGGGCCTGTTTCCACACTGTAAGTAATCTAAATCTAAGTAAATCTCGGGTATGTATTTCAGAGTGCTGCCAGACCAGAACAGGCAGCATTTTACAAAGGCCAGTTATGTAGTGGATGACAACTCTGATGGATACATGAATTTGATTACTATGTTCTTCTGCCTTGCTCTGGGATGCCTTGCAGGCGTCATTAATTTTTTATGTAGATGATAACCCTGACTACTGAAGACCATCCATCAACCTGAGCTGAGATTTCAACCTCTAGAGTCTTTTGTTGCGTGAAATGTAGGCATTATGACAGCTGTCTGGGAAATGAGTACAGATATATCTTATTCTTCTCCTGTAGTAACACACCGGTAGTGTGTTCATGGACTGAAATTCTATGATTTATAAATGCCTCTGGCTGTTTGAAAGAGAGATTTTATGGTCACATTAGTGCACTGAAGAAACCCATGATAATAGCATACATGGCTGATCTTGCTGCCTGGCTATCTTTATAAGTGGCGAAATGGATAAAATAGTTGACATGACTAAATGAGATGTTGGTCATCTCATTTATGCACCCATGAGTTGTAGTCTGTGATGAAATGTTGCCTGTTGCACCCTAGAAGGTACTGCTGGATAAAAAATGAGTTCTGCTGCAACCTTGAGGGCAACTGGAATGGGTTTCCCATCAATCCACATGTCTGTGGATATTAATAAACACTTCCTGTCTACCAACAGTCTCTTATTTTAATCCTATAAATCCACATATAATTCTAGTCAATCTGTGCTGCACACCACCTCCCCAGATCTGCTCTAATTGGAGCTTTATTTAATTCTAAGGTAACTTCAATAGTTCTCTATTCCAGAACTCTTGAAAAAAAGCACTAACATTGCAGCAACCTTTATAATGTTTTAAAATATCTGTTTATAATAGGTGCCTTGGTTTAAGGTGGTATTGAAGAAAAGCAAATTCTTCTTGTTTTTTCAAATAAACTGAAATCACACAATTTAATTTGAAAAAGACTATTTGGTATTTCATTGTCAGTTTCCTTTTATTATTTCTCTGCTAGGTCTTCAACACTGCTGTTTACGCCACCGTTGCACACGCCCTTGATGCTTGCCCAAGTACTGAAGACTATTTTGCTCTTAGAACACTCTTAGTTGATAGCTCTCCAAAGCAGCTTAGGATCGAAGAGAGATCTTGCATAAGTGAGTGTAATGATACCACTTGATACGTAACTTGAGGAGATGGGACAATGGATTTCAAATCAATATGTATGAAGGAAATATTTATTGAATACTTTGAAAGCACTTGGAAAGAAAGTTGAGAAACTTTGTTTCACTATTTTTCTGAGCAGCCAGTAGCCAGTGCACTTTCTAATTCCTGAAATACAGCTACTATATTTTTATTGAAATACTTACTGCATTTATAATTAACATATTTAATTTAACTAATGATCCTGTACAAGTAGATCCCTCATAATAAAATATTAGCATGAAACTACAAATTGAAAACAGTTTCATAAAAGATATTGATAATTCTGAACAGCATCTTCTTGCCTTGCATCTAACCTTTAAATCTTTGGACTGTGGAGGAAACTGGACCAGCCAGGAGAAATCCACGCAGACACGGGGAGAGCATACAAATTCCACATAGACAGTCACCCAAGATTGGAATTGAACCCAGGTCCCTTGCACAGTGTGGCAGCAGTGCTAACCACTGAGCCACTGTGCTGCCCTATCCAAAAATGCTAATTAGCTAATAACAAATTAAATACTTTGAAAGTTTAATCACTATGTTCCAAAGCATAGGGAAGCTTGCCAGACAGTTTGAACACAACAAGGTGCCAGAAACATCAATGCCGTAATGACCAGACCGTCTGCTTTTGGGGTTGAGGAATAAATATTAACCTGGACACTAGGGAAAACACCTTTCCACTTTCATAAAATAATTTCATGTAATCATTTAAGTCCACCTGAAGAAGTAGACGTCACAGTTTAATATTGTATTTGAAATGTGACAGCTCCAACAATGCAGCACTTTCTTAACAGTAATGCATTGGATTGTCATCCTAGACCTTTTATCGTTAAGCCTGTAAAGTGGGATTGATCCCAGGATCCTCTAATTCAGGTCACAATGCAACCACTGAGCCATAGCTGTAATATGGATGGTGTTTTAAAACACCTCAGAAATCATCACTGGAAACGACTAATAAAGACAAACTGTTTCTCCAATGCCATTTTTGTTTTTAAATAACAAGTGGTTTCCAAGCTAGAAATGATGTGTCCTACTTCACATGAAAGAAAGTACAGATACATTTCACTTAGCAGTAAAGAACAGACAAGAAAGAGAGGAACAAAATTGGGACGGTGTCGCTAAAATGCTAAAAACAATTAATAAGGCTAAAATCAGCAAGTCATTTAACTGTAACATAGGAACAAAAAAGAACTTGATTCAGAGACTACTTCCATACATAAAAGATCAATAAATGCTGGACCAGCCAGCAATGTCCATGTTCCACAAGAGAATTAAAAAAAAGAGTCAAATCATCTGAATCATGAGCTACGTGATTTGAAATAAAATTGAACTCCTTTCACAAACTATCTGTTATCTTGGAGTTGACATGTAGGTTTGAAGCCTTCCTTTCTGTAAGACCTCCTTCTCCACCTGACTATATTGATAGTAGACGCTGGCTTTCTGCTCCTTACCTATGAGATCATCATACATCAGAATTTAGCAGGGCCACAAGTCGGATTTGGATTCGTGAGACCTTCTCTTTTAGCCTATGAATCATTGAAGACCAGGTGTCCAATTCAAGATCCTGAAGAGGGGTCAAGACGTTAACTCAAAACATTACATCTGCTTTCTCTGCACAGATGCTGCCGGACCTGCTGAGTTTCTCCAGCAATTTCTGATTTTGTTTCAGAATTTTCATTACCCACTGTTCTTTGTTTTATTCAAGATCCTTGTCAGGATTCTGTGGATGTACCAATGTGTGCTCCATGGGAAGTTTGAAGATACATTAGGCAATTCCTGAGCACCTCAGGACCCTCCACAAAAGCCTCCAACTTTTGTTTCAAGTCAAAAGTTTCAGGACAATTCAGACTTACTTAGCTGGATATTCTGGCAGTAAATGTTAGACAGATACATCCTAGTCTAACTGCTGGGTAGCAACAAAACTAAACTCCCTACCCAAGTCATTCACACTAATCCCCAAGTCCAACTGTCCCACTAACTTCCCAAGAAGTTCCTGACACAACCGGATTACTTCCAATATATTATATCCCTGAAATTAGGCCTTGTTGAGCCCAATTAAAGCAGAAGTATCGTTTTCTAATGATCACTTAGAGGTTAGATGAGCTGTTAACGAGCTTTATAAACCAACCGTCAACTTACTTATTGGTTTGAAGATCATAATGTTTATAATGAATCCCAAGAGTTTGTCTCCTAATTTATGAGATGGATATGTTTGGCATTACTCAAAGGGAGCTGTTGATACAGTTAATTGAATGCAATAGTGCTGCTATAAATTTTTCAAGTATAAGTGGTGGAGAGATTTAGAGAGCCACAGGTAATGACCAATGGTGTATTGATCAACGGCTAATTTCATTGCAATATTGCATGTACTTGCAGCCTATCACAGTTGTCAAGAAATGTCATTATATCCTTAAACATC
This sequence comes from Chiloscyllium plagiosum, assembly GCF_004010195.1. Taxonomy (NCBI): domain Eukaryota; kingdom Metazoa; phylum Chordata; class Chondrichthyes; order Orectolobiformes; family Hemiscylliidae; genus Chiloscyllium; species Chiloscyllium plagiosum. Next base: position 87,164,106 of record NC_057718.1, read on the forward strand.
CAGTGTGAAGAAACTTACCACTGCTTATTATAGACTGACATATTATACACAGTTACACAGGGCAGTGTTATTTATTATAGACTGACATATTATACACAGTTACACAGGACAGTGTAACCTGTCATTCTCTCTTTCTCCCTCTCTCCTTCCCCCCTCCTTTCCCCCTCTCCCCTCTCTCCTTCCCCCTCTCCTTCTCCCTCTCTCCTTCCCCCCTCCTTTCCTTCTCTCCGTTTCCCCTCTCTCCTTTCCCCTTCCTTACCCTGCTAAATGAAACCAGGTAGGACTGCACACAGTTGGAGCCAAATATGAAGCACAGCAATCCCAGTTCAAAACGTTGTACAATCACTATCAAGGTTCTGGCTCAAATAAATGTTCTGCATAGTTTTCTTCCAGGTACACCTCCCTATCTTCAGTTTCTAACAATATTCAACAGATAGTTGAAGAATAAAAATGATTGATGCCATGTGCATAAAAGAAGCTGTCAATGACTGAACATTTTGCAACACGCCTATTTTGATTTCAGCAGCGTGAACCAGCTGTTGAGTCTTGTTAACCCGCTTCTGCCCTCATGGCATAGATCAATTTTAACCTTGTTGCCTGGGACGTGGAACCCACACACATTTCCTCTGCAAAGCCTTCTCCTGCCATCTCCTGACATTCACATCATGGGCCAATCTCTCCACCAAGATCTCAGCTTTGAAAAATAGTCTCATTTGTCAAAACTCTATACTTGAGGTGAATGATAGTATTCCCCAGCAAATAGAAATTTGTTAACAACTGTGATAAGGTTAAAAGTAGTCATTGCTTTGTTATGTTGAGATTCTAGCATAATGCTTTACCTTTTCATAATTTCATGAAACACTTACTGTTTTAATAAGGTTCTGTTTCTGAAGTGCCTGAATCATGGAAAGAGAGGACCCCAACTAAACAGGAAGATGTAGCTGCCAGCAGAATACAGACTTGGTGGAGAGGTCTGGTCATTGGTGAACTCAGGTTTGCAAGCAAGATAGGTATGGTTTACAACTCTTTGCTTCAGAAACTGAGAGATATAAAGATACCAGAAGTCTGAGTTGGGAAAGTTCCTGACTCTGGAAATCATTGAATGTTAAGAATGCCCCTCTATGCACTTAATTTCATTTTGATGAGTTGGCAGAAGGTTGGAATCAAGCCTGCTGCCTTCATAGGCAAAGCTAAGTGAGCAATAGAGACAGATAGATGGTGGCATGGCCAGCAAATTGGAGGAGTGGTACTGGAAAGGCACAGCATGTCAGGCAGCATCCGAGGAGCAGGAAAATTGATGTTTCTGGCAGGAGCCTGATGAAGGGCTCCTGCCCGAAATGTTGATTTTCCTGCTCCTCGGATGCTGCCTGACCTGCTGTGCTTTTCCAACACAACTCTAATCTTGACTCTAATCTCCAGCATCTGCAGTCCTCACTTTCACCCAGCAAATTGGAGGACTCAAGTCCATTTACAGGGACATTAGTGCATGACTGTTAGGCACTAAAGCCTACTTTCATCGATACAATTTCCAAATGATCTCAATATAAATGTTTGGTTGAGCTCCAAGAATGGATTAAACAACCTAGCTCAACGAGCAATGTTTACAAAACTACAGAGGAGAATGAAATCTTTGCTTCGTTGACATTTCTAGTGTCTAATAATAACCTGCTCTTAGAAGAGTTTTTCTCAATGTCTGTATGTTTATTAACACAAGATCAAGAGGTGTGAAATCGATAGTAACTTTTGTCATTGATAATATGAATGACTGTAATTACTTGACACCATTATATGAAGATAAGGTGAGTAATGCCTTTCAATGGTTTTCAAACATTTTCAAATTTCAAAGATTGGGTGGCTGATTTTTGCTTCCAAATTCCCCCTCGACTTCCAATGCCTCTGTGGTGCCATGAACCGCATCACCCAACAAATTGGGCCAGGTTCCATTATAATTGAAGAGAGGGGATGTTGCTTGAAGTCAAAGTCGATAAATAGAACTAGTAATTGGGGTAGCGCTGTTTGCTAACTACTGCCTGCACACTTATCCTGTGCTCGAATCAGGAATGGGGCCAGAAAAACCAAACTCAGGTCACACTATCTTTAAAGTCCTTCCAAATCAGCCCCAACTCTAGAAGATATCGGGACGTGAGTAACAGTATATGACATGTCATTTTGCAGCAAACAATAAAACATCTTTTCCCAATGTGTATTGCATGATTGAACCACCCAACAAGATTGGACAGAATATGTAAAACAGTAAAGAATGACTCAATGGTTAATAAGGAGGAAAAAATATAAAATACAAGAGAAAGCTACCTAGAGATACAGATAATAAGAGTTTCTATAGACTCTTAACAAAGAGTTACCAAAGTGAATATTGGTCCCAGAGAAATTGAGTATGAAGAATTAATAATAGAAAATCAGGAGATGTCAGATGAATTGAACAAGTATTTTGCATGACTTCATTATGTAGGATGCAAGGAACATCCTAAAAATAGCTGTAAATCAGCAAGTGGAAGGGAGAAAGAAACTGGAGAAAATCACAGTCACCAAGGAAGTGGTACTGAGCAAATCATTAGAGCTGCAGGCTGACAAATCCCTGGGTTCTGATAGAATTTAGGCTCAGGTCTTAAAAGAAGTGGCTAGTTAATTGATTAAATTTAATTTTCCAAAATTCTTTCGATTTATGGAAGGTTCCATTAGTTTGGAAAATAGCAAAAGTAACTCTTCCATTCAAAAAGGAAAGGAAATATAAATCAGGGCACTATAGACCAATTAGCTTAACATCTAACATTGGAAAAATGTTAAAGCTATTATTAAAGACATTATTGCTGAGCACTTAGTTAACTTCAGGATGTTCAGACAAGTCAACATGGTTTTGAGAAAGGAAAATCATTTTAAGTGCTGTGGAGAAAGGGTAATTAGTGGGTCTAATGTACTTAGATTTCCAGAAAGCATTTAGTATAATGGCTCATCAAAGATTATTGCAGATATTTAACCATAGTGTAAGAGGGAACATAATTGTAGAGATAGAAGGTTACTAGCTAACAGAAAATAAAGAGTGGTCATAAGATCCTCAGACAGCACCTTCTAAAGCCACAATCACTTCAATTTGGAAGGACAAGGGCAGTGGATATATGGGAGCACCACAACCTGCAAGTTTCCCTCCAAGCCATTCACAAAAACAGATCAAACCTGTGAAAGAAAATTGGTGCTTTGTGAAGTGGGGACTTGAAACATAGCTGATTTTTGGTCAGTAGAGGAAGGGCCAACCAGAGTGAAGGCAGAGGACAGTTGTGAATGAGACTATTGCTAAAGCAACATTGCCCAGCATTTGTGGAAGTAATGAGAGACAAGCATTCTGATCTCCCCCATACTGAAAACCACAGTAACCAAATGAGAAGTTTACACAGAGAAATTACATTATAAATTTGGAATCTTCACAATAACATGGAGAACTGGACTCTAATCTTCTGTTTTCTGGATAGTTGGAGAATGGATACAGCCTATAAGATGGATGCAGGGACTGCTGGGAAGTTCTGATACACTGATTACCCAGTAATTGCCCAGGTAGTTGAAAATTCCAATGGGAAACCCTCTCAAAAAACCTTGCACCTGAGTCTTTGGATGATCTTGATTTATGTACCTTAATAAAAGATGGAGGATTGATACCTGCTGTAACTTCTGATTGATAATAAAAATTGGAACAGCACCCAACCACCCCACCCCCCACCGCATTCCTCCAGTTATCCAAGGACACATCCTTGACTGCCTCCTACTCTTTAAAGGACCATTATATCTACACCCTCCAATCCAACCAGAAGCATCTGGATCCAGCTTCCCCACATCAACTAACTTGATGCCCAACTTGGATCCAGCCCAGATTGAACCGCACCACCCATGTTTTGCTTCCACCCCACCAATCTCTGGAACCAACCTATGAACGTCCCCAACCCACCTCTGAAATAACCCTATCCTTACTATAGACCTGACTACCTCCGCAACTCAACTTGAATCAGCACACCCAACCTCCCTGTCTCCTCCAGATCCGAACTCCAACCCACCAGACCTGACCCAAACTGACTCCACCCAAACCCCTAACACCCATTCCCAACCTTGCCTAATTAGCCCCCTGCCCACTTATGTACCTGCTGCCCTAACTCTCCTGTTACTTTGTCCCCCTACTCACCCTTGCCACCTTAACAGCCTTGCCACCCTGCCATCCAGCCCAATCTTCCATCCTATTCGCCTTGCTACCCTAACTTAACCTGCCATTATGTGTTGATGGTTGCTCTGCTTCGAAGTATTGTAAGAGTGGTATAATGAAGGCTCCAACCATAACTTCACTGCTTTTCAATCCTATACCTCTAGAAAGTATCACAGCATTTCATTTGTTATTTTACACTGTATTTGCAAGCGAAATAAATATAGAAGTCAGAAAGTCATTATTGTTAAATAATTGAAATGTGGAATTGATGAGGTCAGATCTGGAATACTCAGAACAAGTAGGCATCATTAGGTATTTTTTAATAAATGTCATAAATATGATAGAGGCAGTTAAGAGTATTATTGCTCAACATGAGATGATCTTATGAGGATAAAGTAGACATGCTGGGGCTCTTTCCATTGGAGTTTAGTAGAATGAGATATGCTATTATTGAGTCACACAAGATCCTGAGAAGAGTAGACAGAATTGATTCTGAAAAGATGCTTTCCCTCATGAAAGAGATTAGAACTAGGGATACCATTTAAAAATAAGTGCATTCCCATTAAGATGGAGATGACGAAGATTTTATTTTTATTGGGGGTTGAGAGTCTTTGGAACTCTCTATCCCAAAGATTGATGTGGACAGAATCATCGAATATTTTTAGGACAGAGGTAAGTAGATTCTTGACTTACAAGGGAGTATTATGGATAGGTGAGAATGTGAAGTTGAGACTGTAATCAGATCAGCCATGATCGTATTGAATAGTGGAGTAGGCTAGAGGGGCTGAATGGCCTGCTCCTGATTCTAATTTATATGTTCATATATTTACAGCACAGACACTGGGTATTCAGTTCAACAAGTGCATGCTAGTGTTTTTACTTTATAATTCAGTATTGCTATTTTCGTGATTTGTATGTGAACCTCTCAATTCATTTGCTCTTATTGCTCTTACTGTTGTTTTCCAAGTAGCTATATGGCTTTTTTACATTGCCTCACAAATGGCTGCACCTCATACACTAATATTAAAATTAACTTTCCAATTATGCACCCATTTTGCAAGTCTATTAATGTCTCCTGTAACACATATTCTTCTGTACCAATACAGGGTCAAAACAACACAATTATGTCAAAACTATCCTGCAGGAAATTTGGAATTTACTGGAATCAGACGTAGAGAATAATGCCTCGTACTTACTTAGGTATGATCCACTGAACACAACTGTGACGTTCAGATCTCCAAAGATGTTTCTTGAAATCTTGCTCATAATTATTATTTACTATGAAATGTACTTAGAAATGTAAATTGTCTAATCAAAGGTGCTATGGATCCACATGGATAGGAGAGGATGTGATTGATGGTGATTAAAATAGAAGCCCAGATTTTAATTCAGGAGCAGTTTCGTGGTTAGGTAATCAGAAACTGGGTTTATGTTAGTCCCCCAAAGCATTTAATTGATTTACAGAGGTTTTTCAATTTTTTGGCTGCGGCCTTCTAGATTGAGAGGCTTAACTGATTTCGAAGCACCAAGATTTAGCCAGAGAGTAGGCAGGGTGAAGGGAGAGCCGATGAATTAGGAACTTTGCATCAATAGGGAATATCAATGCTTTGGAGACACACACTGGAGTGCGCGGAATGAGGCTTAACAAAGATGACATCAGGTGGGGTGGCTGGATATTACAGTTGGGGGTGAATGGCATGAAACCAGATTGTTGATGAGCCAGAGACAGTGATGAATCTAGATGGAAAATATACAAAGAATGAGGAAGATTTAGAGACACAGATGTGAGAGCAAATAAGCTAGATTTAGCAGAGGGGCTGGAAGGCATTTGTGTGCTGGATACAGTAGTCTTCATCTCCTTTTAGATGCCGTATTTTCTAATGCTTCATTTTAATATTTATGCGATCAACATGCCTCCTGGGAGCGGAATAATCATTGATGCTCTGTTCCATCTTATTTAAACCATAAATTGGAGGGCTGGGGTCAGGGTTGAGATTTGTAATAATTTTATCCGTCACCTGACAAGTCAGACATGTTTTTTAGTTGAAATTCCCATCTAAAAGATAGAAATGGGTCACTGGTGTGGCAATATAATCATTGCTTGTAAATCAATTTATGTTTGTGGAAATGTTCCTTCAATGGTGTGCCATTTAACCAGAGTATCTACAAATGCCAAGGCTGTCCACAGCAGTAATGTGTTTACCAAACAATGTTGAATATTTTACCGGAATTATTGGCTTGTTGAAATCCTTTCAATAATTCTATTCTTGTAGGTTTTAATTAGGTGACATAGGAGTTTTGTAAAGGTAAAATTATACTTGTTTAAATTATTAGAAACACAGCATTTTCATGATTCTGTGGTGCCTGAATCTACACATAGCTTATGGTTTTTGGTGTTGGAGAATTTAAACAGTTTGATACTTCACGTTTCTGAACATGATAGGGAAGAATGAGTAGGAATGGAAAGAGATGATGTCTAGTAATCTTCTGAATGGTCAAGCTGGAGATCTTCACGACTCAGTAAGATTTAAAGTGCGGAGAGAACCAAAAAATATGACAAAGATAAGATAGAAATTCTGTAATGCTTTTCACGGTGACAAGCCTTCCCAAATCATTCAATATCCAATTAAGTACTTTTGAAGTGTTATCACTTATGTAAAATAGAAACTATGACAGCCTGTTGGCACTGAACACTGAAAAAAACAATGTGATAATAGCCAAAATCTGTTTTAGATATTGATTGAGGGCTACATATTGGTTCAAATCACCGGATTTTCTGTGCTCTTAAAAGTAGAACTGTGACGTCTTTTTCTATCTAAGAGGCCATCTGAATCCTCAACTTAACATTGCATCTGAGAAACCACTGGGTGGCACGGTGGTTCAGTTGTTAGCATTGCTGCCTCATAGCATCAGAGATCCAGGTTCAATTCCAGCCTTGGGTGACTGTCTGTATAGAGATTGCACATTCTGTCTGTGTGGGTTTCCTCCCACAGTCCAAAGATGTGCGGGTCAGGTGAATTGGCCATGCTAAATTACCCAGAGTGTTAGGTGAATTAGTCAGAGGGAAATAGGACTGGGTGGGTTACTCTTCGGAGTGTCGGTGTGGACTTGTTGGGCCGAAGGGCCTGTTTCCACACTGTAGAGAATCTAATCATATCCAACAGCACAGCATTCTTTCACTATCAGCCTGGATTTTGCAATTAAATCTCTGGAGTGGAGCTTTGTCTCACAACCTTCTAGCTACCCTGACTTAAGAAGGTTTCATTTTACGAAATTGCCATCTCAGTTGTATCTGCTCCTACATCCAGACTTACATGATCAGTAATGATGATTCATGCGTTGAAGTTCTGCTCACTATCGATTGGAGACATCATTGTGATAAGAAATTATGCAATTCATTGCTGTATCCTGGAAATAACAGGTTGCCTTTATGTAGATTCGACACCATTGTTAAACTGTAGGTCAAAGAACAAGTACAGATGAGGAAAGCCACAAAGCCACTTAGAAAATCCAATCACCACATCTAACTAGGTGAAGGATTCTAAATTTGTGTCATTCTATAAATTAGTCATTCATTGTTTAAAGAAGATTTATCAAATAATCTTCTATATTGTTGCTTTGATTCTGTATCCCCATGTTGTCACGTACAGTTTAGTCTGATGCACCATTCTGGATCTACAGCGTTATAGCACATATTAGCCTTATTGTGTCACCTCTTGCTCACATTATTCCAAAACTAGGACGCCCAATTTTCTGCAGTGTGTCCATTTAATCCTGTCCTCTAGCATGGGCATTTTTTTTAATCTCATCTTTAGACTCTTTGTGTCTACAATTTTGCTAACTGTTCTCAAAAGGAAGGCATCTTCTCAATAGTTCATTGAGTTCTTTTGTTAGTAAGCAAAACTGGAGAAAGATAATTTCCATAACTATTATTTTGTTCCTTCATAAATGAATGGTACATTAATAGAAACAATAAAAGGGACAGTGTTCATGATTTGTGCTTATTTTATGTTCTTGATATTTTCTAAACAGCCTGTTCAGTAATGTTATTACACACCTCTGAAGCAGGTGGGACTTGTGTAATAACCAAGAAGAGTAATTGCACTTGCCCCGTAATCAATCACATCACAAAACAGATGACTGATTGATAGTGCACTAGAACTAATATGCTGTTAAGGCTGTGTAAGTTAGTATTGTTCTTATAATGTTAGAATTCAAAAATAAATAGACTTACTGAGGAACAAAATAGTGAGATGTAGGCTTGTTTCTCCTGCCTCTTAGCTGGATATTTTACTGCAATAGCTAATGTGAGCAAATATTTGGCTAAGTAGATACAACAAAATGAGTTAATGACCTCCAATATGTTCAGAGAAATTTTAAAGGCTTTGGTGGCATTAAAAGCATAGGGTGCAAACTGCCCAGCCTGCTGCTATCAAGAATTGAAGTATTGACAGGGCCTTGAAGCTATTGTTGCATTGCTGAGAAAGATCAAAAGTGTTGGTTAGCATTCATTCCCTCAAAAGATTTTTTAAAAAATAAGACCCCCCCAGTTCTTTTCTATGTATGTGCAAACATGGAATGTGTTTCATATCCATTTTCCTTTTGATCTTCCAGGTACATGCTTAATTTAAGTCCAAAACTGGCAAAACTGTATCCATTTTATGAAGATGAATGGTGTCGAACAGTATATGCAGATTACACAACCACATACAATGATCAGCCTCCCAATTCCTGGTTTGTGGTATTCAGGTATGAATAGAAGTTGCACTCTTTGATCCTGGTAACTTTCCCAAGAGATTAATCTGTGCACTTGCAGAAAACTACTTTCTATCACAAGGATTAGCAAGTGATTCTTTTCCATTCATTGGCCTTTTAAGTCAGTGATTACTAATAATTCCATTCATTACTATGTGTCTGTTCCAGTATTATAGAAAGTCGATTTTAATTGAACTACAAGTAATGTACTTGCACTGGGCAATAAAACAAATCTTTGAAATCGACGTTTCGAGCAAAAGCCCTTCATCAGGAAGGGCTTTGGCCCGAAACGTCGATTTCAAAGCTCCTTGGATGCTGCCTAAACTGCTGTGCTCTTCCAGCACCACTAATCCAGAATCTGGTTTCCAGCATCTGCAGTCATTGTTTTTACCTAATAAAACAAATCTAATTTGTTTGAAAATAAAAATTGTGCAAGTGTTACATGCAAAATGTGGCACATGACCAAGGTGTGATCACTTTTATATCTGGTTTTCACAAGATAATTTCATCAGGAAGCCCTCCAGACCACCTTGGTTCAACCAGTTAGAAAAATGTTAACGGTTCCCAGTTGCTTCTTAAATGATTCTAGGCTTTTGCCTCTACTATTCTATTTTGAAATTTAATCCCTACCTCTATATGACTGTTGAAAGGCCCAGAGAAATCAAAAAGGTAAGTATTTTATTCATTTGGAAAATTTATGATTTGTTTTAACAGCACAGCAGAACCAATACATATATAAAAATATAGAGTTAGAGTAGCACTGTCTTGTCTTTCACACGTGTAAATGTTGTTTCTATCAATAAGGGCAATTTAAGCAGGACCTGCAATTTGAAGGAAAATCTCAACAAAATGATTGCTTAAGTGACTCAGAGCAACTCCAGGTGTCCCCTGCTTTTCAAAAGTTCACTTTTTGCCATTTCACTTTTACGAAAGACCTACATTAATACTGTTTTTGCTCACTGAAAGAAATCCAAAGAGGATTTTTGCTTTTACGGAAAAAATTGTACCACTGTAATTGCTTCTTCGCTTTACGCCATTTCAGCTTACAAAAGGTTTCATAGGAACGCTCTACTTTTGGATAGCGAGGAAAACCTGTATCAGTATTTAAGAATCAAACTCTTTCAATCAAATTTTCATCACTTTCTTGGAAATGCAAGTTGGGCCATGTCCAACTATCACATTAGATTAGATTACCTACAGTGTGGGAACAGGCCCTTCTGCCCAACCAGTCCACACCGACCCTCCGAAGATTAACCCACCCAGACACAGGGAGAATGTGCAAACTCCACACAGACAGTTGCCTGAGGCTGGAATCGAATCTGGGACCCTGATACTGTGAGGCAGCAGTGCTAACCACTGAGCACCATGCCACCCTAAGTTATGAATGAGCTCACATGCACATTTTTCACTACAGGTGGAGGCAACAGTTGAGGTTGGCACAACCTGAAGCAACTCAGCAAGCTACACTCCCCAACCTTTTTCCATGCCCTGCAAAATGTTTCTTCCTCCAATAATTATCCAATACACTTTTGAAAACCACAACTGGATCTGTCAAGCATATGTCGGCCATAACTACTCATGGCACCATTAGCTCTTTTGCCATTGACCTTAAAATTAATGTGATCTGGTACTCAACTTTTTTTTAAAAACGAGAACAGTTTCTACCTAGCTACTCTGTCCAAATCCCTCGTGATTTTTAACATTGCTATAAACTCTGTCAGCATTTGTTTTCTAAAGAAAACAGACCAAGCTTCTCAACTCTATCCTTGTAACTCTGGAAACACCTTGGTTAGTCATTTCTGTATTTTGTTTTCTAGTGTCTTTATGTCATTCTTAAAGTGTGCTGCACAAAATTATACACAATATTCCATTGAGGCTGGATCAATTTTTATAAAGTGTCACCATAATCTCCTTTTGCGCTCTGCACATATGTATAAAGCGCAGAATCCAATGAATCAGCTCGGCTTTCTCAGCAAACCCTGCCATAAATAGTGCTTATATGTTCCCAAGTTCCTCTGTTCCTGCCCCTTTATTAGGATTCGATTTTATCGTCATATGTACTCAACTCCAGGAATACAATGAAAAGTATACAAAGTCACTGTTCTGCGGCTCCATCTTCAAAAACAAAATATAAAAATCAGAATTTTTTTTTAAAAAAGATAAAAAAGAAACAGAGCCAAAAGAAAAACAAAACTCATCCAGATCTTAAAGCTCTTATCCAAATGAAAAGGAAAAAGTCCAATTTTAAAGTCTAATCTCCTGGACCTAATGATGGGAGTTGATTGAGAAGGTGCTGGCCTAGTGGTATTTATCCCTAGGCTATAATCTAGAAACTCAGCTCATGTTCTCGGGACCTGAATTCGAATCCCGCTGCAGCAGATGATGGGATTTTAATTTGATTATAAAAACTCTGGAATTAAGATCCATTGACGATCATGAAACCATTATCGATTGCCAGCAAAAACCCCATCTCGTTCACTAATGTCCTTGAGGGAAGGAAATCCTCAACTGGTCTGGCCTACCTGTGACTCCACACCCACAGAAACGTGGTTGACTCTCAATTGCCCTTGCCAATAACTACAAAGTCTCATGGAAATAAAACTGGCCAAATCACCTGGCATTGACCAAGGCACCAGAAAAGGCAGTGACAGAAACACCCCTGTGGACTCTGCGAAGTCCTCCTTATTAACATCTGATGGCTAGCGTCAAAATTGGGAGAGCTGTCTCACAAACTAGTCAAGTAACAACCTGTTATTGTCATATTCATGGAATCATATCTTAACAGACAATGTCCCAGACACCACTATCACCGTCCCTAGACATGTCCTGTCGCATTGGCAGGACTGACCCAGCAGAAATGGCAGCACAGTGGTATACAGTCGGGATCAGAGTACCACGTAGGCCATTTAGGACTGAGATGACGACTAATTTCTTCATCCAGAGTGGTGAGCCTATGTGGAATTCTTTGCCACAAACAAGTAGTAGTGTGGCCGAGTGGTCTAAGGCGCTGAACTCAAATTCCCGTCTCAGTTGAGGTGTGGGTTCCAACCCCAGCAATCCAATCGTACTGGCAGCCCATTCCTTCGCTGCTTTAGATTTTCCTTGCTGCCTGAATCATGCGCTGCTATGCACCATCTTGCTCAAGATGTTTCCACACTTCTTTCGGGTGGCATGGTGGCTCAGTGGTTAGTACTGCTGCCTCACAGCACCAGGGTCCCAGGTTCGATTCCAGCCTCAGGTGATTGTCTGTATGGAGTTTGCACGTTCTCTGCGTGGGTTTGCTCCGGTTTCCTCCCACAGTTCAAAGATGTGCGGGTCAGGTGAATTGCCCATGCTAAGTTGCCCATGGTGTTAGGTGCATTGGCTAGAGTGAAATGGGTCTGGGTGGGTTAATGTTCAGAGGGTCGGGTTGGGCTGAAGGGCCTGTTTCCACACTGTAGGTAGTCTAATCTAAGTGGTTAAGGTGTAAGCATTAAGTGTTTTGAAGTAGCAATAGCTCTTAGAGCTAAAGGGATCAAAAGGTATGAGGATAAGGAATTACAGAATACTGAGTTGGGTAATCCGCCAGGATTGATCATATTGAATGGTGGAGCAGGTTTAAAGGGCCAATTGGCCTACTTCTGCTCTGATATTCTATGTTTCCTCTTGAGGTCGATCACTATTCCCTTGTTTACACTGCTGGTCACCCATTTTCTTAAACAATACGCAGGAGCCGCCTGGCTTCCACAAATGTTTATTTGCGTTTTATATATATTTTATATTTTATTGAAAAAGGTCCAGAATGCCCTTTCTGCTATTTGATTAGCTCCCTCTACTGGCAGAAACCAGCCCTTAAAAATATGTATTCCAATGATCATCAACTACTCTCTATTTTCTCTGGAGCTTGTCCTGTTTCGTTGTTAAAGGGACCATCATTTACAGCATTGTTACTCCTAATCATTCATAATAATCCCAAGGTTTCTGTCACAACAACTTTTAAAATTGTGTTCTGCACACCAAAGTCTAAGTCATTGAAGTACATCAGTAAAAGCAGTTATCCTCGTACCAATGGCTCGAGACGCAGCTACATCCCCACCTCCACTTTAAAATCAACCAGTCACCACTATCCTTCAATTCTTTACACTTAGTGAACTTTCTATTCATTCTACCACTTCATTTTTAATTCCATGGGCTGTGATATTTGTTGAAGGTCAGTGTGGGAGAGAGAAGGAAAGAGAGATTAAGGCAATAGTTGATAGTGGCAAAACAAAATACAGAAGTTATCTTTGTGCACTAAGAAGTTCCTAGAGCTGTGAGCTGTTGGCTGAGAGAACCAGACACAATCACCCTTGGCATGGTCTAGCTAAATCTAAAAATGAATGAATAAAAAAGTTGTGTGCCATCTCGAAATACCTATGCCTTGGGCTCAATGACTGAAGATGGGAACTAGGTTAACGATTGGGATAGGAGGGAGCAAACATTCTCCTTTTCACTTGTTCAGTCAAATTGACTCGTGCAAAAATGATCAGTTTGACCCCAAGTCGAAGTCTGCACATTAATCCTAGGAAATTGCAAATGAGATGCCTCCATAGCTAATGTTAGGATCCAAAACCCTATTTACAAACCTTGATCGGACTAAAAAAAAAAATGCCCACTTAACTTTGGACAACTTCTACATAATCTGGGTGTTGGTGGTCACTGCATCAGGATTTCCACAGGGTCCGTACACACAATTTCAGTCCACATTGCTACAGCAATAATCGGGCCATCAGAATATCTGAGCTATTACTATGTTGACAGCCCTAAATTCTCAGCATTGGAGCTCAGAAGTAGAAACCATCCATGTTTGGAGCTAATGTCAGGATGGGACTTAGATGATGAATCAGAGAGAACTGGAATGGAACTCTAAAATATTGCAGCACAGTACAGAGTCAATGAGACAAGTCTAGTGAAGAATAGGGTACTTCACTAATTTAAGGGAATCCAACCAAATTTGCAATTGTGGCTGGTAACAACATGGCATTAAATGCTATTTAAGTCAAGCAATCTTACCTCACTATTGTCCCTATCTCTGAGCCAGGAGACGCAGCTTCAAGTCCCACCTGTTTCAGAGATGTGTAGCATCATCTCTGAAAAGGTTGATTCAAAAATATTTCCCTCTGTTCTGCCTTGCCTCTCAGAAGTTACTACATTGTGGACCTCTAGGATCACAAATCCCTGGAGAGCAAGTTTACAATGATTGATACTTTTAATTTGTTGACTGAATTGATCCTTTGCCATAATTCCCAACCCAACAAAGTAAAGGTCTGTGATTCAAACAACAGTCCAGTCGCAGGGAGTGTCATTACTAGTTTTTCACTAAAAGTGAAGTTTGGAAGAGTAGGAATAGCGCTAGATTTAAAGGCCAATAACCTATCTATTCTGCTTTAATAATCAAAGAGAGAATATATGTTTGACTGTAATATGTTGATAGTTTAAAAATATCAAAGTTTACCTGTATTAATTGGTTATCAAAGATGAAATCCAAAATTTAAGTACAAATCTGATGCAATTAGATTGTAATCATCATTTTATACAGAATGTTTTATTATCTTTTGGTCAGTTCTTATTTCAGTGATTAGTTTCTTATTGTAAAATGTTTGCAGATGCAATATATTCTATTTTTCAGTTTTTCGCTCTCTCAAGAAACATGTAAATTACCTTGTGAACTCGGTCTGCCATCCTATTAATCTGTCTCACAAATTCTTTATGTTTAAAAAAAACTTCGCGAATTTTTTTTTTGCTATTTACTTCCAAGTCCAATATTTGTCCTTTTTGTTCCCTTTGTTTTCACTTTGCTATGCTTTAACTACCTAACTGAACTTTGTTATGTCTACAGAGAGGTGTTTAATATCCCTAAAGACATGCTGATTGTGCCAAAGATTTACTCTGCACTGACCACTTGCGTTCTTCATGTGGTCAATAATGATACAGGAGAAGAAATACCCAGGGTTTTTCAAAAAGTAGCTCCTTATACATATAAAAAAAATTTGGTAAGTCAATCTAGTAAATGGAGGTGTCATCCCCAATGTGTAATTTTGTTTGGAATTTGCTTCTCATTTCTTTGGTATTGTCCTTTGATTGTGCAGATATTTCATTCAAATTAGCAAAAACTCAATTATAAGTGGCTACCTAAAACTGCAAATTTTATTTTTATTTAGAACGGCTATACATTCACAGCTGAAGCCCAGACAGGGAGTTTCCCAGTTCCCAGTGGTAAATGGAGATTACGTTTGTTTGGCTCCAGGCATCCTCTTCCTGTTCTGGCAAATGAAACTGTCAACAGCAGCTTTTCAATAAAGGAGATTAAGTCCTACTACATTCCAAATGACAAAAACATCATCTTCAGGTAGTCATAAGAAATTGCTTTGCAACTTAACATTACCATCTTGACACATCTTGAAAATAATCTTAAACTAGTCGCTGATTCCATTTCCTAAAATGAAAGTCTTGTGAAAAGTGACAGCTGGATGGAACTAAATGAATAGAATCGCTCAAGTACAAAGTGGTTTTAGTGCAAGATCAGAGTGATCCTCAGCTGGTGCATCCTGATATACTGTTTATGAATTCCAACTGAAAGGAATGCAATTTACTTTTTTGACTTGAAGTAAGAATAGAATCGGTATTAGATTGCCCTGGTTGAAAAAATTAGTGATTTTTGAAAAAAGGATATAGATAGTTTTTGAAGATTTTCTGACAGATAAAGTGATATAATCATAGAATGACGCCATCAGAAATGGAAGTAACTTGGTCTACTATGTCTATAGTAGACATACTATATCTTTGATAGTGCTATCCATTTGCAATATTCTCTTGCTTTCCTCCTATGCTCTGTAAATCTTCCATTCAAGTACTTGTTCAATTCTCCTTTGAAAGTTTACTATCAAATTTGCTTGAAGCACATTCCTGGGCAGTGTGTTCCACGCAAGAAATACTTTCCTCATGTTATTTCTGTTTTTTGCATTTGTATCCTCCAATCACCACACCTTCTTCCACAACAGATTCTTCTTGTTTACCCTATGAGAACATTTCCTGATTTCAACACTTCTTTCAAATACTCCCTTGATGTCCTCTGCTTTGAAGCAGTTTGTGTCCAAATGTAGTGAGATAACTTTTAACGTGGACCGACAAGTGACAAGTAACATTTGTGCCACATAGGTGCCATGCAATGGCCTTCTCGAATTTCAGAGAATCTAACCATCACTCCTTGATGTTCAATGGTATTACAATCACTGAATTCCCCAATATCAATATTCTGGGGGTTTCATTTGACCAGAAACTGGGCTGGACCGGATGAACACAAGAGCAGGTCAGATGCTAGGAAATTTCACCTCCTATCTCCCCCATGTCTGTCCACATCTCCAAGGCACAAATGAGGAAGGTGCAAGAATACTTTCCACAAATCTGGAGCTCCAACAACACTCAAGAAGAGACCACTCAGGTCAAAGTATGCTGCTTGATTGGCACTCTATCAAAATTCAGTCCCTCCACCACAGATGTACAGTGGTAGCAATGCATACCATCTGCAAGATGTGCTGCAATAACTAACTAAGCCTCCTTCAAAGCACCTTCCAAACCTGTGGCCTCTACCACCTAGAAGGACAAGGGCATGTGGACACTCATTGCCTGGAATTTCCCTTCCATGTCCGATACACACTATATCGCCATTCCATGACCATTGCTTGGTCAAAATCTCAGAACTCCAAACTCAACAGTCTGCAGTCTACATCCAAAGACTGGCAGTTTAAGAAGGCAAGTCACCATTACTTCCTCCGAGACAATTTGGGATGGGCAACAAATGCTGGCCTCGCCAGCAAATACTCACATCCTCTGAATGAATGGGGGAAAGTCCCAGCTTCTCTTTACTTTTCCTGTAACTGAAATCTTTCATCCCAATTATCATTCCAGTAAATCTTCTTTGCACCTGCTCCAAAACCTGGATATCCCTCCTAAAAATGTGCTATCTAATATTGGCCATAATGGTCCAACTGAAGCAAACCCAGTGTTTGATAAACATTTTTGTTCAAGTTTTTTTTAACTCTACTCTATCTCTCCACAAATAAAAGCAAGAGTCCCGTATGTGTTCCTGTTAAACAGCCTTCTCTATTTGTCCTGCCACCTTCAAAGTTTCCTGTATATAAAATTCTTTATACTCTGTTCCTGCACCTCCTTTAACACTGGGCCATTTACTTCATATTATGTCTCCTATTTTTCTAAAAAAAATGTATCATTCAGATTTCTTAATTTTATTCATAAAGTCGAAAAGGGTGGTGCTGGAAAAGATCAGCAGGTCAGGCAGCATGCGAGGAGCAGGAGAGTCAACATTTCGGGCATAAACCTTTCATCAGGAATGTGAAGGGTGAAGGGGGATGAGAGATGAATAGGGGAATGGGGTTGAGGCTGGGGTGAAGGTAGGTGGGAAGGTGATACATGGCTGCAGGTGGGGGTAATTGTGATAGGGAGGGAGGGTGGAGAGGTGTGGTGGGAACGAAGATGGACAGATAGGACATGTCAAAAGGGCAATGCCAATTTGGAGGGTTGGCGTTCTTCCTCCATTTGGGGGGTTGGCTTTGATTTGGCAGTGTAGGAGGCCCAGGGCTTAGATGTCCTTGGGGGAGTTGAAGTAGTCGGCGACATGATGGTGGGATTGTTTGGTGCACACACCCAACGATTGATACTTACAATTAGATTTCATTAGAATTAAATTTTATTGTCATGTATACTTAAGTACAGGAATACAGATGTACAGTGTAAAGTACACAATGTCGCCATTCTGGAAACCAACTTAAGTACAAAGGTGAAAGTGGGTACTGCAGATGCTGGAGATCAGAGTCAAGATTAGAGTTGTGCTGGAAAACCACAGCAGGTCAATCAGCATCCGAGGAGCAGGAAGATCGGCGTTGAGCAGGAGCCCTTCGTCAGGTTTCCTAATGGGGGCTGTTAGTAGCCGATAATAGGCGTGCGTAGTCATGGCCCATGTGATAACAAGACCTGAAGTGTGGGGGCTGGTGGCAGGTTGGGGTTGGGGTAAGGACATGGCCTTAAACGCTAAAGTTGTTGAACTCAATATTAAGTCCAGAGGCCTGCAGAGTTCCTACACAGAAAATGAGGTGCTGTTCTTCCAGCTTTGCTGGAGCACTGCAACAAGCCTGAGGCAGAGATGGTGGCTGGGAATCACAGTGGTGCGTTGAAGTGGCAGGCAACTGGAAGCTCAGGGTCTTTTTTGTGGACAGAAATGTGCAAACCAGTCACTCAATCTGCAGTTCATTTCCCCAATGTAGATGAGACCAAATTGTGAGCAGCTGATTGAGTGAAGTGCAAGTAAAGCACAGGTTCACCTGAAAGGTGTGTTTGGGCCCTTGGATGGTGAGGACGGAGGAAGTAAATGGGCAGGTGTTACACTGTCTGTGATTGTAGGGGAAGGTGCCATGGGGCTGTTGGGATGTGTTGGGAGTGAAGAAGGAGTGCTTCAGGATGTCCTGGAGGGAATGATCCCTGCAGAAGGTTCACAAGGGAGGGAAAGGGAATGTGTTTGATGGTGGCAATCCATTGGAGGTAGTAGAAACGGGGGCTAATGATCGTAAGCATGTGGATGCTAGTTGGATGGTAGGTCAGGACAAGGGGGACTCTTGTTATTGTCGGAGGGAAGACAGAAGGTGAGGTCCAAAGTGCAGGAGAAGGTCGGACCTGGCTGAGGGCACTTCAGCCCTCACCCCTTCTCTTCCTGCCCACATCCATAGGATCATTAACCACCATTTCCACCACCACCAGCAGAATGCCACCACTAGACATATATTCCCTCCCCTCCCTTGTCAGCCTTCCACAATGACCATTCCCTCCAAGACACCTTCCCCTGCAGTTACAGAAGGTGTAACATTTACACATTTACTCCCTCTCTTCTCACCACCCAAGGCCCCAAGCACACCTTTTGGGTGAAGCAGTGCTTTACTTGCACTTCACTCAATCAGCTCACAGTTTGGCCTCATCTACATTGGGGAAGTGAACTGCAAATTGAGTGACTGGTTTGCACATTTCTGTCCACAGAAAAGACCCAGAGCTTCCAGTTGCCTACCACTTCAATGCACCACTGTGATTCCCAGCCACCATCTCTGCTTCAGGCTTGTTGCAGTGCTCCAGCAAAGCTGGAAGAACAGCACCTCATTTTCTGTGTAGGAACTCTGCAGGCCTCTGGACTTAATATTGAGTTCAACAACTTTAGCGTTTAAGGCCATGTCCTTACCCCAACCGCCCACCACCCCCCACACTTCAGGCCTTGTCATCACATGGGCCACGAGTTATCGGCTACTAACAGCCCCCAATAACAGCTATTCATTCCCCAGACTGATCTTGAGCCAATCCCAGCAAATCTGTCTGGTTTTTTTTCTCTCTTTGGGCTCTACCTAAATCTATCATTTATTCTTCTGCCTCCCCCCACCACATCTTCTGCATTAAAAAAGAATAGAGCTTGAAGATCAGTGACTTTGACTTTAGTTGGCTGTTAATGGCAGTGAAGCTGTGGAGAAGAGATGGCTCAGGACTGATGGACTCTCTTGAAGTTATATCTTTCTTTTTTCCTTATTTGTACGTTATTTGACATGGTGCCGAATTGTGACAGCAAATGAAAGCTTTTCACTGTAATTTTATTGTATTCTTACTATAAAGTTCACATGACAATAAATCGTTCATTTATTCATTAAATACCAACATTTTCATAGCTGCCATTAGTTCTGAAGAAGGCTCACTGAACTCAAAATGTTAACTCTGATTTCTCTCCACAGATGCCATTAGAACTGTTGATTTTTCCAGCGGTTTCTTTTATTTCTGATTTCCAGCATCTGCACTTCTTTCAATTTTTTCCCCTTTAAAATTTCAATGGTTGATACCCCAAGGCACTTGAAACCACTTAGGTTTGTGTAAACAAAAACTGTGAAGTTAGTACCAGAGATCAGACTGCTAGGTTAATCAAAGCTGAGTGCCACTGTTTCAACAATCTAATGATTTGCAGAAATCTCAGCCAAAAACAATACTTAGGCTTAGCTGAGAGCCCAGACAGAGGAGAGCTGAAACAACTGAGTCCCCACTTGATTGACTGATCTGGCTGTCTGGCCTCTAGCATCAATTTCACAATGTTTGTTTGCAGAACCTTGAGTAGGAATTATAGAGAAATAAATTACAGTTAGCAATTATTGAATTCTTGCAGTTTTGCAGAACGTCACTGAGTTGTGGTTTATTTCTGGAACATAAATCCCCTGCAGGAAGGGACTGAATATAGAGGGTGCTGCAATTGCTAATAAATCATTGTTTGTGAGCCAATTTATTGCTGATATTTTGGGATTTACGATAAACTTGCTGAGACGATAATCCCAGGTGGCACATATGGTATTTTACCAACTGGCAGTATTTGAGGGAATCACATATGCAAGATTCTATAATCCTCTATTTAGACCCATTTTCAACCCAGATTCATTTATCTAGTGTTACAGCAATGTGGGCTTCCTAAAAAAATTCTTGCTGACTGGCTCATTGATACTGCTGTGCTTTATAACAAACCGTCAAAAATTACAGGAGGTGCAACATTGAGATATCTTAGGTTTTGCTATTCAGGATTGTAGTTTTGCACACCCTAATTTCTATCTGTCTGTTGTTAACAATAATGTATTTCTGCTGACACCTGTTGCAGATTCCAGGTCAATGTGTATATAACTCATCAAGCTACACTCCATGTACAAACCTCCAAACCAGATGTATACATCGAGCTACAAATCCTAAACAGAAGTAGAGAGGTAGCCAAAGCAACTGGAAAAGGCCATGCTATAATCCCTTCATTCCTGTTTGCCTCAGGTACAGAACGTTCTACTACTTACGGTAAGCATGGTACCAGAATTCTTCGATTTGCTTGTATTCTTTTCTCTCATTATTTCTCTCGGTCTCTCACCCTCTTTTTCCTTTTCCAACATTTTTTTAAAAATAACAAGAGATAGTTTTAAATGATCTAAGGTGGAAATTACCCTGTCGGCGTCATACAGAGAAAAATGAGGGGAGAGGAGTTTACACAGCAGAAAAGTCTCTTTCACCTCAGAATACCTTAGAACTAATCTCCTATTGGAACAGAATCAAACAGCACAGAAAGACAGCATCCAGTGCATCAAATTCATCCTACACTCCTATTCGTGACCCATAGCCCTGCAAAAATCTGCTGTTCAACTACTTATCCAATAATGTTGGGAAATTTCCAACTTAATTTGCTTCCACCATCATTTTACTAGTGTATTCCTAATCTTAATAACTTGCTGTATAAAAAGGTTTCACGTCATCTCACTGATCTTCATTTACTCTTCAAGATTTATTCTTCAGGAAATTAAAGTTTCCTCAGTAATTCAAAGTGTTAAGATCAGCCACTTATTTTTGATTTCCCCAATACAAAACATCATACATATTGAAATAACTCCACAGAACCTAGTATCCATCACCAAGTCACCCTTTATATACATATGACCAGTCCTTGACTTTAGTACTGCCTCATCCAGAGTCAGGTACTGGACTGTCAGTACTCTGACATTCCCCCATTTTATCTGATGGCCAGGGCTGCCTGGTTGGATCAGATTCACAGCCCAAATCAGGGAACTTATATTCTATGAGGACCAGCTCAGTGAACTCATTACACAGAGGTGCTAAATACTAATTATTTTTTGTTTACATTGTTGATGCTGTTTAGACTCTCATAGCATGCAACATATTATAGGTGGTACAACAACTGGCATCAGTCTGGAAACCCTGAAAGGCTGAAAGGACTCCAATTCAGTAAATCCCTAGAGTTGTAGAATCTGTAACAACAGAGTGAACTAATTTAATCAATTATGTTTGTGCCAGCTGTTTGAAAGAGTTATTCAATTAGTCCCACTCATCTCTTTCTGTTGAAGAAAACTCTCAGACTCGGACCTTGCGAACTGATTAGTTTATGACACAATATATCATGGGGAATTCACCGTCCTAACTGTGGCTCAGTGTTATTCCAAAGTACGTCAGGGTACTACGGGATAACATAGAGAAAGCAGATAGGATCTGACCATTAATTACCCAGTTTGGCTGCTTACAAGTTGGTACTAAATTAGAGGTTAGTCATTAAGTTCAAAATTAAAGCACTATTATGCATTCCACAAGTGGACAGATCAAGTGGTATCACCACCTGCTATAGTTACACAGATTGCTAATACTAAGCAGAGATATCCCTAATTGGCTGAATAACTGTAAAGAGGCAATAACTAGAGAAGGAAGGGGGACTAATTGGAAAGTCTATGTCAGCTTGACTGGTTCTACAGCCTGCGCTGATCATTCAGCAAAGGGAGGAGACACTATCTTGAGAAGGAAGATAAGGACAACCTTTCACATTACCTTATAGTAAGGAATGCATAGCCAGCAAAGTTCTGGCTGGGGACACAAAATGGAACTCTCAGCCAAATCAGGAAAATGGCTTCCAGGCAAATAATAACTTTTCCCCAACACTTTCTCTGTAACCTTTGGATCATAACAAATAATGTAAATCAAGCTGAGAGTGAGGAATAAAACTTAAAAGCGCTGATGATCATCACAAGGCATTGTTGAACACATGGAAGTGTCCGTTGTAATGGAACCCAAACAAAATGGTACTTTTCTTAAAAAAAAACTGATAGAACAAAATTTTGGTTACAGCAGACTCACTTATCTTACTCATATCAGCAGCCAACCAAATAATGATATTAATCAAGTTCAGATGTTCACATCAGAAAGAAACTCCCACCAGTGTTGATGTTGTTGCTGACAAAAAAATAGAAGTGATAGATCGGCCTAACCGATCTCATGGACTATTTTGTTATGACATGATGGTGAACCCCTTTGTTAATTAAACTAAACACCCAGAAAAGCTCACCTCGCCTCGCTTCATAATCTGTTAAAATATGTGAATAACAGAAAATGCCGAAATTTCACTCTTTAAGGAAAATAAAATCAATTTATTCTTTAGCTCTAAAAGTGAACACCAAACAACAACTATTTACAACTCCAAGTCCCCCTTTATCTTAACTGCTTATTATCTGCCTCCAACTCTATAATAATATGCTGTTTCAATAAGACACTTATTAAAAATACATCAACTTAATTTCTTTTTACTGCAAATCTGTTTCATATGAAAAGCTACCTTTGATAGAGAGTGTTTCTAATTGCTTGGCTCTCGGTGGCAGTTGCTCTGTCTGATTTTCAAAATGCCTGCCTTTTTTATATCCCCAACATCGAATCATCTCATTGGTTCGATGTTGGCAAAACAATAAATTCAAACTCGACTGGATTTTAGTGACCTGGTACATAATTTAAACTGATTGGTTTAATTCAAATTGTTGTCAAAACAGCAAACAACTCAGATATCTATTTCTCAGCCAAAGGTTATATATTTTCAATTTTCCAGTACACTCTGTGACTGCTCATGTAAGCTCTTAGTGCAGAACAGAATTCACTCTCTCTTAAAACTACAGTACATGCCTTCAACTTCATAACAATTTTGAGAAAGTTACATCTTAAATGGGCATTATAAAATATTTTATGATTTACACCTGGATTTCCAAAGCACAATCTTTTCACAGTTCTCCATGTACTTGTTAAACAAACAAAAAAGACAAGATTTGGAGATGCCGGTGTTGGACTGGGGTGTACAAAGTTAAAAATCACACAACACCAGGTTATAGTCCAACAGGTTTAATTGGAAGTACTAGCTTTCGGAGTGTCGCTCCTTCATCAGGTGATTGTCAACCACCTGATGGAGCAGCGCTCCGAAAGCTAGTGCTTCTAATTAAACCTGTTGGACTATAACCCGGTGTTGTGTGATTTTTAAAAAAGACAAGAACATTAATACCAATACATCAACCTCATTTTATGTCCTGCATATTTTGAGTGTGCAGTACAGAAAGCAGGCATTATGCCTCTGAAAATGATCCAATTATTCCTGCTCCCTTCCTCTTGTCCCTTTACCTTGAAACCCATATCCCTTTCAAGTATATGTTCAATTATAATTTGAAAAGTTGTTGTAAGTTTGTTTAGAGATGTGTTTAGAGATGAACGTGGAGCAGATCTTTGTAACCGGAACTGTTTATTGAAGGAGAGACCCCTGCATGACTATCACGGAGTAAGTCTTTCTCCACGCTGAGTGTCCCATGACCCAGCCTCACTTTATCATTATCTATCATTATCATGTATGGCTACATTACACCACAACTTCCTCTAAATATTCCCATATTCACTAATGTCCTAAAGGAAAGAAATCTGCTTTCCTCGTCTGGTCTGGCCTACGTGTGACAGCATGGTTGGCTCTTAACTGCCCTCTGAAATGGCCAAGCAAGCCACTTGGTTGTATCAATCATTACAAAGTCTCAATGAAGAAATTAAACTGGATAGATCAACCTAGGCACTGGTAGAGACAAAAACAAAAACAGTCCTGTTAACCCTGCAAAGTCCAACATCTCAGAGCTAATTGGGAGGACTATCTCACAAATTAGTCAAGCAGCAACCTGACATAGTCATACTCATGGAATCATACCTTACAGACAATGTCCCAGCCACCACCATTACAGTCCCTAGATATGTCGTGTCCCATTGGCAGGACAGACACAGCAGAGATGGTGACACATGGCATACAGTTGGGAGCGTGTTGCCCTGGGAGTCTTCAACAATGAGTCCAGACCCCACGGAGTCTAATGGTTTCAGATTAACCATGGGCAAAGACACCTCCTGCTGATTACCATTGTACCATCCTCCCTCAGCTGATGAATCAGTACTCCTCCATGTTGAACAATTCTTGGAGGAAGCACTGAGGGTAGCAAAGGTACAAATGTACACTGGCTAGGGTATTTCAATTCCACCGCCAAAAGTAGCTCAGCAGCAGCAACACTACTTATCGAACTAGTCAGGTCATAAAAGACATAACTGGTAGACCGGGTATGCAGCAGATGGTGAGGGAAGCAACAAAAGAAAAAAACATACTTCACCTCACTGTTACCAATCTGTTGACTGCAGATGCATCTGTCCATAACAGGATTGGTAAAAGTGACCACGTCATAGTCATTGTGGAGAAGAAGTCCTGCCCTTACATTGAGAATAATTCCCATCGAGTTGGTGTGCCGCTATCACCATGCTAAATGGGACAGACATCAAACAGATATAGCAAACAAAGACTAGGCCCAGCATATCCCCGACTCAACCATTACCATCAAGCCAGGTGTCAACCCTGGTTCAATGTCTCAATTTTTCGACATTTAAAAAAAAGTACAAAATATACCTGTTAAAGCCACAGTATCGTCATACCAGAGAGTTAACTGGACTCGTCACATAAACACAGTGGCTACAACAACAGGTCAGAGGCTGGGAATAGTGCAGCAAGTAACCCAGCTCCTGACTCCACAGAGCCTGTCCACCATCTACAAGGCACAAGTCAGGAGTGTGATGGATTACTCCTCACTTGCCTGGATTGATGCAGCTCCAACAACACAAGAAGCTTGAAAGCATTCAGGATGAAGCAACCCACTTCATTGGCACTACATCCACAAACATCCACTCCTTCCACCACTGACATTCAGTAGCTGCAGTATGAACTATCTACAAGGTACACTGCAGAAATTCATCAAAAATCCTTAAGCATCTTCCAAACTCACAACCACTTCCATCTAGAAGGACATGGGCAGCAGATACATGGGAATACCATCACCATCAAGTTCCCTTCCAAAATACTCACCATTCTGACTTGGAAACATATCATCGTTCCGTCAGTGTCACTGGATCAAAATCCTCCCTAATGGCATTATGTGTCAACCTACAGCATGTAGACTCCAGTGGTTCAAGAAGGCAGCTTTATCACCACCTTCTCAAGGGCACCCAGAACCGGGTAATAAATGCTGGCTCAACCAGCAAAGTCCACATTCCATGAATGATTAAAAAAGAATCTGGACATAGCCAGTGAACTGAGCAGTCAATCAGAACATTCTGCCCAATATTGAAGTACTCATTAGAGGTCTTCAGTATGCTGCTGAATCTTCAGGGATTAGCTTGCCTTGTCAACATATGATCTAATGTTTTCTATATGATGTGTGTAAAAGAGCTGCGGTGACACTGAAATATTGGCACCTTTGGTGCTAACTGTTCCATTTTGTGGTCTGGTCTCAGCCTTCCACTTGGTGAAACAGCTCGATAGTAGAGAGATCCTCTCCTTCACCACGTAACTGTGGCATATTGTGCCAGGACTCATTTAAACTTGCTTTTGCCTGCTTTGAGTTCTGTTTGTCATGATTTATGCCATTTTTGCTTACTGTTCTCAACCTGTGCCATTGCCTGTTAATTTCCCTTTCCTCTTGGCATGAGGGTTTATCTCCTTCATGTTCTGCTCTTTTTGCCACGGCTTGTGTGCCCAAGTGGTATAGTTTGCTGCTGGAGTCTGTTTGCTTTCTGTTTTGGAAGTTGCTCATGTCACTGAAGTCAGTCCATTCCACACTCTGCCTGTCTTGCTTACCTGTGCTGCTGTCATAACGATTTGTTTACTGCATATTTGTTGGTTTCCTCCCTTCATGGTTAGTTGTTCTTCACCTGACACTGTCCATTGAGGCCTGTTTTGTATACCTCCGCCTATGATGACTTTTCCTCCCTTTCACTATGCTGCCTATCCCATTTTAGTGTCCAAATGAAGCTACTGCCACTGGTGCTGTTGACCTTTGATTACATTTTTGTGCCTGCACTGGGTGCCATTGTAACCTCTTCCATTGCTCCCAGAAAGATTTTTCTTTCTGTTTATGTTCTGCCATCATATTGTAAGTGTGCTTCAAGATGAATATGAAACAGAAAAGGGAGAGATCCCTGCATAAATATCTTGTCCTTCGACACACTGACTGTCACGTGACCTGATATGTCAGTAGCTATCTGATTGATAACTGCTCTTTACATTATGCAAGTTACTATTGAATATGGTTCCACACCTTTCACGTGTACAGCATTGACAATAATTAGTCTGTATTTATTCCTAGTACCTTCACGTAAACCTTCTGATGTTCCTAATATTTTGGGAATTTCCAAGAAGTTGGGAACCACTCCAAGTAACAAGACTGCAAGGAGTTCTGCTAAGGCAACAAGTGAACAAAAATCACCCGTATTATTAGATGAGAACACACTTCCTATGGATATAGAACAATCATTGACAAAAGTGGTAAGTATTGCCATGAATTAATAGGTTTATAGGTTGTCTTCTCTGAATAATAACACTTAGGGATACAAGTGCACTTCTTCCAATTGAAATTTTGAAAGAACAAAGTCATAACCACCAATACCAACCATAGAATATGCTCAATGCGTTATCGTCCTTTACATTGGCCACCCGTATTATTAGATGAGAACACACTTCCTATGGATATAGAACAATCATTGACAAAAGCGGTAAGTATTGCCATGAATTAATAGGTTTATAGGTTGTCTTCTCTGAATAATAACACTTAGAGATACAAGTACACTTCTTCCAATTGAAATTTTGAAAGAACAAAGTCATAACCACCAATACCAACCATAGAATATGCTCAATGCGTTATCGTCCTTTACATTGGCCATTAACTCATAAAAAAACCAAACAACTCAAAGCATTGTTTCAACCCTGCACTAAGATTCAAGTCTCACAAGCTGTTTACGGCCAAGACTGCTTGCAAAACTGGTCCCTTTTTTCTAAAAGCTGTTCCTTTTCTCAAGGATACTGTCCTTGATCTTTTTCAGAGGGGTAATAAACCAGGTCGGGCTCCAATCAGAATGGTTTGATATAGAAATGAAAAGGACTTTGAGAAGCCTTTTGTTTATATGTAAACAGATGAGACTTCAGGCCAAAGTGGTCATGTTTTAGAAGTGACCTGTATAAAGAGAGGAGAGTGGTCAGCTCTCTAGCTGAGCAGTTCAGCCCAGAACAAGTTGGGAGTTCATCAGTAAGCTGTGTGGAAACGGATTCTCTGTCTCTCCTTCTGCCCTTCTAACTTCAACCTGTAAGCATTTGTTCCCGTTGTACTGTGTTTTAAAGGGGGTTTGCTTATTGGGACTGTTGTGTATATTTGGAACAGCATAATTAAGTCTAGTTTGGATAGACTGAGTTCTGGGGTTCTTTATTCTGTTCTTGTGTTTCATTATGTAATTTTGTGAATAGATTTTTGTCTGTTTAAAAACCTGGTAGTCAGCTTCGCTAACTTACTCCGGATAATTTTCACGGTACACTTACCGAAACAAATTGCAAAGTTATTTTTA
Source organism: Chiloscyllium plagiosum (assembly GCF_004010195.1). Taxonomy (NCBI): domain Eukaryota; kingdom Metazoa; phylum Chordata; class Chondrichthyes; order Orectolobiformes; family Hemiscylliidae; genus Chiloscyllium; species Chiloscyllium plagiosum. The sequence goes on from NC_057718.1 coordinate 87,192,364, forward strand.
GCTCTGCTAAGCTGACTGAGTTACACAGAAAGATGAGAACTTAAAACAGTTGTATCAAAAAGCATATACAGAGAAGGAGAGTGAATGCATCCCTGTGTGTTATTACTTAACAAATGACGTCTTAATGAGGAAATGGAGACCATCACACATTCAAGCAGATGATTAATGGGCAGAGAATCATCAAATTGTTTTGCCAGTAGGGTATAGAAAGGAAGTGCTGCGAGTGGCGCATGAGCTACCACTTGGAGGTCATTTAGGGGTTAGGAAAACACAGACTGAAATACAAAGATATTTTTACTGACCTAGACTACACAAGGTTGTAGGCAAAAGTGAGGACTGTAGATGCTGGAGATTAGAATCGAGACTGGTGCTGGAAAAGCACAGCAGGTCAGGCAGCATCCGAGGAGCAGGAAAATTGACATTTCAGGCAAAAGCCCTTCATAGCACAGCAGGTCAGGCAGCATCCGAGGAGCAGGAAAATTGACATTTCAGGCAAAAGCCCTTCATCAGGAGGTTGTAATTGAATTTTGCCAGACACATCATACATGTCAGCTAATCAGAAAACCACAGGCAGTAATAAAGCCTGCACCTTTAATACCTATTCCAGCATTTGAGGAACCTTTCACAAGAGTCTTGATTGATTGCATAGGTCCCCTACCTCAAACAAAAAGTGGGAATAAGTATTTATTAGCAATATTGGATGTGTTGACTAGATTTCCAGAGGCAATCCCATTATGCAATATCACAGCAAAAGGGTTGTAGAAGAATTACTTAATATTTCTTTACTAGATACGGACTAACAATAGAGATCCAGTCAGATCAAGGATCAAACTTCACATCCAACCTATTCAAGGAGATTATGGATAATTTGGGAATAAAGCAATTTAAATCTACTGCGTACCATCCTGAATTGAAGAGAGCGCTAGAGTGATGTCATCAGACATTAAAGACCATGTTGATGGCTTATGGTCAGGATTATCCAGATGATTGGGATAAGGGAGTTCCGTTTGTACTTTTTGCAATCAGAAATGCACCAAATAAATCAACCAAATTCAGTCCATTTTGAAGTAATTTTTGGGCATGAAGTAAGAGGACTGTTAAAATTGATTAATGAGAAATTAATAAGTCAGAATTCAGAGACCACCCATTTGGACTATGTGTCACATTTTAGAGAACGATTAAATAGAGCTGGAGAGTTGGCTGGAGAGCATTTAAAAGTATCACAGCATACAATGAAACAAGAAGTGAATAAGAAATCACAAATTCGCAATTTTGCAATTGGGGATAAGGTATTGGTGTTACTTCCAGTAACAGGTGAGCCTTTAAAAGCAAGGTTTCGTGGACCTTATCAAATCGAGAGGAAATTGAGTAAGGTGAACTACGTGAGAAGGACTTCAGACAGGAAGAAGTCTCAAAAATGTGTATTGTGGATATGCTCAAAAGGTATTTTGATAGAGAAGGAAAGCAAGAGGAGAAGGTGTTAATGATTACAGCACAGAAGGATGAACCAAGTTCAGAGGATTCTGAATTGGACATTCCTCAAATCAAATTGGACAATGAGGAAGTTGGGTTAAATTGTTGAGTTACCTTCCACAAGAAAATTCAAATGACCTGGAAGAGTTATTATTATCACATGGGGAGATATGCGGAATTAAACTGAGAAGTGCTAACCTAATTGTACATGATGCAGATATAGGAGATGCTGTTCCAATTAAGCAACATCCTTATAGGCATAACCCTCTAAAGTTGGCACAGGTTCAGAAGGAGATGGAGTGCATGCTCCAGGTAGCATAATCAAAGTGAGCTACAATGACTGGAGCTCACCCATAGTCATGGTGCCAAAGCCAGATGGTATCCACTGGTTATGTGTGGGCTGTCGCAAAGTCAATACCATTATAAAGTGGAACTTTTCCAATTTCCACCTTTGCTAGAAACAAGTATAGCCTGGCAAAGCCTAAAATACAGTTAGCGAGTAGGAGAACTCAGTGTGGGAATTCACTCTGTGTTCCCTCGAACATTTTCATTTATTGCAATTTTAACCTTTTAATGGGGAACAAGTAGTAATAATCTATCAATGTCGTTTTTGCTGTGCTGCATAAATGAATCTCATTGATCCACCAAGTACTTGAAATCTCTGCAGTTTGTAATTTTTATTCGTTTGTAAAAATGAAAGGTTTATGCACAAATTGCATACCCCAGTCAGTTGCCTGATCATTCATGTTATATTAATAATCTGGCATCCCACAGGTTCACAAATACATTATTCAAGCATCAATTCTTTACAGAAGCTGGCCACTAACTGAAAGTGAATTAGCTTTTGCTGAATCGCAGAAGGATATGGACATCGAACTTGCAGGTAAAGTAACATACTGTCATTCTGATCATTTACTTGGAGGAACAGATGTGCATTGCAAAATGCCAAGTAGTAGCAAGTTTAATTCCTGCATTGTTTTCGTCTCTGAAGCTTACAATTGTGCAAAAACAGGTAAAATCTGTAATCCTACCTCTCGATAATTTATAAAACAAATCAAATTTACCAGTCCTATTGCAGTTGGAAGCTCTCTGACTTGGCTTGTTAAAGTGTCACATTTCCACCTGTTCTTCAGCTCTTTCATGAAAACATGAGGTTGCAATGGCAATCATTCTCTAATGAACATGATTGTCTACCTAGGAAATTCTGTGTCACTGGTTATGCATTCTATTGGTCTTTGGATAGCTGATGAACCCAATACTAGAACTGCATCTCTGACTACATATTTGGTAGGTGTTTCCAGGAGGTGGAATTGGACCTTGGCCTTGACATCATTGGCATTCCTTTCTTCAGCTGTTTTTCCATACTTATTATTGCTGTCAGATGTTCTCAAAAATTCATAGAATCATAGAATCCCTACGGTGTGAAGGCAGGCTGTTCAGCCCATTGAGTCCACACTGACCCTCTGAAGACCATCCCACCCAGATGTACTACTTCCCTGTATTTCCTATGGCTAATCCACTTGGATGCTATGGGCAATTTAGTTCGGCCAATCCATGTAACTTGGACTGTGGGAAGAAACCAGAATACCTGGAGGAAACCTATGAAGACACAGGTAGGGTGTGCAAACTCCACACAGACAATCGCCCAAGGTGAAATTGAACATGTGTCCCTGGTGCTCTGAGGCAGCAGTACTAACCACTGAGCCACCATGCCACCCTTCCTACAGGGATTGTATACCTTCACACAAGAGTTTCCTCCAAATCAGTTTATTCTGAACGAGGATATCCTATGCATTGATATCTATGTTGTATTTCTTGAAATAAGTCTCAGGGAGTGTTTGAAACACGACCTCTGTCCTTCTCTTGTTAAAGTACCTTCCTTGAGATTGGCAAAAAAGATTTGCTTTAATAGTCAGAACTAGTGGCCGGCCCAGCGGAGTTGGTTTTGGATAATCATGGCCTTGATACTGGTGCTGTTAGCTGCTTCAAGGACACTAATGTTAGCATACCTATCCTCCCAGTAGATGTAGAGAATCCATCTCAAACAATGCTGATGATACTTCTCAAGGGTCTTGAGGTGGTGTCTATACATAGTCCAAGTTATGGAGCCGTACAGAAGAACCGGAATGATGATTGCCTTGTACACAAGGATCTTAGTGTCAGCATGGATATCACAATCATCAAACATTCTCATCCTTAGGGGTCCAAAGGTGGCACTCGCAGATTTGATGCAATATTATATCTCCACCTCATTGTCAGCCTTAGGCGAGAGGTAGCTTCCCAGGTACGGGAAATGTTTCAGAGGATTTCTCCATTAATCTCAATGGAGAGATTGACCAGAACCTGACCTGGAACTAGATGGTAAAGGATTTAAATGTTTTTGAAGTTGAAGCTAAGACAAATTCTTTGGTCTGCTTCCACGAGCACTTTAAGTGAGGCTTGAGAATTCGCTTCTGAGAGAGCAGAGATGACATTGTCATTTGCAAATTGAAGTTCCACAAGCAAGACAGTGTTGTTTTCACTTTGGATTTCAAACAGTTGTGGTTGAAAAGTTTTTCATCCATCTTGTAGACAATCTCCACAATACAGGGAAGCTTGTTCTTGATAAGATGAAGAGTGTTAGGGATGAAGTTGAAGAAAAGGGTGGAGGCGATGGCACATCCAGCTTGACCCCTGTCTTGACCTCAGGATTTTGTCATATCATCATTGGTGAGGATTGTCATCACATTCCTGTCATGTAGGAGACACAGGATGTTGATGAATTTCTCTGATAACCTAGCCTTTGACAGGATCTTCCTTAGCACTTCCCAATTGACTGAGTCAGAGGCTATGGTCAGGTTGATGAAAACCACATAGAGTGTGGTGTTGTTCCTGACATTTGTCTTGGACTTGGCAAGCAGTGAAGATCATGTCTATCGTTGCACTCTTTGGTCAGAAACCACACTGTCTTCCCAAAACTGGGAGAAGGAGCTGAGTGAGGATTCAGGCAGTATTCTTCCAGTGATGGAGAATAGGGAGATTCCTTTGTAATTCCCAGTACACCTTGTCTCCTTTGTTGAAGACAGTGGCAATGGCAGCATTCCTGAGATTGGCAGAGATTTTGTCTTTTTGTCCCAGATTTTAAGTAGCAGTTGATGAAGATGAAGGGTAAGCTCTGCTCCTCCAATTTTCAAAATCTCTACTGGAATCCCATCTACTCCTACAGCTTCTCTATTCTTCATGTGTTTAACGGAGGCTTCAGCTTCTGCCACACTAGTTGGGAGTCCAAGATCATCTTTGATAGGATGTTGGGGATGTCTTCAAATACATGCTCAATGATTGTTTCATGGTGTAGGAGTTCTTTGAAGTGTTCTCTCCATTGGAAACTGATGTTTTCTCTGAATCTGAAAAGGGTGTCATACTTCCTCCACACCAGTTGAGGCTAATGGTTTTGAGTCCATATATTGCCTTTATGGCACTGAAGAAACCCCGGATGTCGTGTTTATCAATAAGGAGTTGCAGATACTTTCTCAGTCTACCATTGCCTTTTATTTCCCTAGTTCCTCTTTGTAACTTGGATTTTGCTGTTTGGTGATAGCTCCTGTTTGCCTCACTCGTGGCGATGTTTGCCAGACATGGAGAGCTTTCCTCTTCTTGTCAATGATGTGGTCATTCTCATTGAACCAGTCTTGGTAATTCTTGATCTTGTGGCCAAAGGTTTCTTTACAGCATGAGATGATGGCTATCTTCAGCTCTTTCCAGATTTCCTTTATCCCAATAAAATTAACTCTGGCAATTTTGGTGAAGACATTGTTAAAAGTTTGCTAGTCTGCTTGGCTCTTGAAGCAGCTCAATGTTAAGATGTTTTTCTGAACTCTTTATTCAGCTGCTTCTGGTAGTATTTAATGAACACTGGGGAGCAGATGAATCGGTTGACTGTCTAGCAGTCATCTGCATTGATCATTGCTTTGGTAATGAGGACATATGTTAGGTCTCGGGATCAAACAGTGGCATAATCGATCATGTGCGAGTCCTTTGATTGTAGACGCGTCCAAGAAGTCTTGAACCTTTGGTGGAACAATGTGTTCGTGATAATCAGTTGGTGTTCTGCATATTTGGTGAGGAGGAGAATCCCATTGGTGTTGTAATTCCCAACTCCTTCCTTTCCAGTGATTCTTTTCCAGAATTGTGTATCTGGCATTGAAATCTGAAAGGAGGATAATTTTATCTTCCTTAAAGATGTTGGCGCTATATCAGAATCTGATGTCAGTATTTTAAAATGGCAAAATCCAATTTACCAGTCCTACTACAGCTGGAGTCTCTCTGACACAGCTTGTTCAATAGGACTCCATCCCTTCAGCTAGGCAAAAGTGAGGACTGCAGATGCTGGAAACCAGAATTTAGATCAGCGTGATGCTGGAAAAGCACAGCAGTCAGACAGCATCCGAGGAGCAGGAAAATCGACGTTTCAGGCAAAAGCCCTTCCTGTTGAAGGGCTTTTGCCTGAAACGTCGACTTTCCTGCTCCTCGGATGCTCCATCCCTTCAGTTGTTGTCTGCTCCTAAATGATCCTTTCCACTATGAATTGACAATGCCTGCCATATTTCCCCCACTCTCAGGCATCACTCAAGCTCATATGATGTTCTCAATTTCAAGCTCATCAATCACTCTTACCTCATTTACTACCAGTGACAAGGTGGCTCAGTGATTAGCACTGCTGTCTCACAGTGCCAGGGACCTCGAGTCGATTCCAGCCTTGGGTAACAGTCTTTGTCAAAATTGCATGTCTGCATGGGTTTCTTCCAGGTGCTCTGGTTTCCTCCCAGAGTCCGAAGATGTGCGGGTTAGGTTACTCATAGTATCCAGGAATGTACAGGCTAGCCCGGTTAGCCGTGGGAAATGCAGGGATAAAGTAAGAGGTTGAGTCTGTGTAGGATGTTCTTTGGAGGGTTGGTGTGGACTCAATTTGCCAAATGGCCTGCTTTCACTCTGTAAGGATTCTATGATTTCATTTTGGAGCTTCATTGCCTGTTTGTCTATTCTCACCCTTTGGCATCTTCCATGCCTGCTCACCTACTTTTACCTTACCAATCTCTATATCCCAAAAGTTGTTTTTGATCTAATCTGTACTGTACTTGCCCTGCCTTTTGACCTACACTAAAACCAGTTTATTCTTGATTCTTCACCTGTCTCAAACTGTAATCAAATCATTAGTTAACATGCTTACTGCACTGAAAATAAATTGCAATCAATAAGTGGGTTGAAGAGCGTATGCATTATAGTACCAGCAGGGGAAGCGGAATAAATTGTAGGTGGATAAGGAAGATTTGGGAAGCGAGGGTTTGAAATGAAGTGCAAAACTAATGAGAGCAAATGACAATCAAAATATCAGATAAAGAAGCTCATGGTGATGAGGCACTTCTGGCCAGCCTCCCATTTCCTACTCTTAGTAAACCTCAGCTCATTCAAAATTCTTCCATCTGTATCTTAACCTATACCAACTGTTGTTCACACAGCATCATTGTGTTGCTGACTTTTACTGGAGTCTGGTCCAGCAACGCCTTGCTTTTAAAATTTTCAACTTTGCATTCAAATTCTACCCATGCCCCACATTGTAACCCTCTCCAACCCTGATTTGCTCTAGGACCTCTGCATTCATCCATTTTTAGTATTTTCTGCATCGCAGATTTCCTTTGCCCCATCACTGACAGCTGCACCTTTAGAATTCCTATCCTAAACCGCATCATGTCTCGGAATTCCTCTCTTCTAAAGCTCTTCTGAAGATCTAGGGATGCCATATAGATACAATATAAATGCAAGTTATTGTTTTAAAGCCCTATAGTGACTACATTTGTTTTCTTTCTCAAATGATTTTTCCTGAACATGTTGATGTTAACATCACATACTAAGGCAGAGTTGGGCATGAAGAGCAACTATTTTGCATTTTTGCTGCTCAACTACAAGTGTACCACCTGTGATGAGCAATATAAATGGAACAAATCCATCCACCTTGATTTATAGTGATTTTCAATTGAAACTATTTGACTAAAATGCTTGGAACAATGAAGTAATTCATCCTACAAACAGACAGGAGTAATTTATTTGTCGGTTTCTGATAAATTGGATTATTTAACATGACTTCCATAGATTATGGCGACTGTGGCTTTTTTTTTGCATCTGTTCACAAACATTTTAGAGGTATAGTATACATAATAGTCAAAAGGGACCAAGGGCATTTCTCTGGACCCACTTTTCCACAAAACCACCACAATTGTCAGTACCCGTAGAACCCACCTCTTCCTAGTTTTTCACCCCAAAATCTTATCCAGGCATTACATTCACTTCTATCGCTTACAGTCACTGTTCTATTTCAAGCAACTGACCACTGCATTTTTCCTATCCTCCACTTAATTTGCATTCCTCTATCTTTAAGACTACACCAACATTTCCACTCACATCTCATTCCTATGTGCTCTTCAATCCCAGTATCCTTCAGTTGTTTGTTTTCCAAGAGGCATACATCTTACAAGTGGAGAAATATGGTAGTGATTGTAGCAAGGTCAGTGAGGTGGACCTCATATAATATGAGTTCATCTGATTAGGGCTGTTAATCTGGTCCAATCAAGGAGCCCTGCCTGACAGATAAGAACAGGAGTGTTGTATGCACTTTTTGTTACGTAACTGGATTGGCTTTTTATGTACAAATGTCATTGTTGTTGTCTTGTAATATGTGAAACTGGGATTTGAGGTTTGTCCTCATCTCTCTGTAAACTGGTTGAACGGTAGGGTTTGGGGCCTGGCTTTGCGGCTCCTCTCCCTTGTAAAATTGCTATTGTATACAGCTGTAAATGTCAACTGTTTTTTGTAAACTGTTCTGTAATTGTTTAATAAAATTAAAGAAAAAGAAAAGGAGTGTCAGTGCAGTTAGACGGTAGTGTGGGGGTTTTAAAAAAAAACAGAAGTGTCAGATATTCTGCTCATTCTGAGAAAAAAATCAGGAGTATCACATGACATGGATGCTGGGGCAAAATAAGCACTATCGCTGTTAGGCAGTGGTGTGGGGAAAATTTAAAAAAAACAAATCCTGTGAGAGCTGGCTGTAGAAAAAAAAGGAGTGTGAGAGGTTCTGTTCACTCAGAGGGAGCTGGATCAGAGGGAGCTGGATCAGTGTTAAGGACTCTCCATAAAAATAGAACAGGACTGTCAGACATCCTGCTCACTCTGAGAGCTTATTCTGAGGAAACTGGATCACTGTCAAGGACTCTCCATGTGTAAATCAAGAGTGAATTGGTGATGTATTACCAGCCCCTGTGGGGTTATTTCAAGTAGCATTAGAGGCACTTAAGCAACTCCAAGGAAAACTCCTGACATAATTTCTCAAGTGAATCAAGCTGGTCACCTGCTCCAATGGTTGGATGATTCGTAATTGTTTCAAAGAAGTGAAGACTGGAAAAGTTAGGCAATATGCTTTCCTACTTATAATACTTTCCTTCATGTTTAGATCCACTTTATATTGAATCTATATATATACAGAACAACTTTGATTACCTGAACGAGACGGGCGGGGAGTATTTTGTTTGGATGACGGTTTTACGGGACCTTGAGATCTTGTTTGGATAATCCGAAATTTGGATAATTGACATTACGGATAACCAAATTTATTTTTACGAAACTGTCTGTGTAGAGTTTGCACATTCTCCCCATGTCTGCGTGAGTTTCCACCGGGTGCTCCAGTTTCCTCTCACAATCCAAGGATGTGCAGGTTCAATGAATTGGCCATGTTAAATTGCCCATAATGTTCAGGGATGTGTAGGTTAGGTGCATTAGTCAGGGGTAAATGTACAGTAGTAAGGGAATGGGTCTGGATGGGCTACTGTTTGGAGGGTCGGTGTGGACATGTTGGGCCAAAGAGCTTGCTCCCATGCTGTAGGGATTCTATCGTTCTATCATTCTTGAGTTTTATTTTTCTTAACCTACAATGCCACCTATAGTATGAATTTGCCATTTCCTCTGCTCTGGGCTGAGTTGAAATAGTTCCAAACCTTAGATATCACTGATTAAATGAAAATAGGCATGCAAGAAATCTAAAAGTGAGTTTAATATTTTCAGTTGTGAATGGGGTCTTCAGTAATACTCAAACAAACCTGAAGAGAAATCAAGCAGAACCTGCCAAGGAATGTTTAAATGCTTGTATCCTTGATGTTAGTTGGTGTGACTTAATTTATTTTAAGCATTTGAAGTGATCACATTTTTAAGATGGCTTTAGGTTGAGTAACTGGTGTCCACATGCCTGCCTGCAGCTCCCATCAGTATTCTAGGGTCCTTGCTGAGGATGGAAACATACATGTCAGCTACGTGAAAGTCAGACATCTCCTGCAGACTCAATTCAGCATATTTTCCAAGATCGCAACCCTCCCAACATATGTTGTTTAAATCTTCACCTGACAACTGCTTATGTATAAATACAGAAAATCTTTGTTCTGAATAGTAAATTACTGTGACTTATTGTTCCAGTATTAAATATCTGATTACTTATGCATAATGATTATCATGAAATGAGCTGAAAATATTGAGCATCCACATTGTCATTTTGTTCCTGTCGCTGTATGTACATTTGCTTTTAAGAGAGGACTATTGATTCTACTTTTCCTGACACTGAAGAGATAAAGCCCCAAACAGCCAAACATAGCAGGAAAGGAAAGGAGAAGGATAAAGGAGGGAAAGAGAAAAGTGCACCATCCAAGCCAGAGATTCCGGTACATTTTTTTAAAATGATCATCTTGTTCATTTGTGGAATGGAGGGAACATGGGGTTTTTGTCCTCTTAAAATACATTTCACAAGAAAAGGCCATCGGTGCTAAGTAAAGAACAAAGAACTGAAAACAACAAATTCTGGATGTCACAGCAGGTCAGGCAGCATCCGTGGAGATAGCACAAGCTAACGTTTTGAAGATGCTGCCCGACCTGCTGTGATTCGCGGTGTTTTTTTTATTTTCAGTACAGATTCCAGTATCTGTAGTAACTTGTTCCTAAAGAGTGAAGAATTTGTGTTGATATGGTGCCTCTCATGATCTCAGGGCATTCCAAGGTGCTCAACAGACAATATGGATTTTTAATAGAAAATCAATATGTATAATTATAATAGTAATACCACAGCCGATGTGTGAACAGCAAGTTCCCTTCAGAAAGCAATGTGATACTAACCAGATGATTAATTGTCGAATAAAAATTGGGCCCTGCTTTGCTTCAAAACAGTACTCATAACGACTTTTGTACTGACGTGGGAGAGCATGCAAGGCCTTATTTGAGAAACAATTCCTCCAAAAGTACAGTACACCCTCATAGTGTCAGCATAGATGTTGGTACTCACATCTCAACAGTGAAATAGTAAAAATGTTCATTGGCTACACAGGGAGGAAATGAAATAGGAGCATAGGAGCAGAAAATAATACAGTTCCTCAAGTCTGTTCTCCTATTTAACATGATCAAGCACATCTTCAACCAAGTTCCAGATATATTAGTTCTCTTTTCTTTTTATCCCTTTTTATCATTAGATAACAAGAACTATAAGTAGTAAAAGGATAAATAGTTAATGCTGGTTTGAGGAGAGAAATTTGAATAGACTTTTAAAGATGATATAAGAAAGGTTTGGAGTGGTATGGACCAGGAGCAGGCAGTTGGGACCAGTTTAGTTTGAGACTTTTAAAGATGACATAAGAAAGGTTTGGAGTGGTATGGACCAGGAGCAGGCAGTTGGGACCAGTTAGTTTGGGATTATTTTCAGCATGGACTGGTTGGATTGAAGGCTCTCTTTCTATGCTAAATGACTCTATGACTCCCTGAGGAGAGAGTTATCATATAGGATGGTTTAGGATGAGTGCTAAGGCCTTGCTGAAAAACCTTCCACTGATTATTCTTTTAAGGGGAGAGGGTTGGAGGGTATTCATAAGAAACAACAAGAGAATATCAAAATACTTGAGCTTGGATTTATGGTGAGTTAGAACGAAATGGAGACCCTTATAGTAGGCCTGGCTCTGGAAAAAAGTTGCTATAGAGACTGGAGTAAATGGCCAGTGACTTTTCAGATTGGTTTTCTAGCTATGGTCCTCAAAATGTTAATATAAAAAGCAGTTTGGTTAATCATGTACAGCTGGTGTATGGGTAAAAAGGTAACCGTGGTCTTCTTTAGGATTTTGGAAGTCAAAGGAGCCATTTATAATTTTTCTGCAAATGATACAGTATTTTTACCTTTTTTTGCTTTCCCAGGAATTCTGGTTGTAGATGAGGTGGTGCACACGGTTACATTGATGATACAGAGCATAAATGGTTTTATGGGCTTTCATTGCCATCTCTTTATGGCTTGCATTGTAATTTTGTACTAACAAAAGCAAAATGCAATAGATGCTAGATATTGAAAATTAAAATAGAAAGTACTATAAGTATTAAGCAGGTCTGAAAACATCTGTGGAGAGAAACAAAGTTAACAATTGAGGTCATTGATCCATCACTGGCTCTGATCTACTCATCTTGTGGCTGAGCTCAAACTGATTCACATATTTTGTTACATTACCACAGTGATTACATTACAAAAGTCTACATTAGCAATTGAGATGATCTTCTTTTCATTTATTGTTCTTGTTTTAACCGTTCTCCTACTTACTGATGTTTAATAGGTATGTGTTGCAATATTTGATGTGGAAATTAACCGATTTTGTTTCATTTCTAAGGTGCAGCAAATTGATTTAACAAAACCTCACTTTACACTTCATTATGTCACTGAGTATGGTGAAAGTGATTGTTTTGACATCAAGAAAGACACCGAACGACAAGATGAAATTCAGGCTATGAAACGAGCTTGGGAAGCTGCAGAACCTGGAAGGGCTTTCAAAGTAATCCACTGTGAACTAACTAACATTTTTAATTTCTAAAGTGGTGTTCTTTATATCTCTATATGGTAATGATGTATGTAAAAATATTTAACTCTTTAGGAAATAGCACTCTTCGTGACCTCTGAGTATCCCAAACTGCATCACAAAAAAGGCATGAAGTACTGTCCTATAGGCAAACACGGCAGCCAATTTACTTACATCAAAATGCCCCAAACAACATAGAGTAATAACCAGCTCATGTGTTTCTAATTTTATTAGTTAAGGGGTAAATATTTACAAACTCCCTTGCTGTATTTTGAAATGGTGCCATGCTATCTCTTACACAATTTCTGAAAGGAGAGACGAGGCCTCTACTTAATGTCTTAAGTGAAAGGTAAAAATGGCACTCTAACGGTTCAGCACGTCCTGAAGACTGCAGTGCGGTGTAAGCCATAGATTTCATAGGTATGTGTTGCAATAGCTCACATTTCTGCTTTGAGGTTTGGTACGATCCTCTGATTCAGGTAAATGTGCTATCACTGGGCCATGTTGCATTTCCAACAGGAACCATATGCTTGGAGATTTGAGGCTTCATCAATGCAGCTGCTGGGTTTAGTCACTAGACTTTGACAGATTGTTTACAATTAGGACTTGATCTCATACTGTTGTCGGTGAGTCTTTTCAGCACAAATTCAAAAGATCTAAAGTTGAAGTAAGCTGAGCTTGTACACTGATTCAAAACTCAGGGGTTTTGATTTTGTCCCACAGTTAGTGAGTCCACTGACAGAAGAAGTCAGGAATATAGGACAGTAAAGATAAGGCCACTGAACCTGATCATGTGATGTCAAGCTCATTATTATGACAAGAATCCTTGTCATCTGAACCCCATGCAGGAGAAGGAATTATATTTGAACGGCAGAAGGCTTTGTTTAAAACCTGAAATGCGATATTGCAATCTTCCTGAGTGAGGACTGCAAATAAATTAGACATCTTTGTCAGACATATAAACACCATACTGGAAAACTTTTGAGAGTGCACATAGAAAAAAGAATCTCATCTTTGTAAAAGTTCATTTCGTGTCATTGACTGATTTAGCTGTGTTTGGAGATGCCACTATCCATTCACAGCAGCAACCCACAGTTCAGTAGGACCTCATTGAGCCAATTCCTTCAGGTGATTTGGGAACACAGAGCATGTCTACTTCCAGCTGACAACCACAAGAAGCCTGATCGAACCAAATGGACTGGACAGAGGCCACTGAGAAACAGAGCAGCGAGAGACTCCATCTAAGGGACTGGGTCCAGTTTTAAAAAGGGATAAATGACCTCCTCTGAACTGCAAAGATGAGTTTGAGTCTAATATATGCCAAGAAATGAATGAAAGATAGCGGGAAAAGTCAGGGCATTGAATGATTAAAGGCTCATGTTGAGGTATAGTGTGTTACCCTGATCAATTTCCAGTGTTGCATAGCTACAAATGTAGCTTGAACATAACTACATTTCCTGAGAGTGTACAGGTTGGAAGAGCAGTGTACAACCTGACCCCTCGTGTGACCAGGAGCCATTCTGGCAGTGAGTTATTCTCCTCAGCATCACTGGAAACCAAATTTTTCTCCACTGATGCTTATAGGAACAAAAGAACCACTGTGCCAGGGAGCAATCCAAGACCAGTGATAGACAGCTAGCGATTCATCCCCTGACAGAGGCAGAGTTGGAAGCCCTGAAGTTGGCAGGGAAGCAGGACACATAGCCAATGGCTGATCTGAGTTCAGATTGAGCAGTGTGGAGAGTGATGAGGAATTGCACTCATCCATCTCTGCCATAACCATGACAACCTGTTGCATCCATGAAGGGCAATGACCCTTAACAGCAGCATTCCAATAATTGTTTTTATGCTTCATTTGCATTGTTGACTGCCACAGAGAATACTGACTAGCATCTATGTGATACTTCTGACACCTTTCCACAGAATAATAGTCCAGATGACTCTAAGGACATAACAACATACCTGAACCATGTATCTGGCACCTGCACCGATACATAATTTAGCTCCTACCAAGTTGTGTGCACTGGCCTGGGGTCGCAATCTGGTGGGTACCACATAGTCACACAGATTATGATGAGAGAGGCAGTGGCAGGTGAGACAAAAGATACTCTGAGGGTTTCTGAAGAACAGCTGTCCCCACTTATGAAGGACCTCAGATGACAGCAACACTCAACCATTTGGGAGTTGGAGTGGCAAATGAGAGTGAATCTGATGGAACTACCTCTGGCTTTCAGCATACATAGCTGGGCAATAGAGGATTCCTTCCACAGAATGGCCTCTCCCACATTTCAGATGGGATAAAATATATGCATCTTCCACAGAGACAGCATCGACTACCACAGAGTAGCAGAACCAGGAGATGACACCATGGATGCCTAGTGATGGAACGACCTTCCAGACCATTACTAGTGCCAGAGGCTCACTGAAGTAGTGAGCTAGTAAGAGGTTTTTGGTGCTCCTGGTCACTTCTACAAGCACACCTTGCCACCAAGGAATGGGTCATGCCATGTCACACTAAGACGTTAGGGAAACTCTGGACCGACACACTCTATGTTGCCAAGAACACCCCAGCTCCAAAGCCAGTGACTGAATCTCTTCCATTGGCAGTGATCATATATGCCCCATCCAGGTTAAGTCCAGTCAAAGGTTACTTGTCCAATCAACAAAGGCCTTGGGACAGAGAGAGCAGCAGCCTGCTCACACCATATCTCCAACTGTCTCAGCACAGCATCCTAAAATTTTTCAAAAGGTGCACTTTCACACAGTCAGGTTGCACTCATGTTTATATTATTATGTTAATGAAGAAGCTTTTTTGTCCCATTATGATGTTGTCTGTTTCATTCAGCACTTTTTTTTGTTCGAAAGTCTCGTAAATTTTTCCCTTCAGTGATGTATGATGTTTAATAGCATGTGTTACAGAGGCACTGGCTGCTTGCAGTCCTCTGTATGATGTCCAAGGTAGAGCATTGTGAATTCTCAGATGAAATGGGCCATCTGTGGAAAACTGTTAAGGCTGTAATTATTAGGTCAATTAATAGTGAGCAGGTGCCTGGAAGCTGGTCAGTATGACGTCATTCATAGCCTTCTGTGTGCTAACATCCATGGTACACACTTCCCTAATAGCCCACTGATGTGGATTCCCTTTCATGTCACTCTCTACTTCCCTGTTTTAGACTTCTTCCTACTTTTCTTCCTCTAAGCAAGTGTTGTCATATCGCTGCATAGAGGTGTTAATACAATGAATAGCACACAATATGATACTTTTACTGTGGAAAAGGAAATGGAAGATATAGACTGTAGGGAAATAGATGGTGACATCTTGCAAAATGTCCAGATTACAAAGGAGAAAGTGCTGGATGTCTTGAAATGGGGAAAGGTGGATAAATCCCCAGGACCTGATCAGGTGTACTCGAAAACTCTGTGGGATGCTAGATAAGTGATTGCTGGGCCTCTTGCTGAGATGTTTGTATCATCGATAGTCACAGGTAAAGTGCCGGAAGACTGGAGGTTGGCAAACGTGGTGCCACTTTTTAAGAAGGGTGGTAAGGACAAGACAGGGATCTATAGACGAGTGAGTCTGACCTCGGTGGGCAAGTTGTTGGAGGGAATCCTGAGGGACAGGATGTACATGTATTTGGAAAGGCAAGGACTGATTCGGGATAGTCAACATGGCTTTGTGCGTGGGAAATCATGTCTTACAAACTTGATTGAGTTTTTTGAAGAAGTAACAAAGAGGATTGATGAGGGCAAAGCGGTAGATGTGATCTATATGGACTTTAGTAAGGTATTGGACAAGGTTCCCTATGGGAGACTGATTAGCAAGGATGGATCTCATAGAATACAGGGAGAACTATCCATTTGGATACAGAACTGGCTCAAAGGTAGAAGACGAGGGTGGTGGTGGAGGGTTTCTTTTCAGACTGGAGGCCTGTGACCAGTGGAGTGCCACAAGGATCGGTGCTGGGTCAGTGTTGGTGAACAAAGAGACCTTGGATGCAGGTTCATAGATCCTTGAAAGTGGAGTCGCAGGTAGATACGATACAGTATTGAGTACAGGAGTTGGGAGGTCATTTTGTGGCTGTACAGGACATTGGTTATGCTACTGTTGGAATATTGCATGCAATTATGGTCTCCTTCCTATCGGAAAGATGTTGTGAAACTTGAAAGGGTTCAGAAAAGATTGACAAGGATGTTGCCAGAGTTGGAGGATTTGAGCTATAGCGAGAGGCTGAACAGTCTGGGGCTGTATTCCCTGGAGCGTCGCAGGCTGAGGGGTGACTTTATAGAGGTTTACAAAATTATGAGGGGCATGGATAGGGTAAGTAGGCAAAATCTTTTCCCTGAGGTTGAGGAGTCCAGAACTAGAGGGCATAGGTTTAGGGTGAGAGGGGAAAGATATAAAAGAGTCCTAAGGGGCAACTTTTTCACGCAGAGGGTGGTACGGGTATGGAATGAGCTGCCAGAAGAAGTGGTGGAGGCTGATACAATTGCAACATTTAAGAGGCATTTAGATGAGTATCTGAATAGGAAGGGTTTGGCAGCATATGGGCTGGGTGCTGGGAGGTGGGACTAGATTGGGTTGGGATATCTGGTCAGCATGGACGGGTTGGTCCGAAGGGTCTGCTTCCATGCTGTACATCTCTATGATTCTATTTTACTGGGTCATACTACAAAAGCAGCTTCATAACAAGGTGTGGCAGCGAGAACATAGCTTTGGAAGACCAATGGTTTACTCTATGATGTTGTTTGTTACAGAGTCATACAGCATGCAAACAGTCCCATCCGTCCAGTTCAACCATGCCGATCAGGTTTTCCAAACTAAACTAATCCCACTTGCCTGCATTTAGCCCATGTCCCTCTAAGCCTTTCATATTCATGTATCTGTCCAAATGTCTTTTAAATGTTGTAACTGTACCTGCAACTACTACTTCCTTGGGCAGTTCATTCCACATATGAACCACCCTCTGTGTGAAAGACAGTGCCTTTTAAATCTCTATCCTCTCACCTTAAAATTATTCCCTTTAGTTTTGAACTCCCTTACAGTAGAGAAAAGACCTTTACTATTTATCTTATCTATGCCCCTCATGATTTTATAAACCTTTATAAGGTCACCCCTACCATGCTGCAGTGGGAAAAGGTCCCAGCCTATCCAGCCTCTCCTCATAATTGAAACCCTGCAGCTCCGGTAACATCCTTGCACATCTTTTCTGCAGCCTCTCCATAATGTCTGGCAGTGAACCTCTCTTCAGCCTTATTAGTGTTTTCAGTCCTCTGCTTGGCTGTTCCTGCCAATCTGGATCCTTATGAATTCTCCAGCCCTCTTGAATAGCACATTCGTTATCTGCTTTATGCAATAACGTATGACTGCTTGGGAAATGTTTCAGATGTTACCTGTAGACTACTGAAATGAACCAGCTACGGAAGGTTAAGAGCTGCAGTAATCTATAATGCCATATCATATACCCACTGTATCCCCATGAATTCTGCAGCAGGATGCATAGTTCTGTGATCTGTTCAAGAACTATCTCTCCAACATTTTCAGGTACATTCATGTAAGCACTCACATACCCCTGGAGCCTGCATCTGTATCTGCCTCTCCTTGTTGCCTGGCCTGTGGTTATGCTGTCTCCAATCGCTGCTCCTGCATTGCCTGCACTGGTTCCTGTATGAAAGGGTGTTTCTGTGCAGTGCTGATCACCTCCAGTGCTTGAGGATGAAAGATACAGAGTAAATTACTTCCATTGTGCAATACCCTCTTCTTTAATAGCAGCTTCTGAAATGCCCTTCTTTTAGAGATTCAGATCTTTGGTTTAGTAAGTGGCCTTTAACTTTTGGAACAGACATTTCAGGCTGAGTCACTTCCAGCCAGGCTTCTATACTTAGCAAGAATCACTATTACAAATAATGAGATTCAAGCTACAGGTAAACTATGAACTGTGGACAATTAACTCAAATAGTTGAAATTCAAACCCTCTAATAAAACTTCCTCTACACACACACACATAGACAGATAAAAGCATTGATGTTATGAGTGAAGGGGAAAAGTGAGAACAATGGGGTCACAACGTTCTGTGGTGTTTAAACAATCTTAATGGTTACCTGTGTTAGTTTGGAACCAGATTTTCCACACATGCTGAAATGCCCGTTGGTGGCACATGCATTTTACACTATCGAAAACAGCTGACGGCTTTTAGGTAGATACAGACAACAGAACCTGCTACAGATTTGTTGACCGTACCAATAGCATTGGCTGCACTTAATACATCGTTTTTATTGGCTTTATACTTATGTCCATCCTCAAGTAATTTGTCAGCAATGTGGCCCTTTTCCTTGACCAGAAGATCCTTCGCAAAGGATTTACCTAGTGTGGTGCTGATTACCAACTCAATGAATCTCTCTGACAATTCTTTGGAAAAGTCACTCTCCTATCCTTTATTGTAGCCTTTCCAAAAAAAACTGGGCAATAGAATCTTAGAATTACTGACTATATGGAATGAATTGGAGTCTGAAAATCTCGAAGTTAATTTTTACCTTGAGATGATCTTTGAGAATTTTCTGGATTTTCTCTAGATCTTTCTGATCATCTACAGAAAAACTAATATTTTACTTCTGTGAAACCCATTTTTGCCAATGGCTATTTACCAGGATTGTGTACTGTTTGATCTGTAAAATAGAATGGCAAACATTGTCTGCACAGTTGTAATTCAGTAATTCAGTAAAGATACCAATTGATGTCCTGTCCATTTTATGCATTTGCCTTCCATTTTGTTTTACAGATCTTTATCTTTTTTTATAGAAGTAGAGTGTAGTGCTTCTGTATTAATATATTTTAAGGACTTTGCTTCACTTCCATTTTTTTCCACTTTATTGCATCTGTTTCCCTTCACTTTATGCTATTGTTGCCTCTTTACAGGCCTTGATTCCTTTAACATTTGTTTTATAAAGGGCAGGATTGGATTTGTAGGTTTCTGTTTGCCATTTATGACAAATAAGGATTGTTGATATTATGTGGACATTTTAAAATTATTTTTGTGTTGATTTGGAGAAAAGAAATTGCAATACCCAACTGAGGTATGGGCATAGATATGCTTTCTTAATGTTTTTATGTCTTGTTTTCTTTGAGGAGAGCTTTGGGGTTATGCTTTCAGGACTATTTAACTACTTTATTTTTGATTGGACAACATCCTCTATTTTTAAAGAGAAAAACAACTTCAGTACAGATCTGTAACCTTTACTTTAGAGTTATTTTTTTTTAAATTTCATCTTTTTTTGGTTTTTAAGTAAAATTTCTTAGAAAATCCTTGTATCTTGAATGACTAATATTCTAACTAAAAGGAAGTTAGCTCTGTCTGCTTCATAATCAATATTCTATCTATAGGTCTGTATAGTTGTCCATACTGACAGAAACTAATGTTGCTAATTGTCCACATTCTCTATCCAGAGCTGTTGCACAGATGGTCATCAAGTAGTTTTTCAAATATCTGCCATAAAGACACTTCAAATTTGAGACATGCTATTTGGTTGTTGCAGTGCAGTGAGGTTGCCATGTAATCTGCTGGTATGACATTTAGATAGGAAGATGCCTACAGCAAACTGTCCAACCCTTTGACTGCTGACAGTCAACAGAAGCTGCTTGGCTTTCTGTCTTCCTTGGAACAGCAATACTCTGAGCAGAAAACACCATCTGAGCGGGGTGAAATGCAAAACGGCTAGGCAAAGATGAGATTAGATTAGATTACATACAGTATGGAAGCAGGCCCTTCGGCCCAACAAGTCCACACCGACCATCTGAAGAGTAACCCACCCAGCCCCATTCTCCTACCCTATATTTACCCTTGACTAATGCATCTAACACTATGGGCTATTTAGCATGGCTAATTCACCTGACCTGCACATCTTTGGACGGTGGGAGGAAACCAGAGCACCCAGAGGAAGCCCACGCAGACACGGGGAGAATGTGTGAACTCCACACAGATAGTGCTAACCACTTAGCCACCATGCCACCCCATATGTTGCAAGCTTCCATATAGATGCAAAGTGAGTGCATGCTAAGAATGAGAAAGCAATCCTGAGATGCTCCCTGTTACAGTACAAAGTATTCTTGCAGCAACATTACAATAAAAGATCCCAGTGTATTCCAAAGTACAGCACAAATGTAAGTGGATCGGAAATGTACCATGATGCAGCAGAGAGACTGGTACGAGTTAGATGTCAATACATGGATGTGAGATGCAGGTGACTGCTGTCCATGGAGTTTAGTCTGGGATGTTGATGCCGGGTATCATAGATGGAGGCCTGGAGGCTCAATATCAAGCTGGAGGCACCAGTTACCTGTTCTGACTTTCATGTCTGGAACGCTCAAAATGTTCCTATCTGGACAGCAGAAAAATAGAAGACTGCATATTAATAGGTTGAGATTAAGTCCTGATGAGATTGATAATAAATGATAATCTATGTTAATAGATCTCTTGCTGCTCACTGCCAAGAATCTCATCTTAACATCCAAGACTTGGTTGGAAATGCAACTTTTTGGTCCCAAATTTGATAAAGCACCTTCATGCCCTGTTTTCCTAAACCTGTCGCCATGGCCAACTTCACTCAGAGGCTGACAAGATTCCACTGGAAGTGAAAGCAAAGGGGAAGTTGCCGTCCTCTCAGAGGGCTGCTCCCTCATTAGGGAGATATGACTGCTGGTGGTTTAACCTGAGGGTCACCACACTTCAGGTGAGGGGAGAAGTTGAGAAGGAGAGTCCTTCATGATAACCTCAGCTAGTGTAGGAATTGAACTTAATTTGTTGGTGTCACTCAGGATCACAAACCAACCATCCAGCCAACTGAGCTAACTGAACGCCGCCACACCAGGAGTCTTATAGGACAGAAGGAGACCATTCTCTTTGAAGAGATATCTAGTTAATCGTGTTCCTCACATTTTCTACAAATCCCACTGTTCTTTCCTTTTAAGTGTACATTTAATACCTGTGTCTTCATTTGTACATGCTCCTCCAAAATGAACGGATGGAAATGCAGTTTCAGACAGTCTGTACCGAAATGTTTTTGTTCCCATTGTCTCCCAGGCCTTACAACTCCGACTGCATATCATGAATTACAAAACAATAGATAATACATTGCTAAGTACTGCTGGGAAAGAAGGCGAAAATATCAGTGAGGTTCCTTCTGAAAGCGATACCAATGATGCAGCAACACAGGAGATGCAATCCGCAGGTACTACTTAGATCATGTGATTAGGAACAAGAGTAACTCATTGAGTCTCTTGCATTAATTTAAATTATAGCTAATCTGTACCTTCCATTTGCCTCCTTGGTTTTGTGAGTCTTCATACCCTAATCTAATAGAGTTCTATAATTTGTTTTTAATCTTTCAGTTGAATAAATCTGAGTAGCCTTTGGAGGAGATGTTGCCATATTTTCACTACAGTTTCTATGCTAAGTGCTTCCTAATATCACCCATCAATAGCCTACATTTTTATCTTGCCTGACTTTATTATTGAACAAGTCAGATACCAGACTGAAATCTGGTTTGATAGATCATATTTTGGTTTTAGCAAGGCACTCATTCACTTAAATAGAAGCACACAATGCTGCCAGTAAGTTTAACAATAAAACAAAAATTTTTTACATAAAATAATATTGACCAAACTATTTACATGTAACTCAAGTTTAAATATTTCAAAACGCATGGTAAAATATAATTCCATTTATCCCAAAAGTGTTCCTTAATAGTGCTCACACTCCTGTGAGAATTCCCTTTTTGATCACACACAGGGCTTGACTTAACAAATGCTTCACTTTCTGAGAATCTGGTAGCCTCTTCATTGAACTTAATGTACAACTATTTACCTTTTTTGTCATTAATACTTACCCAGCATAAACAAATTCCAAGAAGCCTTACTATCTCTGCCTGACTATTTTTAAAAGAAATTAAATGGCTGCAGAAATGCTTACAAATTAATCATTAAACTCCTTCAGATACATAGACCAAAACACAAATGCAATTAACTCAATTCTCAACTCTAAAATAAACAATATTAAAATATATGTAAGTCACATACTTTACATGACTCTAGTTCAAATTTTATTATGTTCAATTCTATACTCCTCTACCAAAAGAAATCTATCAATTCCTTGACTCATTTAACTACCTTTTACCATCAAAATTATTGATACCTAAGAATGCAATCTATGCACCTGTTCTTGTAACTTAACTCTTTATTCCATTTTGGTGAACCTTTGATGTTCCCCTACCAAGGCTAATATATCATTCCAAAGCTATGCCACCTAAAACTGAATGCAATACAGTCAGTTCTGCTCTCATGCAATAGTTCAATTTTCATGCAATCCTGTGTTAAAAGAAAATCGTGTAATAGCATCATCTAAACTAATAGGGCCAGAATCACGTTATAACCAGTACGTGCTTGAAAACTTCGCACTTTAGAAACAGTGTCCACAATTCATCAAACATGTGAGAACAAATTCATGTTGACAAAATGCACGTCATAACAGAATGACCTGTACTCTAAATGAGGTCCAACCACTGCTTTAGAAAATTGTAAATCCACTCATTTACAATCCATCACCTTAGTATAAATGCCAACATTTTTTGTACCAGCCCAAAGCTAGAAACTACTCAGTTGCATGAAAACAGATTTTAAAAAAGTTCCACATTAATGTGGTTTGTCAAGAATAAGAATGTAGGTAAAAGGCCATTATAAAATACATCTCAGGGCTCAGTGACCGAATGAAATAAAATAAGAAAACACCTCAATGTTATCAAAAAACCCACACGTGTAGCAGTTTTCTGTGAAACACGTTTCAGCTTCCATTACTCATTGTGACATGTTAATTGAACTCCTGTGGCATTGATGAAACATTGAAGGGAGAGGAGATTTGGGTCGGGCAAGGGCATGGGATCTGTGTGAGTCCAAATCCTGGTTTACAGCAAATAAAGCCATAAAGGAACAATAAAAATAATTTCCACTAAAAATAGAAAGTGAGTATCATAATATCATGGAATCCTTACAGTGTGGAAGCAGGCCATTCAGCCCATCGAGTCCACACCAACCTTCCAAGTAATATCTCACTCAGACCCACCCTCTTACCATATCCTTGTAACCCTGCATTCCCCATGGCTGATCCACCTGACCTGCACATGTCTAGACACTATGGGCAACTTGGCATGGCCAATCCACCTAACCTGCATGGCTTTAGACATGATTAGTTCTTGGGTATGTGCGTTCCTCTACAAGCATTAGTACCTGAACCAAGACTATTCACAATGGTATCGCCTTTTAAAAATCCTCTCAGTTCCACTCCAATAGCCCACAGTATAACAAGTTTCTGCATGAATCTGGCATCATAAAGTATCATGACTAAATTTTGGCACAGATCATGTCCCTGCTATTTAAAAGGCTAAGTTCCCTTACAGTAATTGATTGCCACAGAGCTAATGGTTTTTGTAAGAGTGACTGATTTGAAAGACTTGATATTTCAATTACAGAATGTCACATTACAATTTTTGTTCTGCATTCTGTTTTTAGCATTAATGCAGCAAATATTTCTGTGAGTTCTACTTTTTCACATTTTTATGGCATTTGTTGTTCCTGTCTTGAGGATGAATCCTGCATATTTTGATAGATATGTACATAATTTTATTAATTGTGGTAAATTCAGCTGGAATAAAGCAGATGTTTTATGATTCATGAATAAAGTTGCTACAATCCAGATACTACTGGAGGAATGTTCATTTGCAAATGTTCAGCATATTTGTTTAAAGTGAACATTAACCTCAAAACGTTAACCTGTCTGTTCTGATCATAGTTGCTGGATATATATCAACTAAAATAATGTAGAGAGTATTTCAGATATTGTTTGCATCTTCATGGCTCAAAAGGAGGTTTCAGTTTTCAAAAGTAAATTGTTAAACTTAGTCTTGTTCTCTATTTAGATCAGTCTCAGGTTTTAGAAGAAAGTCAATACACAGATGTTGACAAACCTTTACAAGATCGCTCAGTTGTAGAGGAGAAGTGGACACGTTTTGTAAGGTATTTATGTGAGGCTGTGTAGCCAGTCAATTTGAGGTGACTCTAAATGTCAGCAAAAATACCCAATGTCCTGTAATTATACTATACCAAAATATTACTGATGACTTCGTTGGTGGACCAATGCAGTTGATCTTGGACAGTAGCAAAAGAGAGGTTAATGAATTTTCAGTCCATTTTACACAATGTTCAATGCAACTGATTTCCTTTTACCTCCACTAGTGCAGGTAGACAATCCTTTGTCCAAAATCCGAAAAGTTCCGAAGTCTGAATTTTTTTTGTGAAGTTTTTTTTCTCATTAAGAAGATTGTTTGGCGTGCAAACAGTTAATCCAAATCAACACCCACTCGATGCGTGTCACTCAGCTG
This sequence comes from Chiloscyllium plagiosum, assembly GCF_004010195.1. Taxonomy (NCBI): domain Eukaryota; kingdom Metazoa; phylum Chordata; class Chondrichthyes; order Orectolobiformes; family Hemiscylliidae; genus Chiloscyllium; species Chiloscyllium plagiosum. Next base: position 87,217,152 of record NC_057718.1, read on the forward strand.
CGATGTGTGGTGGCGTGGCCGAGCACTGGCAGGCCTCAATTCTCTATCAAGGCCCATTTTACTGAGTGAGTCTGCTCCTCCGGTAAGATTTTTTAAATTTTCACTATCGGACTGTCACTTATTCTGAAATTCGAAAAATTCTGAATTCCGAAAAACCAGCTGGTTCTGAGCATTTCGGATTAAGGAATGTGCACCTGTACTGGTGAATGACATACACCGAAAAATCTAAGTGTTTCTTTCACCAGGGAAAGTGCACTGAGGGGAATCGCCCTCAACCTAGTGCTGAGAACATAGATTCTCATCGCAAATCCAGGGGACATAGTCATGCACATGTCACATTACTCCCATGACAAAGACTTGGGCCACACCCAGCTAATCTGACTGAAAGGTAAAGGTTAAGATTTTGCCAAAGTTGAAGTAAAGCGGAATACACCATTTTTTTTTCTGTCATTGTGGAAAAAACCTATCAGACCATAAGACATAGGAGCAGAAATTAGGCCATTCAGCTAATCAAGTCTGCTCCACCTATCAATCACAATTGATAAGTTTCTCGACCCCATTTTCCTGCTTTCTCCCTGTAACCCTTGATCCCCTTGATAATCAAGAACCGACCTATCTGAATCTTAAATATACTCAATTACCTGGCCTCCACAGCCTTCTGTGGCAATGAATCTCATAGGTTCACCACTCTCTGGCTGAAGAATTTTCTCCTTATCTCCATTTTAAAAGAACTTCCTTTTATTCCAAGGCTGTGCCCTCAGGTCCTCGTCTCTCCTGCCAATGGAAACATCTTCCCAACATCCACTCGTGTTCAGGCCATTCAGTATACTATAGGTTTCAATTAGATCCCTCCTCATCCTTCTAAACTCCATCCAGTATAGACCCAGAGTCCTCAAACGTTCTTCATATGTTAAGCTTTTCAATCCTGGGTCCATTCTCGTGAACCTCCTCTGAACACACTCCAAGGTCAGTACATCCTTCCTGAGATATGGGGCCCAAAACTGTGCACAATACTCCAAATGTGGTCTAACCAAAGCCTTATAGAGCCCCGGAAGTACATCCCTGCTTTTATATTCAAGTCCTTTCAAAATAAATGCTATCATTGCATTTGTTTTCCCAACTACTGACTTAATCTGCAAGTTTACCTTGAGAGAATCTTGGACTAGAACTCCCAAGTCTCTTCAGACTTCTGAATTCCTTCCGTATTTAGAAATTATGTGCCTGCAGGCATGTAAGGATACCAATTCCCAACTAAGGAGTGAGTGAAAGTGAAATTTCTTTCTTTCACAATAATAGATGCTCAATATTATTGCAGGTCATTCATTGGTTCTCAGTTCAAGCCAGACTCAGATTGTTTTCAGTGACATTCTTTCTTTCTAATGTTGTGATAAGTTCCCTGGTAATGCCAATTTTTGTTTTATTCTTCTCCATCTCCTATACAGAATGGATAGAACTTTTTGTTCTCAGTTCTTGCCTCCTGCTGAGACCAAGTTTCTGATTTTTCCAGATACCACACTGTTTGGTGCTTCTGGGTCCCAATTTTATCCTTAACAGAAATGGAAAGAGATACCACCACCAAAGACCATACCCACTTATATGGCTCATTCCAGTCAATAAATCCCATACAAAATGCAAAGGGCGTTTTCTCAAACGCTTGTTTGCAATTTTGCAAAATGCATTGCTGTTGAACTTTCCTGTGTCTGTACCTTTGACTTACAGAACAATGTTGTGTTATGTCTTACAGTCAACATGCTTATATACATGCACTGGATCATGACATGTCCCCTGAGGATATAAATGGTTTAGACACCATCTTAACTTGGGTCACTTAAGGCAGTAAGATGTATGAACAAAAGTAGGCCACAGAGCTCAACAAGTGTGCTCTGCCATTCAATGAGATTGTGGCTGATCTCACAATTCCTAACTCCACTTCCCTGCTTTTTCCCCATATGCCCAGGTTCCTTTATTGATTTAACATCTATCTCAGCCTTTAATATACTTAATGGCCCAGACCCAACAGTCTTCTCCAGGAAACAAAAATCACAGATTTACTATCCTGTCAGAGAAAAGAAATTCCTCTTTATCCCTGCCTGAAATGTGCAATCCCTTATTCTGTGATAATGTCCTCTGGTCCCCAACTCTCCCACAAAATGGAAAGGCCTTTTCATATGCACCTTTTACAAGTCCCCTGAGGATCTTGTATGTTTAAATGAAACCCTCTTCTGTAGATTTCTTCAGACTTTCCCCATTTAAGTAATATTCAGCTTCTCTGTTCTTCTTGCCAAAGTGCATAACTTCACTGTTTCCAGTGTATTCCATCTGCCAAGTTTCTTTTCCCACTGTTTAACCTGCTTATGTCCCGCTTTGTATCATCCTCACCACTTATTTCCCCACCTGTTTTGTGTCATCTGCAAACTTGGCTGTAGCATATTCACTTCCCTCATCCAAGTAATTTATAAACATTATAAGTTTGTACAAACTTGATTGAGTTTTTTTGAAGAAGTAACAAAGAAGATTGATGAGGGCAGAGCAGTAGATGTGATCTATATGGACTTCAGTAAGGCGTTCGACAAGGTTCCCCATGGGAGACTGATTAGCAAGGTTAGATCTCATGGAATACAGGGAGAACTAGCCATTTGGATACAGAACTGGCTCAAAGGTAGAAGACAGAGGGTGGTGGTGGAGGGTTGTTTTTCAGACTGGAGGCCTGTGACCAGTGGAGTGCCACAAGGATCGGTGCTGGGCCCTCTACTTTTTGTCATTTCCATTAATGATTTGGATGCGAGCATAAGAGGAGTTAGTAAAGTTAGTAAAGTTAGTAAAATTACAGCTAGTAAGTTTGCAGATGACACCAAAATTGGAGATGTAGTGGACAGCGAAGAGGGTTACCTCAGTTTACAACAGGATCTGGACCAGCTGGGCCAATGGGCTGAGAAGTGTCAGATGGAGTTTAATTCAGATAAATGCGCGGTGCTACATTTTGGGAAAGCAAATCTTAGCAGGACTTATATACTTAATGGTAAGGTCCTAGGGAGTGTTACTGAACAAAGAGACCTTGGAGTGCAGGTTCATAGCTCCTTGAAAGTGGAGTCACAGGTAGATAGGATAGTGAAGAAGGCATTTGGTATGCTTTCCTTTATTGGTCAGAGTATTGAGTACAGGTATTGGGAGGTCATGTTGCGACTGTACAGGACATTGGTTA
>NC_057718.1:87220547-87226024 GCF_004010195.1 Chiloscyllium plagiosum
AACATTTAAGAGGCATTTGGATGGGTATATGAATAGGAAGGGTTTGGAGGGATATGGGCCGGGTGCTGGCAGGTGGGACTAGATTGGGTTGGGATATCTGGTCGGCATGGACGGGTTGGACCGAAGGGTCTGTTTCCATGCTGTACATCTCTATTACTCTATGACTCTATTATAAATAATTGTGGCTCCAGCACTGATCTGTGTGGCACTCCATTAGTTACAATTGCCATCCTTAAAGTGACCCCTTATCCAAACTCTCTGTCTTCTATTCATTAGCCAGTTCTCCGTCCATGCTAATATACTGGCTCCAACACCTTGGGCTCTTACCTTATTAAAGTAACATAATGTGCAGTGCCTTCCCAAACTCCTTATGAATATCCAAATATATCACATCCATTGTTTCCCCTTTATCTATTCACTTGAAGCATGATGGAAGCTTTTGTAATCAATATTTATAACCAATTAAATTAATATTAACCTAGACGTGGATGTGCTGTGAATGCAATATTTCTATATATTAGTGAACTGTAATCAGTTGGATATTTCAAAACTTTGTTACCTACATCCTGGTTTCTTATGTTACAAGGGATTGGGTAAAGATACCCTGCTGGAGGTAAAATACAAACATGGTTTATAGTGGTGACTGTCTATAAACTGGGTGACAGATACTTGAAAACTGAATTGAAAGTCAACCAGACAAAGGCCCTAGACACGGAAGAATTTGGACAATCGGCAGCATTTTGCGATATGAAGGATATTGTAAAACTTAAAGGGTTCAAAAAAGATTTATAACTATGTTGCCAGAGTTGGAGGGTTTGAACTATAGAGATAGGCTGGGGCTGTTTTCCCTGGAGAGGGGACCTTAGATAGATTTATAAAATCATGAAAAGGATGGAGTGGGTAAATAGACAAAGTCTTTTTTTCCTGGGGTGGAGGAGTCGAAAACTAAAGGGCATAGGTTTAAGGTAAGAGGGGAAAGATTTAAAAGGGATCCAAGGGGTAATGTTTTACACAGAGGGTGGTGCGTGTATGGAATTAGCTGCCAGAGGAAGTGGTGGAGGCTGGTACAAGTATAACATATAACAGACTCTGGATGGGTATACGAATAGGAAGAGTTTAGAGGCATATGGGCCATTTGCTGGCAAATGAGACTAGATGTATTTTGGATATCTGGTCAGCATGGATGAGTTGGACCAAACGGTCTGTTTCCATGCTGTACAGCCCTATGACTCTATTTGATCAATATAACCAGCTGCTGTGAGTACAGATCTGTACCTAGGTTATTGCCAAGCCAGAAGACAGAGAAAATCTAAGTTAATTCAAATTTGGATGCTGTTGGCTAGCCAGCAATTATTCCCTGTCGCTAGTTGCCCTTGAGAAAGTAGTGGTGAGCTGCTTTTGTGAACCGCTGCAGGCCATGTGCTTAAGTCAACCACAATGTTGTTAGGGTGGGAATTTCAAGATTTTAAACCAGCAACACAAAAGGAACAGTGATATATTTCCAAGCCAGGATAGTGAGTGGCTTGGAAGGGAAATTGAAAGGTTGTATTCCTATCTATCTGTTAAAAATGACACAACACCAGTTTATAGTCCAACATGTTTATTTGAAATTACAAGCTTTCAGAGTGCTACTCCTTTGCCAGGTAGCTGATGAAGCAGGCAATCCCAGAATTTCTTTCAAGTCACAGCTCCAAGATAAGTTAAGGTTTCTGAACAAAATGAATCTGCAAATACAAATCTGCAAATGCACATTCATGCCGTAGACTTATATTTGTGTGTGTGTGAGCGTGTGTGTGTTTATTCAAAAAGCACACAATCTGTAGGCAGTCAGTCAATATGACATTTTATAAATTCCTACTTTGGAAATAAAACCAGTCTGACTCCAGGTTGGGATACAGACAGACTCTAAACTCACACGTTTACTGCATTGTCTGAACTGAGATGTCACATTTTTTTATGTACTGATAAAACCTTAAGTTATCTCGGCACTGTGACTTGAAAGAAATTCTGGGATTTACATATGAATTAATTGAAACCTGCATCCCCATGCTAAATGATTACAGACTTAACACCCATCTCAGTGTGTTTAATATATCACATCAGTTGTATGACACGTTGATCTTTTACTTATAAATTCTGTGTCCTATGTACAGTAGCGCCTCGACTTACGAACTTAATCCGTTCTGGGACCCGGTTCGCGAACCGAAAAGTTCACGATCTGAATCAATTTTTCCCATTGTTTGGATAGCGTAAGAATGCTTAGATGGCTGTTCACAGCGCACGCTCCAAAGACGAACTGAATGAGATCATGCGGGACCCGAAAGCTTTTGCGTTCAACAAGCGCGTAGCAAAGCAGAACAATGAAACCACGTGGCCGCACACAGGCTTTTTGCGTTTGTCCCTTCATTCGTACCTTGAATTTCGTACGTATGTTGAAGCAAAATTTTATGTACAATCCTGTTCATAAACTGATTTGTTCGTGAATAGGGTTGTTCGTATGTCGAGGCGCTACTGTATTTTGCCCCATTAGCTACCTGTCAAACAAACAGCAGTCCAAAAGCTTATACTTCCAAAAAAATCTCTTGGACAATAGCCTGGTGTCATATCATTTTTAACTTAGTCCATGCCAGTCCAACACCGGCTCCTCACATCATATCTATTTGTTGTCTTTGTCCTTCTCGGTCTAAGTGTTTTATTTGTGTTTCTTAATAAGGCAATTTAGTAGGCTTCCCAGCATCACTGCAAAGCCTTTCTACATGAAAGTGCAGCTTAAAATAAACACTTAGAGCAGTGTTCTGTAGCAAAAAGGCATAGCTGTGAGCAAAGATCAGATGGTTCTGCCATTTTTCCTTTCCAATTCAGTTCAAAAGGAGAAGGTTGCTCGTGTGATGTCATTATTTCTTATTTGGAATGAACATCCTCCAACGGTTGAAACTTGCAACTGCAAGCCTGCAATATTAAATTACACAGCTATGGTGCTTTGTCTAAAATTCCTGAAGGGGCTAAGACCAGTAAAGGTGTGGCAGCAGTGAAAAATAAAGAGAAACAGAAACTAATCAGGGAAAAACAAAAGGAGAGAAAAGCAAAACCAATACAAGAAATAATCACACACTGCATGCTATTTCTAAAACAAAGCAAACACCTCCAAAGAGAAGTCTAAGTCAAACACCTGCTTTGATATGTGGGTTGTGTTGCCAATGGTACCTTTATTAAATTACAACTTTCAAGCTATTTATGCAGTTTTATTAAACAGATCTAGTGATAGGTGATCCTGAGAAGAGAGCTCTGAAATCTTGTTTGCCATTGGCAAGGAGAGGCTTCACAGGATCACTGTCTCTGGCCTTCCCATGGACGATCAGAAGATAAACGAACAGACTGTCTTCATCGCTTCCAAGGCCACAAGTGGAGTGTCGCAAAGAAGCAACCAAGTACAGAGGCCACTACATCATGAATGGCTCTTTCTCAGACCCTGAAGGGAAATTCCAATCCCAAGGAGTTGAATAAAAATGATGGTTAAACCTCTGGGCAAATGTGTATTCTTCGTTGGTGATAAGAGTTTATATGTTCTAGACAGCACCTTCAATGCAAATGTTAGTACAGGCAGCTATGAATTATTTCCATACTGAGGTAGAAATTCAGATGAGAGATACCTGAATCAGGTGATCCTTTACATCCGATGAGAACCTGAACTTTCAGTCCAGACCGGCCTGATTTCTACTTGCAGAATCTTGTTTGGTTAGCAACACAGTCTTGCACCCATTCTCCAGAGGCAGACAATATGGCCACAATTGGCAGTGACACTATGCAGATAAATTGATCTCCAGGGAGAAATTGAGGACTGCAGATGCTGGAGATCAGAGTCAAAATGTGTGGTGCTAGAAAAGCACAGCCGGTCAGGCAGCATCCGAGGAGCAGGAGAGTCGACATTTTGAGCATAAACTGTTCATCAGGATCTCCGGTTGATCTCCAGTTTGTCAACAAGCACATTTTCAGCCCATAAATAATACCTAAAGTAATCATTACTCAGAAAGATGCTGGTTTGACCTGTTTATATCTCAACAGGACTACACGACCTGTTCCAGTTCTCCTGGATGAACACATTTTTGAAGAACAGGGGAAGAGTAAGGCAGAAGAAATTCGCAAGTTCCGCCAAAGGCGAGAGATGATCCTCGAACAGCGAGAGAAAGAAAGGCAGGCTCGCCATCAGCTGAAGACACAGCAACTGCAAATGTGTGAGGCTTTGCAGGTAAGGTCATTTGTTGCCAGAAATACTCCTTGCGAAGCTTCCATTACATACTAGAAAATGCCAGTTTCCTGCAGTATATGCTCCAAAGAAATTTCAGACTTAGTTTACACACAAAATTTAGCATCAGCAGTGTAGTACTAAGGAAGGGCTGCACTGTTAAAGGAACCACATTTTTGGTGAAGCTGTATCTGCCCGTCCAGATTGTCCCACAACATCTCACATCACCAGTTCCAGTGTTATCCCAGCTGACGGCATTTCAGATCCCTGACTGAAATATGGCTTGATAGATCACGTTTTGTTTTGGTTTGAATGAGGGGTCTCTCAATGAGACAGAAGCACACCATGTTGTAGATTTTGTCTTAACAATTAAACAAGTTTATAAAGCAAAAGAAATGAAGATAGAAAAAAAAACAATATAATATAACTTTTAAAAGTTTTAACACACTGTTAAAATGTAATCTTATTAATCCCAAAGCACTCCTTACAAGTATCAAAAAAAGATGCTTTTGCACAGGTACTGAAAAGCTACTTCTTTACAGGTAAAACATGAGAATTCTTTTCCCTAACACTTCAGTAAGGTAGCTGTGACTTTAACTTCTAGGCTGGAACATCTGATAGCTTATTCCTGGAACTTTTATACACCTGAATTTAAGAAGACGCAGCTTCAAGCCTTTTTCAGGATTTTATCCCAACACTTCCAATCTTGGGACTGTTACTAACTCCATACTCTAAGGTAGTCTAGTGTCACTATATTCTCTGAAATAGAATAAAGAACTGCAGATGTTGGAGATCTGAAACAGAAATTGCTGGAGAAACTCAGCAGGCCTGGCAACATCTGTGAGAAGAAAGCAGAGTTAATGTTTTGAGTCCGGTGACACTTCGTCAGAGCGGTTAGCAGCTGGAACAACTTGGTATTTGTGCTGAAGCCAAAGTTGGGGCAAGGGGAGTGGTGAACAGCTAGGTGGAGATGAAGCCCAGAGAGAAAGAGATGTGAAAGGGGATAGGTAAACAACGAGACTATGGATAGTGAGTCATTTGGGATTTTAATCTTCGAGGAGAAAGTGAGGTCTGCAGACGCTGGAGATCAAAGCTGAAACTTTATTGCTGGAACAGCATAGCAGGTCAGGCAGCATCTAGGGAACAGAAGATTCGACGTTTCGGGCACATGCCCTTCTTCAGGAATGAGCAGAAAGTGTTCAGCAGGAGAAGATAAAAGATAGGGAGGAGGGAC
>NC_057718.1:87226983-87268671 GCF_004010195.1 Chiloscyllium plagiosum
TGAAACTTTATTGCTGGACCAGCACAGCAGGTCAGGCAGCATCTAGGGAACAGAAGATTCGACGTTTCGGGCACATGCCCTTCTTCAGGAATGAGCAGAGAGTGTTCAGCAGGAGAAGATAAAAGGTAGGGAGGAGGGACTTGGAGGAGGGGCGTTGGAAATGTGATAGGTGGAAAGAGGTCAAGGTGAGGGTGATAGGTCGGAGTAGGATGGAGGCGGAGGGGTCAAGAAGAAGACTGCAGGTCAGGAGGGCGGTGCCGGGCTGGAGGGATTCGGCTGAGACAAGGTGGGGGGAGGTGGGATGAAGAAACTGGTGAAGTCCAAGTTCATCCCCTGTGGTTGGAGGGTTCCAACCACAGGGGATGAACTTGGACTTCACCAGTTTCTTCATCCCCCCTCCCCCCATCTTGTCTCAGCCGAATCCCTCCAGCCCGGCATCGCCTTCCTGACCTGCAGTCTTCTTCTTGACCTCTCCGCCTCCACCCTACTCCGACCTATCACCTTCACCTTGACCTCTTTCCACCTATCACATTTCCAACGCCCCTCCTCCAAGTCCCTCCTCCCTACCTTTTATCTTCTCCTGCTGAACACTCTCTGCTCATTCCTGAAGAAGGGCATGTGCCCGAAACGTCGAATCTTCTGTTCCCTAGATGCTGCCTGACCTGCTGTGCTGTTCCAGCAATAAAGTTTCAGCATTTGGGATTTTACCCTAATCTGTTAGTTCTACAATCACAATTACTAGTACTTGGCTCTTTATTCCAGATTTATGTAATTTACATCCTCCAGTTATCACAGTGGGAATTGAACATTGGTCTCCCGAGTATTAGTTTAGGTTTCTGAATTTCTACTAACATAATCTTGATGCTACAGTTCTAGTTATTAATCCTATTAAGCCACAATTTGCTTTGAGTGACTTGTATATCTGAAACCCCACATCCCTCTGCCATTCTATCGCAGCCAATTAGTTTTCACAGAGCATATGGCTTTTCTTTTTTTCCACCAAAATGTACTCCATCACATTTTAATTACAGAACAACCTCGATTATCTGAATGAGACAGGCGGGGAGTATTTTGTTCGGATAACTGATTGTTCGCTAACTGACCTGATCATAAACAAAGGAAGCATTTACGGGAGCTTGAGATCTTGTTCGGATAATCCAAAATTCGGATAATTGATGTTCAGATAACCGAGGTTGTTCTGTTTATTAAAATTAATTTGGCAATTGCACATTTATTTCCCATGTTTATTAATATCTTCCTGCAATTTCCACAGCTCTCCTTGATATTAACATCCAGTTTGATGGTTGTTTGTGCAAGCATGAATACTGATACAATCCCTTGTTTTCATTTACTGCAGGAAGCCTTGGATGAAGCTCGAAACAACATCTACCAACTCAGAGAGTCATACAGAAATAAACTTATCGAGGAAGAATTGAAGCAAAGAGAAATTGCAGCAATGGAAGTAGCTCTCCGAGCAGAGCAAGAGAGAAAGCCCGGGAGCTCCACGAGTAAAATACCTAAGAGCTCAGGAAAGCGAAAGTAAAACTGTAACATGACATATCATTTCCAAAGTTTTAGATTGTATTTTTAATCACATTTTATTGCAATGTCCTCCAGTCATTTAGTGTTTTTAACCATATCTCCAAATTTATTTCCAAAGTTTCATGCTTTATTTTTAACTAAAATGTTAACTAATTTCTTTTGATCAAGTTCCGAATAGGTAGTCTTTAAAGTAAAAACTCAAAAATACAATTTATTTCTTTTCCATTTCTGGTTGGCCTACTCTGTTTCCATTTTTTTTGTTTTGGATCTGCAGCAGTGATTCATGTAGGTCCTTTACTTTGGCATTTCCTTGTGATTCAAATCTGAATCACACTTATTAAATATTTTTCTCTTGTAGCAGAGGTATGTTTAAGGGGAAGCTAAATAAATATGAGGTAGTAAAGAATCAGAAGGATTTGCTGATTGTGTGATTGGTTAAAAGAGAAAAAGGTTTGTAGAGAGCATAAACATCAGCATAGCCATGTGGGCCGAATGGCCTGCCAACATTGTCACAGGCAAGCTTGGCACCTGATTAACAGTGCTGGCTGCTGTCTGGGGACCAGGTACTTATTCTAGCATGCAACGCTGCAAGACAGATTCTAGCCATTGCTGAGTTTAACATTGGAATTTAATTGGATTTAATTTAATTAAATTTAATATAATTTAATTGGAATTAACAGCAAATTGGAACAGGCAGGAGAGCAAAAGACCACCAGTGACCCTCTCTGCTTAAGCAAAAGCAATTTTGAGCACCTCATTTTAAACGAAACTTTACTATCAGTAGTCTAATATCGCAGCATTACGGCTCACCACAGTGCTGTTTGTTCTTGTCATTTGCTGCTTTGAAAATTGCCCCGGTTCTCTCCCTCCACTGAATAACCTCATCAACAAGCTTAACAATTAATTGGAGGTGACTGAGTTGCTGGCTTTGTGACCATCCTTTGTGAAAATCACCACGCATTCCAGAGGCATCAAAAGATTAGCACCAAAACCAAGAGTGGCCATACCAGACCTCAGCTGCCTGGGTGTTAGAAAATCCTGCCCCAACTTCAGAGATATCTTCACATGCTGGAGGCAGCCATGGTGTCTACTATGATGACTGAGGAAAAATGAAAGAAATATTGGGTTGATGGACTCAGGAAATACATCTCTAGATTGGTGGTTGCTGGAGTTCTTGAGAAGCCCCTCCAGCTGGCAACTTAGTCTGGAAGCCTAAGCATCTGATTGATGTTGTTCATCCCATAATTAGAATTACAGAATCGTTAAAGCACAGAAGGTGGCCATATAGCCCATCATTTCTGTCTGTTCACTGTAGGAGCTCCCCAGCTAATGCTACTACTGCCTTTTCCTTCTTTTCTCTTCAGTTAACTTTCAAATTCTCTTTAGAGGGCCACAATTGAATCTGCCTCATGTGTAATGTATTTGAGATCCTAACTGCATAAAAGGATTTTCTTTATGTTGTTCTGGATATTTTTTTGCAAATTATCTTATATTTGTGTCCTCTCGTTCACAACCATTCCCCAATGGGAACACTTTCTCCCTATCTACACGATCTACACCTTCATGATTTTGAACAACTCTATCAAAACTGCTCTCAATATTTAACTGCAATTGGGAAATCAGTCCTGTTCCAGCAGTTTATGGCAGTAACTCGAAGCTCAACATCATCCAGGAAAAAGCAGACCAGATCCACCACCTTAAACATTCATTGCTTCCACCACATATACACAGTAGCAGCAAAGTATATGATCTACCGGGTGAACAACAGGAAATCACCAAGGCTCTTAGACAGCACCTTCCAAACCCATGACCTGCATCATCTGGAAAGACAAAGGTAGCAGATACATGGGAGCACCAAGCTGTACTCCATTGTGTGTTGGGACTGTGTCACTGTTGCTTCATGCTAGGTGAAAACTTGCAACCCCCTGCCCAACACCACTGAGTATATACTTGATCTGTATCAGTTTAAGGAAATGGTTCATCACTACCTTCAGAAGGACAAGATTAAAAATCATACAACACCAGGTTATAGTCCAATAGGTTTATAAACCTGGTGTTGTGTGATTTTTAACTTTGTACACCCCAGTTCAACACTGGCACCTCCAAATTATTAATAAGGACTATTAGGGATGAGCAATAAGTGCTGCTTCAGCCAGTGACCACCACGTCTCATGATGAATAGAAGTAAACTGAAGTTCCTCATTCCTGGAATCACTTTTATAAATCATGCCTGTATCGTCTCCAATTCGTTTGCATCTTTCCTTAACTGCAATGGCAAGAATTTTGTATAACACTCCAGTTGAAACCAAACCTCTGTTTGTTAAGGACTCACCCAGCAGCCCCCTTCAGCTTTAAAGAAGAGTCCATTGGTCTCAAAATGTTAATGTTTCCGTCTCCATTGGTCCAGAAGGACCTCACAAGTTTCTCCTGTAATCTCTATTTTTACCTCAGATTTCTAGCATCCGCTATACTTTGGTTTTATTTCACCATAACTTCCTTTGTTATTTATAAAATCCAGCATCCTGGATGCTCTACTAGCCACAGTTTCAAATTGCCCTGCTATTTTCAATTGTCTTTCCAAATATATTCCAGTATTTCACTGTTTATACACTCCCTTGAGATTTCCATTCTTTATTTTGTGTTGTTTTCCTCATTCTCCTGACTAAAATATATCACTTCGGTCTGTAATATAAAACTTAGAACAGTACAGCGCAAGAACAGGCCCTTCAGCCCACTATTTTCATAGTGACCATGATGCCAATCTGTCTTCACATGGTCCATATCATTCTATTCCCGTGTCTGTCTAAATGCTTTTTAAATACTGCTACTGCATTTACTTCTACCAGATCCATGGGCAGTGCATTTTGGGCACTTACCACCTTCTGTGTAAAAAGTTTGCCTTGTGCATTACCTTTAAACTTCCTCCCCTCATCTTAAACCTATGCCCTCTAGTATTTGAAAAACAGTTGACAATAAGAGCATAGTATTCATTTCCCAACATTTTTTTGCTTATTTAGTTTGTCATTCATTCTTGGGATATGGACAGCACTGGTTTGCCAGGTTTACTACATATCCTGCCTGGCCTGAGTTGTTTGTAGTGGGTGAACTGCAGCAGTCCTTATGATGATGGTGGTCACTTACAGATATGGGAGTGTTATGATCTCCATAGAGATCATTGACACTTAAACATAAATATAATGCACAGTTATTGACTGAAAGAACTATGCCATAAAAAGTCATGTTTTAAGTAAAAAAAACTAACTGTACAATCAAGAATAAATTAAACCAAGCACTGTTAAGACTATACTTTGTAATTAGAGTCATAGATATGTACAGCATGGAAACAGACCCTTCGGTCCAACCCGCCCATGCTGACCAGATACCCCAACCTAATCTAGTCCCACCTGCCAGCACCCGGCCCATATCCCTCCAAACTCTTCCTATTCATATACCCATCCAAATGCCTCTTAAATGTTGCAATTGTACCAGCCTCCACCACATCCTCTGGCAGCTCATTCCATCCATGTACCACCCTCTGCATAAAAAAGTTGCCCCTTAGGTCTCTTTTATATCTTTCCTCTCACCCTAAACCTATGCCCTCTAGTTCTGGATTCCCCCACCACAGGGAAAAGACTTTGTCTATTTACCCTATCCATGCCCCTCATAATTTTATGAACCTCTATAAGGTCACCCCTCAGCCTCCGACGCTCCAGGGAAAACAGACCCAGCCTGTTCAGCCTCTCCCTGTAGCTCAAATCCTCCAACCCTGGCAAAGTCCTTGTAAATCTTTTCTGAACCCTTTCAAGTTTCACAACATCTTTCCGATAAGAAGGAGACCAGAATTGCATGCAGTATTCCAACAGTGGCCTAACCAATATCCTGTACAACCACAACATGACCTCCCAACTCCTGTACTCAATACTCTGACCAATAAAGGAAAGTATACCAAATGCTTTCTTCACCATCCTATCAACCTGAAACTCCATTTTCAAGGACCTTTGATTTTAAGAGCCACTGTATTTTACTTTGGCCCAAGAGTTCTGCCATAGTTAACTGGATGTTGAGGGTTATTCTCTTTTTAAAACAAAGCAAACCATGCCTCGGCTCTCTGAAATTCTCTTTAATTTCCCCTCAGTATTCCAGAGCCTCCCACAAGCAATTTTGCTCCAACACTCCGTCAAATTACATAATTCTGGATTAGATTACTTACTTACAGTGTGGAAACAGGCCCTTCGGCCCAACAAGTCCACACCGACCCTCCGAAGAGCAACCCACCCGGACCCATTCCCCTACATTTACCCCTTCACCTAATACTACGGTCAATTTAGCATGGCCACTTCACCTGACCTGCACATTGTTTTTTTGGACTGTGGGAGGAAACCGGAGCACCCAGAGGAAACCCATGCAGACACAGGGAGAATATGCAAACTCCACACAGCAGTTGCCTGAAGCGGGAATTGAACCTGGGTCTCTGGCGCTGTGAGGCAGCAGTGTTAACCACTGAGCCACAGTGCCGCTCATAGATCTTAAGCTTGGGATCTCACTGCATTCTTATTTGTGACTTTTAAGAATAGAAATGCCTTTTTGGTTTCTGATAGGTCTTGGCGATAGTTAGACATCTGCTTTTCAGCTCCTTTTTTATTTCAAACATATATTTCACTCATAAAAAAAACCTTTGTATATACATTATCACGAACACAGAACTTCTGTACAGTTGCATATGAAGGAAACAAACAAACATTAGAGTTTGACACTATCCACAAATACCAAAGACCTCTCTTACACATACAATATGATATTTACATACATTTGAGGCACGAGGAGGGTCGGATAACTGAACAGACCCCCATTTACAAGGTTTTCCATCACCATCAAGCATTGAACATTACACAATCTGAGGCAGAGTTAGAGAAACCTGACCCAGGGCTAAAATGCCCCAGGAGGAGCTACAAAAAAAAAGAATCTGCCTAAGTCCTTGAACTCAGGTGGAGGGATATTGTGATTGTAATGAGGTCAGCCTGGTGGACCTCATAGAATATGAGTTCCTGATAGGACCAGATTAACAGCCTCAATCCAGGAACCCTGGCTGACAGTTAAAAACAGGAGCGTCAAACATCCAGTTCACTCAGTATCAAGATCTTTCCACATCTAAGTGAAGGGTGACTTGGTGACAGGGAACTGGCCTCTGTGGAGTTATTTCAAAGCTCCTTTGGAAATATGTTTAAAACAAACTGTGGGTCCACTTCAAAAATATTGTTGGTGAACAAATGTTGTGCATTGATGCAAACTTCTGGGAGCCTTTAAATGGGTAAAATGTTAGATACTTGATAAATATGATCTCACACACAGCTCCAGACTGACACTTGGTGGAAGCAATGAGATACTGCAAAGACACAGAGCCTTTAAAAAGTCCACAAGGATCAAACCAATTAAATACATGAATATAAAAGGACCTTTAAGAATTTTATCTAAACAGAGGAGCTGTTATTCCATTTCTCTAAATATTCTCATAAAAATATGAGCATAGATTTTATTTGCTGCAATATGAACATCGGAATATGAGTAAACCATTCAGCCCGTTGACATTTCCCTGCCATTCAATATAAATGCCTTTTATACATCCAAGCCCCAAAACCCTGTATATCACTTGTAATCAGTAATCTATATTTTAAACATACCCAAAGGATTGAGCTTCCATAGGTCTCTGTGGTAGAGAATTCCAAAGGTTCACAATCCTCTGAGGCAAAACATATCTCCTTATCTGAGACCTAAGTGGCACCTGCCTTATTTTTAAGTGTTGACCTGGTTCAAAACTCTCTAACCAGGGAAAATATCTTACCTGACCTGCACATCTTTGGACTGTGGGAGAAAACCGGAGCACCCGGAGGAAACCCACGCAGAACCCGGGTCTCCGGCGCTGTGAGGCAGCAGTGCTAACCACTGTGCCACCGTGCCGCCCACCATTGTATTAAATGGTGTACAGAAACTGCCGAGTTTGATAAGAAGAGGAGAACATCATCTGCATATAACGTCATTTTATGTGCCCTTAATCCCACTGCCGAGCAGCTATGTTAGGGTCCATACAGATAGCCTCTGCCAGCAGCTCAATCACCAACATAAACAGTAGCGGTGAAAGAGGACAACCTGACCAAGTGCCTGTACCAATACTGACATTACTGGATCTTACACCATTGGTGAGAACTGCAGCGAGAGGGTCACTACACAGAACCTCCACTTATCTGACAAAGACCTCACCTAGACCAAACCGTTCCAGAGTATAAAAAAGGCTCATGCCCAAAACGTCAACTCTCCTGCTCCTTGGATGCTGCCTGACTTGCTGCGCTTTTCCAGCAACACATTTTCAGCTATAAAAAAGGTATGACTACTCCACCTGATCGAATACTTTCTCTGCATCTAAAGAGATGACCAAACCCTGAACCAATCATTGCTGACACACTTGGACCATATTCAGTAATCTTCTAATATTATTAGAGGACCTACTGCCCTTTATAAAACCTGTCTGGTCCTCCTTAACAATATAGGGCAACACTTTCTCCAATCGCAACGCAAGTGTCTTGGATAAAATTTTAAAATCCGAATTTAACAGCATTGGCCCTGACAGGATATTTATAAAGTCTTCACTCGGGAGACCATCAGGGCCAGGCACCTTCGCACCTTACAGCTGTATTACTGCCTCCTGTATCTCCTGCACTGTCAAGGGGCGTTAAGAAGAGACGCCTGTTCCAAGGTCAAGCCTGGAAGATCCAGGTTCTTGAAAAAAAGACTTCACCTCAGCCTACCTACCCTCGCAGCATTTTGACCAATATAGCTCAGAGTAAAAACTCCAAAATGCTGCATTGAACCTTTTAGAGTCACACATAAGAATCCTAGTGCCTTCTCTAATTGATGTAATGGATTGGAGGGTGGTCCTTTTCCTGGCCAGGTGTGCCTGGCCTATCACCATGCTCAAATAGCCTTTGTTTCGCAAAAGAGAGTTCTCTCTTTGCTGCCTCAGTGAGCTTGGAATTCAAAGCAACCCAGAGAGCTGTGACTCGCTGTGATTAGTCACTAGTGGCCAATGAAAATATGCTGTCTCAGCTGCCTTCAACTGTACCTCGAGCTGCTCTCCCTCCTGCCACTTCTGGCTAGCTAAATAAGAGATTATTATCCCCCTCCCATAGGCCTTAGCAGTCTCTCAGAACATAGACAGGTTACTAGCCATACCCGAATTGAAAGCCAAGAAAGCTTTAAACTCATTCAAGAAGTACTCAACAAACTTACTGTCCTTGAGAATGAAAGGATCCATTCGCCAATGCTGGAAATCTGTTCCGTTGCCCTTAATCTCAACCTCCAAACACACTGCCGCATGTTTGGAGTGATCAGAATGGCTCTGTTTCCAATTTTACAGGACACCACCAAATCCAGAAATGGCTATGTTTCCAATTTTACAGGACACCACCAAATCCAGAAAAACCAATGGTGCTAGAAAAAGGTCAATCCTGGTGTGACACTTGTGTGGATTAGAGAAAAAGGTCAAGTCCCTACCTGTAGGGTGGAGACATCTCCAAACGTCCACCAGCCCTAATTTCACACATAAGTCAACCAATTGCTTAGATTGCGGAAGGGTATTTAGGGGACCTTTGGGAATTCTATCCACTGTGGGTCCATGAGGCAATTAAAATCCCTGCCATGATAGTGTGTTGTGTTCCAAGGACAATCAACTTGGAAAGTGTGTCACTCAGGAGTCTGAGGGGGTATGCCGGGGGACAATAGACATTTAGGATGCCATACTCTTCACCATGTATTAAAACTTTAAGAATTACAAACCCCCATATTCATCTTTACCTTGATCTAATAACTTAAATGGGAGACTCCTTGGACAAGTATGGCGTCTCTCCTGCTGTTAGTGTTAAAGGATGAAAGAAACAACCAATCAAAACCACCCTGCTGTAACTTTAGATGTTATATGTACCAATGCAGAGTGAAAATCTTTGTCTTGCGAACAATACAGGCAGATCACAGAGTTAAGTAGAATAGACAGTAAATAATAGGTTAACAGTGGCAACAACACAGGTAACAGGCGAATGTTAAAGTTTGTGAGTCCATTCAGTATTCTAACAACAGTAGGGTAGAAACTGGGACAAAACCGGCTGGTGCATGTGTTCAGGCTTCTGTACTTTCTCCCGGATGGTAGAGGTTGTAGAAAAGCATTGCCAGGGTGGGATGGATCTTTGAGAATGCTGGCAGCGGGCCTGGTAGATGGATTCTATAGATGGGAGGTTGGCCTTTGTGATTATCTGGGCTGAATTCACCACTCTCTGTAACTGTCTCCAATCTTGAATGGTACAGTAGCCATACCAGGTAGTGATACATCCAGACAGAATGCTCTCGATGGCGCACCTATAAAGGTTTGCAAGGGTATTCACCGTCATGCCAAATTTCCTCAGCTGCCTGAGGAAAAAGAGACATTGTTGGGCTTTTGTAACCAGTGCATCCACGTGAAGAGTCGAAGAAAGTTTGTTGTTGATGACCACTCCCAGGAGCTTGACACTCTCCACTCGTTCCACTTCTGTGCTGTTAATGTGTAGTGGGGCATGAGTAACATCCCACCAAAAGTCAATAATAAGTTCCTTGGTTTTGCTGGCAGTGAGAGTTAGGTTGTTCTCAGTGCACCATTTTTCCAGGACTTCCACCTCCGTACGTAGTCTGTTTCATTGCCATCTGAGATTCAACCGACTATGGTAGTGTCATCAGCGAACTTGTAAATGGCATTAGTCTGGTATTTGGCGACACAGTCATGGATATACAGTGAGTACAGTAGGGGGCCAAGTACACACCCCTGGGGGTCTCCAGTGTGGAGTGTTAGTGAGGATGAAATATTGTCCCCAGTTTTCACTGATTGTGGCCTGTGGGTCAGGAAACGAAGGATCCAGTTGCAGAGAGTGGGGCTTAGTCCAAAATCATTAAGTTTAGTAATCAGTCTCAAGGGGATAATAGTGTTGAAGACTGAACTGTAGTCAATGGGTAGGATTCTTACGTAGCTATTTTTGGTGTCAAGATGTTCTAGGGAGGAGTGAAGGGCAAGTGATATGGCATCTGACGTGGATCTGTTGGTCCAATTAGCAAATTGGAGTGGGTCAAGAGTAGTGGAGAGGCTGGAGTTGATTTATGCCATGATCAGCCTTTCAAAGCACTCCATGACAACCGAAATTAGGGCCATTGGGCGGTAGTCATTGAGACATGCTGCATGAGCCTTCTTAGGCACAGGGATGATGTTGGCCGTCTTGAAACAGGCTGAGACAGTGGCCTGCTATAGGGAGAGGTTGAAGATGTCCGACTAGACCTCTGCCAGTTGATTTGCGCATGCTCTGAGTGCATGGGTTTCTTGCAACAGGACAATATCAACCCTGTCCTTCCTGAGACTCGAAAGTACTTTTTTTCTCTTGACCATCGAGTGACTCCCCTTAATATTCCAGGTGCAGCATTTGAGGAGACACTTAGCCATATCCCTCTATAATAACCCCCGAGAGAAAGAACCCTACTCACAACATGCTGAATGTAAATAACTGAAGACTCATGGAATCTAAAAAATACACACACTAAAACTACATTAAAAAAACTTTTAAAAACACCACTACTAAAAACCAACAAACTAAACCAATTACAACATGCAGAAAATACTTGATGGGAGACTCTCCCTCCTGTCCACAGGGAGCACTTACATTACCCGCATACACCTTCATAACTCCGAGCTTGAGCTGCACCCCAAACTCAGGTGAAGGATAAAGAACAAAAATAGGTATTGTGGACAAAGAAATTAAAAGTGGGCACTTCACCCATCCCCAACCCTACATCAACCTCAATTATCCCTGTACATAAAAACCAACAACACTTTCTATAATAAAATAATTAAGAAAAAGGAGAAGTACATGAGGTAGAGAAAAAAAAAAGGGGAAAGAAAAAAGAACCAAAATTGTCCATGATCTTTGGACAATCCGGATTATTTCAAAATGTCCAAAAATGTCTTTGCTTTCTCTGAGGAGTCAAATACATGCACTGACCCTTGTGCCTGATGGAATATTGAATGTCCAGGACCCTCAGTCCCTTCTTCACCTCATCGAAGGATTTCCTCTTGTGGATCATGGCCACAGAAAATCCTGAAAAAACATAATTTTTGATCCATCATAAATCAGAGCCTGTGGATTCTTTCCCAGTGATCTGGAGGCTTCCATTACCTTTTGTTTGTCCCTATAACACTGGAATCGCATTAGGACTGGATGGGGGCGCTGATCCGAACTGGGTCTGCACACCGCCACCCAATGAGCTCTCTCAATCCGCACCCAGCCTGTCTCAGCCTTCCAGCCAAGAAATCGCAGCAGCCGTTCTTCAAGAAAACTGGCTATCTGCTCACCTTCCTCTCGCTCTGGCAGCCCGACCACCCGGATGGTTTTTCTTGGACCTCGATTCTCAAGGTCATCAACCTGTTCCACTAAGGCCCGAACCAGCTTCTCCAGGGCGTGGACACGTCCCGCCGAGGACTCGGTCGCGGTCTCTGACGTCACGGTCTGCTGCTCGACCTCCTCCACTCGCTTCCCAAGACTCTGCAGCATGGCCAAGATTGGATGCAGCCTGGTGCGGTTCTCTTCCATCGATGCTTCCATCTTCTCCCAAAGCTTCACAAACTCCACAGCCAGGCCTTGTTGATAAGTGAGTCCATTGGGATTTCAGGGGAGGCCTCAAGTGCTGCCGCTGGAAAGTCTGAGGCTGCAGGGGAGTGTCCTGGCTGTTGAAATTAATTCCGTCCTTTGCCTCTAGTCATCTTCCCTTACTAAGAATAAAGGGATGTAGCAGCTCTACTAATATTAAACTATCGATTTTCTTCAAAATAGCTAAGTTGGGGAGAGTAAAAGCACCACTTTGCCCGTGTTATGGTGCAGACCTCAGCAAGACAGACCTGTTAGGTCGCCGCCATCTTGGATTTCTCCCTAAAATACTTTCTAACCATGAAGTACCTTTGAAGAGTGGTGACTGTTACAGCATCTCATCCAAAGGACAATACCTTAATATTGCACTGAAGAGTTACCTAGATTTCATGCACATTCTGGATCAGTGGTGCTGGAAGAGCACAGCAATTCAGGCAGCATCCGAGGACAGGCAAAATCGACGTTTCGGGCAAAAGCCCTGATGAAGGGCTTTTGCCCGAAACGTCGATTTTGCCTGTCCTCGGATGCTGCCTGAATTGCTGTGCTCTTCCAGCACCACTGATCCAGAATCTGGTTTCCAGCAACTGCAGTCATTGTTTTTACCTCGTAGATTTCATGCACATGCTATTGGTGTGAACTCAAGGCTTTCTGACTCAGATGTGAGAGTCAAGGTTAATGAAAAAGTCCCAAGAGGTCAATTTTCAGGAGACCTTTGAAGTTGGGGAAATTGTGAGCAGGATCAGGGCAAAGCTAGGTGAAATGTTTTTTGCCAATGATATTACTAAGGAAAATGTGAATGTACAAGTGACGCAGGATTGAAACCTCAAGCTACAGTGTGATGCTGAAGAACATCAGGGAGATTAAATCAAGATAGAAATATACAAAACCTGACTGTCTGAAACTGCAACCATTTCTGGAGTGAGTTTCTGGACACGGCAGTATATGTTGAACGCATCTACCCAAACATAAATTTAGGGGAAAGTGCTTTTAATGACAATTAAATTCAAGGATAGCATTACTTCTGGAGTACATTGTCACTCAAGAGCTTGGGATAAGGATATGTTCTAGGATAGGAGGCATGCCTTGGCTTACTACAGTTGATCTCAGAGAAAGGGTTGCATTGGGCAAGTGGAAGATTCAAAATAAATTTAAATTTGAAACTATGTGCAACTCGCACAAGCTGCAATGCCAAGCTTGGTCTGTTTTATTCTGTTGGTGGTTTTCTTCTGTTGGTACTCATACAAATGTTAGCTCTGGAATTGAATTGGAGATGCTGGTGTTGGACTAGGGTGTTTGGAGATGACAGTGTTGGACTTGGGTGCTCCGAAAGCTAGTGTGCTTCCAATTAAACCTGTTAGACTATAACCTCGTGTTGTGTGATTTTTAACTTAGTTCTGGATTAGTTTTTGTCATTAATTAACAGTGTTTTACTGATCTCCTTGAGAGTTTTGGTATTAGAGTCAACATAGAAATGCAAAAAAAAATGCAAGTCATTTAACCCCTTAAACCCCTTCCTCCACTCAGTTAGGTTATGGCTCATCTACACCCCAAGTCCATTAACCTCTTTAGATCCGTAGCCTTTGATGCCCTTACCTAATAAAAAATATATGAATCTTAGACTTGGGACCTTCAAATGGCCTATTCACAATAACTTTTTTCATGGAGACAGTTCTAGATTTCAATTATTCTCTCATGAAGAAATGCTTCTTAATTTTACGTGACCTTGCTCTAATTTTAAGATTGTGGATTCTTCAGTATGGTCTCTTTGGGTGGAATCATATAGGAGTCTGAATGATGTGGGCTGGTGAGATTGTGACAGAATCTGACAAGAAGTCCATCAAGGCCTATCTCGACGTCAGGAGCATCTCACTCCAACTTTTATGCTTTTCACAAGATGCGTCCTGAGTTTCTAACTTGGCAGCAGTGAGTTGTCACTTAAGGGGGATTATTACATCTTAAGTGTCTTAGTAATGGTCCAACCATTCAGCTTTTAATTAATATTCAAGTTTCTATCTAGCCAAACAAACTTTCGAGCCAAATAAGAAAACCTGAGGTGGAGACCAGAGCAGGTACCTGGCAGATTTTGCTGACATCTTATTTCAATTGACTTTCATGTTGTGTTTAAGCAAACTGCAGTTCAGGGCACTGTTCATGGATACCAGCTGCTTGTACCCATTGTCCATGGACATTGGCATCTGACATCTGCCAACCCATCAAAATCATCAGTGCACTTCTCTGATTCACCAGCAGGGTGCTCTGCAAGCACAGACTTGCATTGCAGTTCATACTGGCAACTAGAATTGAAGGTTACAGAAGAGACATTTTGCAGTCATGGACAGGTATCCAGCTCATAGATTGGACCTGGTTGCATCTCAGTGCTGCTCACTTGCTGTCTTAATGCTCACTCACTTAGAGTCTACCTGCAGGCTCACAGTATCTATGCCAAGCCTTGCCATGTCAAGTAGTGCAGTGACACCTTGATTTTCTGCTCAGCATCCTCAGTCAAGGGAGCAGAGGTCTTGCTGTCTGACAGTGTGCTCCATCAATCTCATACCTGCGCCATATGCTACCAGTTCACAAGGCAAACACACTGCATGTGCAGCGAGCAGGCAGCTGTGTCTCAAAGTCTTAGAGGATTAGTTCATGGAGGTAGCCATTAGTCAGGGGATCCCTGACTAATGTACGTCTCTGATACCATTGCAAGGGATTGGCCATGGTCAGGTGCCTGGTCAGGATGTTCTCAGTCAGGGGGTCTATCCTCCACAGTCAAGGGAATGGTTCACAGTCAAGATCTGTGGCTCCACAGCATCCATTTCAGGGTTTAGTACATCACATCCAACATTGTCTGGTCAGGTTACATCAGGGGTCGGGCCACAGTCCTTTGCATCTGGCCACAGAAATAAAAGGGGAAAAGGTGGGGGGTGGGAGAACTGCAACGGGAAGGAGACACGACAAGTTATTCTTCAAGATGGGCTAAGACTGCGGGAAAGATGGGGGAATGGGGTTGACAATTGTGTGGGTGGGGGGGAACAATAGTACCTGTTAGGTAAGGAATCATATAGGAGAGGGTTTAGTACACAGTCAGGAGCACCTCTAGCTTCAAGGGAAGGGCAGTGAATGGCCATGCCAAGCACAGGTAGCAGATGGCAAGGGCTAAGCAGAAAAGTGGGCAGGTGGAGGCACACGTAGATAGGTTGGCTAGGTACCTGGGGGATGTAAAGCCTATTGGAAGGGCTTCCAAAAAGGAGATTGAGATGTTCGGGGACTCACAACACATTTCTGGAGGAGGCTGAAAGCCAGTGGCCAAGGAATGCTCATTACTGCCTTCCATCAGGCTGGAAATCAAAAGTGTGCAATGGTGAGGAAAATAGGTGTGACTGCACGCAGAATGAGCAGGTTAAGTGACTCAATCTGTGAGGAAGGAGTCTACAGGAACCACAATGAGAGGCCTTATAAAGGGAAGGAACATTGTACATGGCCCATGTACATGGCAAAATACTATTCCCTATCCCTTGGCCATCCTAATGCATTTCCCCACTCTATGTGCTCCTTCTCCCTACCACAAATGTTGCTGAGCATCTAAACATTTCAACAGAGAGGCTGTGAGAAAAATAAGAACATTATATGAGAAAAGCCAAAGGTGTCAGTGCAAACCAATACCATATTTATGCATTATCCCTCTTGCTTCTCTCACCACATAACTCTATCCATGGAATTTTGCCTATGGCTCTGAAGTAAGGTTTGATGCTATTCAGGCCTAAACAGACCAAGACTAATAACCAGTTGTCAGGTTAAAGCACTGAAATTTATGCAAAAGTTCTGATGTATTTGCAAGCCATTTTCACTTGTGCACCAAAGTGTTTGTTGGTTGACCCTTGCCTTGGAGATTCAGTCATGCAAATCTTGACAGTGCTTGTGTCTGGACAGCTATTGCTAGAGGCAGTGAGCACACCTCAGGGTGAACTTTCATGGGTGGGAAGTGGGTGACAGGCAAGGAGGATGGCCTGGCCATCTCTCAAGAGGCCTGACAGGAGACTTATGAGAGGTTGTATGTGTATGTGGTTCCTCCTGTGGCTGGGTGTCCCCATCTCTTGTGGGGAAGGGGCACTGCAGTGAGTTTCTGTGGGAGTTACAGTGGAATAAGGAGTGATTGGACATGGATGTTTCTTCATCCCTACAAGAACATTTACGGTCTTCTCATGCAAGGAGAAAGTGAGTACTGTAGGTGCCGGAGATCAGACTTTCACATCTGACAGAGATTTGCCTGTACTTCCACACACATCATCGACTGTGTCCATTGCTTGCAATGTGGTCTCCTCTACTCTGGGGAGACAGGACGCCAACTTGCGCAACGTTTCAGAGAACATCTCTGGGACACACGCACTAAACAATCCCACCGCCCTGTGGCCGAACACTTTAACTCCCCTTCCCACTCGGCCAAGGACATGCAGGTCCACCGCCAAACCCTAACCATCTGATGCCTGGAGGAAGAACGCCTCATCTTCCGCCTTGGGACCCTCCAACCACACGGGATCAATGTGGATTTCACCAGTTTCCTCATTTCCCCTGCCCCACCTTATTCCAGATCCAACCTTCCAACTAGGCAACATGTTGAAAACCCAGGAGGTAAATATTGATCCATGGTATGTGAAGCTGTCAACAAACTCCACAGAGAGGCTTTCAATGTTAAGGGAAGGTAGAGTCTCAATGTCCTGGCCCATAACTTTAGGATTTCTCACACTGAGTATTGGCCCAAACTCTCTTCAGGCCCAGAAGAACTGATTTACAGTCTGCCGCAGGTGACCTTTACAATGGGATGCCAGTACAACATCATCACCAGCAAATAGCACTTCATGAAGGAGGGCGTTATGCTGACGTCTGGCATGCACTTTTGCCAAGTTGAACAGCTTGCTGTCAGCTCAGGCATGCAGGAAGACAACCTCATTTGAGTACTAGAAGTGTACAGTAACAGCATGGAGAAAAATATGCAAAAGGAATTGGCGCAGGCCACCGTCCTGCTTTCTCACACAGTTGATCTTGAAAATGTTGCTCCACTGTAACTGATTAAACTGTGCATGTTCTCGAGGAAATGACACCCAGGAGCCCAGGCAGTCAGCATATCTTGCAGAGTCCATCCACACTGACAAAAGAAAAGGCCTTGGTAAGGTCTATGAAGGTAACACAGAAACGTTTGCATGCCTTACAGCATTTTTCCAGGAGCTGCCAAGGGGAGAAAATCACACCAAGTGTAGATTTGTATCTCTGAAGCCACACTGAGGGGGGGTGCATGGTGCCAAGGTTTACAATCTGGTCAGAGCAACACGAACAAAGAGCTTATCCATAATATTTAGCAAGGAAATGCATGGGTACCACGGCTTGCATGTGGCAATATGTTTATTTGTTGTTTAAGGCACCTTCCTTGTAAACAGGAATTCCTGAATTAAATCTCAGTTATGCCTTAATAGTTATTCCAATCAGGGCAGATAGTACTTTGATGATAATGTCATTAGAGTAATAATCTGATGGCCTAGGCAGATGAACTACATCCCAGAGTATTGAAAGTGGTAAATGTGGACACAGTGGATACATTCATAGTCATCTTTCAAAATTCTGCAGACTCTGGAAAGGTTTATTTTTATTGGGAGATGGAAAATATAACCCCACAATTAAGAAAGGGGAGAAAGGGAAAACTGCAGAGAGCTGCAGGCCTGTTAAGCATAACATCAATTGGAGGGATATTTCTCATATATGTAACGAAGAACTTCAAAAATGATGGTAGGATTGGACAGAGTCAACATGGACTTCTGAAAGGGAAACCATATTTACCAAACTGCGTGGATTTTTTAAAGGATATAGCTAGCAGAATAAATAGGATGTATCCAGTGGATTATAGTGGTTGTAACGAGGTCAACCAGGTGGATCTCAGGGAATATGAGTTCCCTGATTGGGCCTATTAACTTAGTGCAATCAGGGAGTCCTGGCTGACAGATATAAATCAGGGTTCTGATTTACACACTTGTTTGTTCTTCACTGTGTCCGACACCTGCACATACACGACATGGGTGCTGGGGAAAAATAAGCACTACCGCTGTTAGGTGGTAGTGTGGAGGAAAATTAAAATTTAAAAAATTAACAGGAGGGTCAGGGGTCCTGTTCACTCTGGGAGCTGCCTCTGAGGGACCTGGATCAGTGGTGAAGGACTCTCCATTTTGTGTCTGGGGGGACTGACCTCTATGCTGCCTGGACCGCAGTCAGTGTGTTATTACTGCTGTTGGACTTTCTATGGAGGAGGAGAGTTTTCTTTTATCTTTCCCCCTTGTTTCAGGTAGACTTTTTTTTTATTTTTTGTTTTCTTTATTGTTTATTGTGATTGTTTCGTTGGGTATCTTTCTGTTTATTTCCTTTGAAAATAAATAAAAGAATATAGATTCTGATTTAAAAACTTGTCACTGTCCTACACCTGCACACACACAACATGGGTGATGGGGAAAAATAAGCATTACTGCAGTTAGGTGGCAGTGTGGGGGGGGCAAGGAAAGCAAAAAAAAAAGGAGTGTCAGAGGTTCTGTTAAAAAAAATCTAGGTTCTGGTCACAGTAGGAGCTGGTTCTGAGTTAGCTGATCAGTGTCATGTACTATGCATACATAAGTAAAGGTTGACTTGGTGATAGGATACTGGCTTTTGTAGCATTGAGAGAAAATTACACCCCTGAAGAGATTTGCTCACAACAGTTGTTTTTTGAGTTAGGGTAAGCATTTCTGACATCATGCCGTTTTTTGGAAAACTTGACTCATTCAATCCTGCCATTGGAAACTGGGCCCAGTACATGGAAAGAATTCATTATGTTGTTCAGGTAAATAACAATGGGTCAGATGAAAAGCAATGAGTATTTCTCCTGAAGCTGTGTAGACCCACAGCCTTTTGGGTTATTAGGAACCCAACTTTCCCTGAGGCAGCAGACTCTAAAATCTTTCAGGAGTTGATGGATTTAGGTAAGGAATAGTACAAATCCAAACCTCCTCTAGTTCTGAGATGCCATCAGTTTTACTCGACGGTTCGAGAACCATGGAAATCTGTTCCACATACCGGTAGCAACTTTTGCATCGGGATTTTTGACTAGGTTAAGATAACTGGTAGAGATATGCGATTTTAGTTTAACCCTGAGTGAGATGCTGAGAGACCAATTGGTATGTAGAATTAATAAGGTGACCACGCAAAAGTGTGCACTAGCTGAAGTCCAACAGGCAGTGCAGCTGACTTTGTTGTTAGAAAATGCGGCAAGTGGAGCTAATGAGTTACAAGATATGCCAATGGAAATGGATACCCTTGTCAGATTGACTCAGCTTGATGAACACCAGTTGAGTGAAGGCAATTGCATAGCCTGACTCAGGACATATCCTGAACAGAGGGACTCTAGGTCAGCCCACAGCAATACCCCAAAACAAAGCCAAGCCTCCGCCAAATGGTTAAAAGTTTCTTGAGGATCTAGGCCAGTAGGCCACTGAAATTGCTATCGGAATGCGAACTCAAGTCAGCAAAACATTCCCACCAGATGTAAACTGATTGTGCACACATTGAAAAGCTCACCTACATCTGGTTTACAACAGTTAAATTGTGAAGCAACATCAAAATCAGAACCAATTAAAATGATCACCCAGTTCTAATGGAGGTAATGGAGGTTGATACCAGCGTGGCTGTATGAGTGATTGCAGAACCAGTCTTTACCAAAATTCACTCTGGATTCCAGCTGTTAAGTTTGTGTAAGACTTCAGCTAGACTGAGAACCTACATCGGGGAACCCCTACAGATTAAGGGTACAACTTCGACTTTGGTGTCTTAGGAGAAGCAGCTGATTCAGTTACCACTGATTGAAGTAAACCTCTAGGGCCCAAGCTTGATGGGGCAAAATTGGGTGAGAAAGATTCAACTTGATTGGCTCAACATCTTTTGATTAGAAAATGGCTGCCTATGTGAAGTCCCTAATTAAATACCCAAATATTTTAAAGGAAGGTCTAGGGACTGTCAAAGGGGGCAAGGCCACCTTACATATTGACCAAGAAGTGATTCCATGATTCTGCAAGGTCTGCCCAGAGTCTAGATTAGAGTGGTGCTGGA
Organism: Chiloscyllium plagiosum; assembly: GCF_004010195.1. Taxonomy (NCBI): domain Eukaryota; kingdom Metazoa; phylum Chordata; class Chondrichthyes; order Orectolobiformes; family Hemiscylliidae; genus Chiloscyllium; species Chiloscyllium plagiosum. The sequence goes on from NC_057718.1 coordinate 87,247,344, forward strand.
AAAGCACAGCAGGTCAGGCAGCATCCAAGGAGCAGGAAAATCAACATTTCGGGCAAAAGCCCTTCATCAGGAATAGAGCTTTCCTGATGAAGGCTTTTGCCCGAAACATCGATTTTCCTGCTCCTCGGATCCTGCCTGACCTGCTGTGCTTTTCCAGCACCACTCTAATCTAGACTCTGTTTTCCAGCATCTGCAGTCCTTGTTTTTACCTAAGACCTACCCAGTGCCACTTGCCTTACAGGCAAAGGTAGAGCCAGAAATAAGAAGGTTGGAATGCGACAGAATCATCAAACCAGTACGGTTTGTGGAATGGGCAGCACGAGTCATACTAATTGCGAAGCCCAATGGGTCGGTTTGCCTTTGTGGGAATTTCAAACAAAGAGTAAACTGTTTTTCGCAGCTGGATAAATACCCAATCCCTCGCAGAGGGGACTTATATGCAAAACTGGCAGTCCTTCACAAAGCTGGATATGAGCCATGAGTACCTGCAATTTCAGTTAGGTGAGGATTTCAGAAATTGGACATAGTGCTTAAATTCTCCAAAGCAAGTGGCAAAAGTGGATGCCTTGAGCCGTCTCCCACTTGCCGATACACCATCAGTGATGCTCCCATTAGAAGAGTCCATTCTGGTTTTAAACTTTTCAGACACCCTTCCAGTCACTGCTGACAATATCAGACTGTGGATGTGAAAAGATCCTGTCCTGGTGAAACTAAAACAGCTCATGTTGATGGGGCAAGCAAAAGGGCCAGCACAAACAGAATTGAAATCTTTTTGGACCCATTCAGACCGGATCACTATAGAGGACAGCACGTTACTATTGGGAGCAAGAGTGATTGTCCCAATCAAAAGGTTACCACCAGACACTGGCTGAATTTCACCAAGGTCATCCCAGGGTTTCAAAAATGAAGGGGTTGGCGAGATGTCATGTCTGGGGGCCAGGACTGGATACCGATGTAACTGCATTGCTGGGGCAGTGCCCAGACTGCCAACAAGGACAGAAATTGCCACCAGCAGGTACCCCATTTCCATGGGAATGGCCATATAAACCCTGGATTTGGTTACACATCAAATACGCCAGTCTTTTCATGGGCTGTGCGTTTTTAGTCATTATGGATGCCCACCAAAGTAGTTGGATGTGCGTAGAACTAATTTGTCAAACACGTGACAACAATTGGAAATTTATAAACATCTTTTGCAATACACAGACTCTTGGAGGTGTTAGTCACAGACAATGGACTATCACTTACCATCAGGGAATTTGAGTGTTTCCTAAAGATAAATGGCGTTTGGCATGTAAGGAAAGGTAGGAGAAGGTGAGGACTGCAGATTTGGGGATCAGAGTCAAAAAGTGTGGTGCTGGAAAAGCACAGCAGATCAGGCAGGAGCAGGAGAGTCAACATTTTGAGCATAAGCTCTTCATCAGGAATGGGAGGTGGGGGCCAAGGGAGCTGAGAGATAAATGGGAAGGGGATGGGGTTGGGGGAAGGTAGCTGGGAATGTAACAGGTAGATGAAGGTGTGTGGTGACGGGGATAGATCAGGGCAGAGGGTGGAGAGGATGGGTGGGAAAGAAGATGGACAGGTAGGACAGTTCAAGAAGGTGGTGCCGAGTTGGAAGGTTGGATTTGGGATAAGGTGGGGGGGGGGGGGGGGGGGAGTGGGAATGAGGAAACTGGTGAAATCAACATTGATCCCATTTGGTTGGAGGGTCCCAAGGCAGAAGATGAGGCATTCTTCCTCCAGGCATTGGGTGGCTAGAGTTTGGCAGTGGAGGAGGCCAAGGACTTGTATGTCCTTGGCAGAGTGGGAGGAGGAGTTGAAGTGTTCGACCACAGGGCTGTGGGATTGATTGGTGCATGTGTACCAGAGATGTTGTCTGAAATGTTCTGCAAGTTTGCATCTTGTCTCCCTAATGTAGAGGAGACCACATCAAGAGCAGCAAACACAATAGATGACATGCGTGGAAGTGCAGGTAAATCTCTGTCGGATGTGGAAGGATCCTTTGGAGCCTTGGATGGAGGTAAGGGGGCAGGTGTGGGCACAGGTTTTGCACTTCTTGCAGTGGCAGGGGAGGTTGGAGGGTGGGTTGGTGAGCAGTGTGGACCTAACAAGGAAGGCATGGAGGGAATGGTCTCTGCAGAATGCAGATTGGGGTGGGGAGGGAAATATGTCCCTGGTGGTTGGGTCTGTTTGTAGGTGGTGGAAATGGTGGAGGATGATTTGATGTATCTGGAGGTTGATGGGGTGGAAAGTGAGGACCAGGGTTGGCGGAGGGGAGTTCTGTCCTTGTTGCTGTTGGAGGGGTTGGGCTCAAGGGCAGAGGTACGGGAAATGGAGGAGTTGCGCTGGAGGGCATCGTTGATAGCTTCTTATTATCCATCGTCCAACTATCTGACGGAAAGAGCAGTCCAAATGTTGAATGCAGGCTTAAAGATGTGCAGGTCAGGTGAATTGGCTATGCTAAATTGCATTAGTCAGAGGGAAAATGGGTCTAGGTGGGTTACTCTTCAGAGGGTCGGTGTGGACTTGTTGGGCTGAAGGGCCTGTTTCCATACTGTAGGGAATCTAATCTAAAGAAAAAGCCTACAGTTTCACTCAATACCAAACTGTCCCAGCTCCTATTTGATTAAAGGAACACCTCTCGTGTTCCAGCAGAGTTGCTAATGGGAGAAAACTCCACATCAGGTTAAATCTGATCATCCCAGACCAAGGACGGGGAGGGTGAAATGGCAAAAGACTCCTCTAAGCAAGCGAGACAGTCTACTTCAGGGATAAAATTTGGTGTCAAAATTACGGGAATGGCCCTGCATGGGTAAGAGGGGTGGTCTTAGCAAGGTCAGGTCCCACGATGTACAAAGTCTGGGGAAAAGAGGTGGTCCTGAACAAGCACATGGACCATATGAAAGCTGCAACCTCCCAAGTGAGACAAGAGCAAAACATAGCTGGTCCCTTCGAACATCTGGCGAGGGTTGTCCCACTCTGCAGAGCATCGAAGGAAGCTCTGAGGATAGGATGGACACGGCAGATGTTGGAAATGTGTTGCTGGAAAAGCGCAGCAGGTCAGGCAGCATCCAGGGAACAGGAGAATCGACGTTTCGGGCATAAGCCCTTCTTCAGGAAGGGCTTATGCCCGAAACGTCGATTCTCCTGTTCCCTGGATGCTGCCTGACCTGCTGCACTTTTCCAGCAACACATTTCCAGCTCTGATCTCCAGCATCTGCAGACCTCACTTTCTCCACACGGCAGATGTTGCCAGCTTGACATTGTTACTCCCTGAAGATGATGAATTTCTTCTGAGGCTCTCCAGGCATTAGAGGCAGGTTACAACCTGGTACGCACTGCCTGTATCTGAGGCAGAGTCAGAGGAACCACACTTGGTGTGAAAACAGCCCTGAAGAAGCTACAGAAAAAAGAATGGGCCTACATCCCTGGACTTCGAGGGGGATGGATACAGTGATTGGAACGAGGTCAGCCAGGGTGATCTCATATTTTATGAGAACTCTGATTGGGCCTATTAACCTGGTCCAATCATGTCCTGGCTGACAGATATAAACAGGAGTGACAGAGGTTCTGATCACAGTAGGATCTGATTCTGAACTAGCTGGGTTAGTGTCATGTACTATACATGTGTAAATAAAGGGTGATTGGTGTCTGGAAATCAACCTTTGTGGAGTTATTTCAGAATGCGAATTAGATTTTAAGGCAGACTTAATAAGGTCCCACACCTGTGATTAATGAACAAGATTAGTGCATAAGGGAATGGAGAATGTATTGGCCTGGAATAAGAACTGATTAATGGACAGAAAACAGAAAGTAAGAATAAGTGGGCTATAATTTGCAATTGTATATAGAAGAAAATGTGGTGGGCAGTGGGAGGAGTGGTTTGATAAGTTTGCAGATGACCCAAAGATTGGTCAGGTGGTTGAAAGTGAGGAAGAAGCTCTTCGGTTATAGAATGATACAGCTGAATTGGTCAGATAGATAGATCAGCGGCTGGTGGGATTTAATGCTGCTAAGGGTGGGATGATGCACTGTTGAAGAAGTAACAAAGCAAGGGAGTACTGAATAAATTGCAGGGAATTAGGAGGCTCAGAGGAACAGAATGACCTTGGAGTCCTTCCACCTTCAGGGATCTGTGGACAAGTTAATACATACAGGATATCACCTTTATCAGTTGTGGTGTCAGTTATAAGAGCAGGAAGGTTATGTTAGAGCTGTACAGGACTAAGGTTGGGTCACAGTTAGAGTACTGTGTGCAGTTCTGGTCAACACGAGAGAGAGGATGTGATTGCGCTGGATAGTGTGCAGAGGAAATTCTGGGATAGAGCAATTTAGGTATGAGGAGAGGCTAGTGAAGTTCCACTTGTTTTCTTTAAAGCTGAGAAGGGACTTTATTGAGGTGTATAAGATTATTAAGAACATGGATAGAGTAGATAGGAAGCAGGTGTTCCCCTTAGTTGAAGGTTCAATAACAAAGGGGCCATATTTTGAGGTGAAAGGCAGGGTATTTGGAGGAGATTTGAGGAAAGACACTTTTCATCCAGAGGATGGTGGGAATCTGGAATGCACTATCTGAGATGGAAACCTCTCAACGTTAAGACTGTATGTGGACAAGCACTTGAAATACCAAAACGTTCAAGGTTATGAGCTGGAAAGTGGGACCGGTTTAGATTTAGAGTATTTTATTTGAATGTGGAGTCTCAATGGGCTGAAGGACTTATTTGGTATTCCTGATGAAAGGCTCGTGCCTGAAATGTCAATTCTGCTGCTCCTCTGATCCTGCCTGACCTGCTGTGCTTTTCCAGCACCACACTCTTGGGCTTATTTGGTATTCCATTTTTTTTAATGTAAAATGACTTGAGGTGCCACAAGCATCTGTGCTTATGCCCCATTTATTCACAAGCTATATCAATGATTTGGGTATGGGGATTAAATGTATTACTTCCAATATTGCAAATGAGACAAAACTATGTGGGAGTTATGAGGAGGATGCAAAGACATTTCAAGGGGATTTGGAGAGACTAAGTGAGTGGGCAAACGTTTCATAGTTGGAATACAATGTGGACAAATGTGAGGTTATCCACTTCTGTTGGAAAAGCAGAAATACAGAACATTCCTTAAATGGTGGGAGGTTGAGAAGTGTTGAATTTCAAAGAGACTTTCAATGTCTTTGTTCATGAGTCATTGAATGTTAATGTGTAGGGACAGCAAGCAATTTCAATGGCAGTGAGTACTTTGGCCTTTATTAGAAGTGGGTTTAAGCATTCAAGTAAAGAGGCCTTACTTCAACTATATGCAACCTTGATGAGACCATACCTGAAGTATGGTGCACAGGTTTGGTCTCCTTATCAACAGAAAGGCATACTTGCCAAAGAGAGAATGCGAAAAATGTTCGCCAAATTAATTTCTGGGATGAAGTTATTGTCCTGTAAGGAAAACTTAAATCGAACAAGCCTTTATTCTCTGGAGCTGAGAACATCAAGAGGTAATCTCATTAAAACATAACAAATTCTTACAATGCTCGACAGAGTAGGTGTAGAAATGAGTTTTCTCCTGACTTTGGGGTTCCGAACCTTTGAGAATAAGGAGTTGACCATTTAAGATTGAAATAAGAGAGAATTTCGTCATCCACTGGGTGGTGAAACTTTTGAATACTCTACCCCAGAGGACGGTGGAAGCTCCTTGTTTAAAATACTCAAGGGGACAGGGATAATACAGGAAAATGGTGTTTAAATAGATCAGCCATGAACTAATTTGAATGGTGGAGTAGATTGTTGAGCTGAATGGCCTACACTCTATGTTCCTAATTGTAAGTCATTGTGGGTGGAATCTGAATGGGTTGGGATATCTGGTCGGCATGGACGGGTTGGACTGAAGGGTCTGTTTCCATGCTGTACATCTCTATGACTCTATGACTCAATGACCTGGTGAGTGAGTAGGCAATGCCTTTAGGATTTTGTCTGTTGAGGGGTCAGCAGGGTGCAGTGACTGAGGGAAGATAGGCAATAGTGAGGATGATAGAGTATGAGATTTGTGGGAGGTAGATAGTAGCAGAGATAGTGTGAGGTACAAGAGAGAAGGTGGTGGAGTGTAGAAGATCGCTTGCCTTTTCCTACAATGCTGGGCGTTCCTCTCAACAGCAGAGACCGTATTGATCAAGGTAAGCATTTTCGGATCTGGCTGGCATAGTCCGGTACTGTGGCATACACTGTTGGTGGGGTAGTGAATGTTCCACATGTGCACCATCCTGTCCTGTGGGAACTCCAGGTCCCTGCCTGAAAGCGAGGGGGAGAGGGTGCCAATTTTCCCTTCTCAGCAATGTCTAGGCAAGCCATGCAAGGTAACTCTGAATTAACACTTGCCCGAGTCCACAGCAGCCTTTCAGAGATATTGCTGGAGGTAGGGATGTCAGGATATCCAACAATGCGAATTGTTCTGGGTACAGCAAGTGTTGGAATGGGGCTAGATTGGGCAAGAGGAGTGTCATAGCGCTGGCCTAAGTAGTTAATGAGCAGCTTTGGTACGGTATGACAGAACATCTCACTAAGTTTCTTGAAGGCAAACCTTCCATGAAACTTACCAAAACTGACACAATCCTGGTTGACTATATCTCTATCTCATTGATTTGAGGCACAAATCTTTCCTTCCAGCAGAGATACCAAAGTTCAAGGAGATGTTCTAAAAGTACTGGTCTTCCTCTTATGTTGATATCAGGTCAGTATAAAGGTCAACAAGTGATAGCTACAAGTGATGAAGACATTGTTGAGGGTGTTATATCTGGTGATGGTGAGATCTAGCTCGTGACAATGTTTTTTTTCAAGTAGCTTTTCACTACACAGAGTTCATGGTAATAGCTTCGCTCCAGCAATTGTTGTCCATTTTCATTTATCTTGCAAATTCCTCGGTCCCATACAGTTCGTATCTATCCTTGCCTTGAGGTCCCTTGAAGGTAAAGTCCTGCACTGCTGGGTATTTTGCTGACAGTGGTGGTGAGTGCATTATAGAACCACTCCTTGACAACTCCATGGAGGTGTATCTTTGAGCATAGAAACACGCCAAGCTTAGTGGATGCATATTTGTTGGCAAACTAAGAGTGAGAAGTCTCTCTGAGCTTTCCCTGGAGAAGTTCAATCAGTTAAATGTGTCAGAAGAAGAGATTGTCTTTCTCTTTAAGGTATCCATTTTGAGTGAGCCCAGTTTCTTGCAGTGCTCCAATATCAGTACTGAGCCTTTAAGCTATTTTTGATCACAGTTAACTTGTGTGAGTCATCAACTTGCAGAAGGTCATCAGAGGGGTCATGATGCATGGTCCTTATGTTCCAACCTGAGATGCAAGAGACTGGTATCTTTGTTGACTGTGTCTTGCCTCGTAAATTGATTATCAGCCCACCTGTTGAGAGACAGCTATCGAAGCTCCAAGCATCTATTAAGGCAAGAGAGACAACTCTTATCTGCCTGAAGGCTGCTCAGGTTGAAGCAGACAGTAGTTTTCCAATAAGAGACCATGAACTTGCCTACTGTCTGAAGTCAAACATTGCACTCATATTCTAGCCAACCTTATAATCTGTAATTTCCCATGTTGTGCCAAGGTAAAGAATGAAGCTCGATTGTCTTCTTCAGGGTGTAGATATGGGTATGTGTATGGAGACCCTGGGTTGCCCAGACATCACCACCCTCCTCTCAGCATGCCTGCTATTGCTCATTAAAGAGGCTGCGCTGTGTTTTAATGGTTACCATTTATGTTAATTGCATCTTATAAGACCAATAGGAAAAGGTGAAGCCAGTAATATTTGGTACTTGCTGTACTACAGAAGTTCCAGAAAGCTGTCTGATAGATGACAGACAACAGCTAATGAGACTTCACTCCAGATTTTCTGACAGGGCCGACTCCCATCTCTGTTGAGACATCTACAAGGTAATGAGCTATTTACCCAGAATTATGGGTCTAGGTTGTTGGTTCTAGGGCATAACATGCCAGTAGGCCATTTGTCTGGAGACCAGATTTCCTTGAGTTCCTTCTGGTATGGCCTGGCCCTGCAAGGTACCAGTTTATGTATATTGCCATCGGAGTCATTACATTGTGTTTGGTGAAGAAGAGGCTATTATATTGTTGGGAGGGAATCACGCATAATAGTTGTACTGTTAGCCAGTGATGAGAGCTGAAACCAAGAGGGGGAAAGCAGACTAATGACTACACACCACCTGCTACATTAATGCATGATACATCATATCAGCTGGAGATGTAGTGAGCTGAGCATCAGTGAGCTGGTTATTGCTGTGTAAGTGTCACTTTTTACACGAGCAAACTATCATTTTGCTGTTGATCAAAAAGAGGCTGGTAGAACTGTGATTGGCTGGGTAGATTTTTTCTGCTTTTGTGCATGGGGCATTTTCTACATTGTAAGTTAGATAGCAGTGTTATAGCTATATTGGAACAGCGTGACTAGGGATGGGGCTAGTTCTATAGCACAAATCTTCAGTACTGATGCCAGAATGTTGTCAGGGGCATGGCTTTTACAATATTCAGTCACTTCAGATGTTTCATTATATCACATGGAGAGAACCTTTAAATAGTACTTGAAATTGATGTTAATACCATGTTTAGCCCCATTGCTCTTACAAGATGCAATTAACATAAATGGTAACCATTAGAATACTGTGCAGCCTCTTTAATGAGCACTAGCAGGCATGTGAAGTGGCAATCGTTCTCTTAATTTGCCTTCAAGTTCCAAGTGCAGCCTTCAGCTGCTCTTCCACGATGACGCCTCTCACCAAACTGCTACTTAACTCAAGGCCCCAACTTGGCCACCTTAGGAAATGGCTAGCACTTAAATACATCAATGAAAATCACCCCTCCAGTGCGACAGCATTAGCTAAAAAGGTTAGGTTGCACAAAAGCTAAAACAACAGTTTAAAGTAACCATTAGTTAACATGGCAAACCAGCTGAAGCCATCTCATGTGAACAATATGTCTGACCTGGGAAATCACCTCCTGCTCGAGTTCAGATTTGCTGATCTTCAGGATCAGCAGGTAAAATGCACTTCTGGAGCTGCAGGCTTTGTGAGTACAGAGTTTGTGTACTCTCTTTGTGACAGAGAGTTAAGGGGAGAAGTGAAAGGCAACTGGAATGGACAGGCAGCACAGAGATCCCCCTGAGAGGAAGGCACTCAAGAAAACAGTTTTCATTATTGAGTATCAGTGAAAATGAGAGGATTCCAGAAGTAAACCCACAGGAGACTTGGTGCTGAGGGGGCACAAATGTGCATAAAATGCAATGATCAAAAAATATTGGATAGTCAGGAATCTAAACAGGAACTGCCTAAACCACAAACATAAGTATGAAATGTTGTCCCTCCATTTTGGTGCTCGGATACAGAACCGTCCTGAACAAGTGGATGATATTCATCCAGGGTAGGAGAAACAGCCGAAAACCTGTTTGGAACTAATTACTTAGCTTGAGAAAGGGTTGAATCTTACAGATAGAGTTTCTGGAGCTGGAAAGGATTAGAAAATGGGAACTCTGAGGTGATAATTTGAGTGCTGAAGTAGAAAAATGGTATGGATGAACTTAAAGATGGAGAAAAGAGGCTGGACAAAAGGTTCCAGATTCCTGGGTCTTTTGAGATCAGTTCTGAAGTCTGAGACACATGTCAAGTTGGACGGGCTGTACTTTAACAAAGGTTATACAGGTTGCACAGGCATTTTAGCTAGTATTGTTGGGAGGGTACAAATTAATGGGCAAGGAGAGAATAACTAGGACATGAAAGCAGAGGTGGACAGATACATTTCATAGATAAGTTTCATGTATGAGGACTATGTTGTTTTTTATTTTGCAATTGGAGAAAGAACTGTTTTAAAAGAATGCAGTATTTCACAGAGAGGCTGCCGTTTTGAAATCAAGTAACCTGATCCCCAGTGGCAGACATTGTAAAGCAGGATTTAAACTTCAGTTTGGAGATGGTCTGGAGCCAAGTGGGTACTGATGCAGTTCTTGTTGACAGCAAGAAGTTAATTAGTCTGTGCACTAGGGCCAAGCTATCAATGACAGATATCCTTTGCTTGTCAGTAATTGTGTGATTGGTTTTCAGCTAGCTGAGCAGCTTGGAACTGGAAAAGAGTAACAGACAGAGAAAGAGAGTGAGTGTGGGAGCAAAATAAGTGTGCAGAAGCTGCTTGTTCTCTGCAGTCAAAAACTCAGTTTAACTCTGAAGAAAACTAGTTACTTCTCTTGCAGTAGTTGCTGTAAGCTGTGACATTTGAATCGATAAATCAGAGACATTTTCCAAATGGATCAGTTACTCTGTACTTCACTCAAACCAGTGGAAGCATCCAGAGAAAAAGAGATGAACAACTGGAGTCTGGTTTGCCGAAGAAGGATAACATTGGAGCTGTGAAACTACGACCACTGGGCTGACTTTCCAATGTTTTTACCTCCATCAATAATCTATTTAATATAATATGACATAATCTTGACATAAGATATTGGAAAAGAATTAAGCCATTCGACCCATTGGGTTTGCTCCATCATTCGATCATGGCAGATATATTTCCCAACTCCATTCTCTTGCCTTCTCACCGGAACCCTTGATCCCCTTACTAATCAAGAACCTGTCTATCTCTGTCTTAAACCCACTCAATGACTTGGCCTCCACAGCCTTCTATAGCAATAAGTTTCACAGATTCTGGCTGGAGAAGCTCTTTCTCATCTCAGTTCTAAAAGGTTGTCCCTTCACTCCAGGGCTGTACCCTCAGGTACTAGTCTCTCCTGATAGTGAAAACATCTTCACAACCACTCTACCCAGGCCTCTCAGTATTCTGTAAGTTCAATCAGAGCCCTCCTTCATACTTCAAAAGTCGAGAGTCCTCAACCACTCCTCATGTGACAAGCCCTTCATCCCTGGGATCATTCTTATAAACCTCCTGGATCCCTTCCAATGCCATCTCATCCTTCCTTAGATACATGCAGCCCAAACCTGCTCATTTGGGATTTCACTTATTGCAAATGTGATCTGACCAGAGCCTTGTATACCTCAGCAGAGCTAACATTGCATTTGCCTTCCAAAATGCCAACCTCATCTGCATAGTAACCTTCAGAATTCTGAACAAGGATTCCCAAGTTTCTTTATGCTTTAGATTTCCAAAGCCTTTCTCCATTTAGAAAACAGTATATGCCTCTATTCATCCTAGCAAAGTGCACAACCTCACACTTTCTCACATTGTTTTCACTTTTTTGCCTACTGTCCTACCCTGTCCAAGTCCTTTTGCAGACTCCCCACTACCTCAACACTACCTGTCCCTCTACCTCTCTTTTTGTCATCTGCAAACCGAGCAATAATGCCCTCAGTTTCTTTGTCCAGATTGTTAATGTAGAATGTGAATAGTTATCCCAACACTGATCCCTGCGGAACTCCACTAGTCACCGGCTTCCATCCTGATGAAGACCCCTTTATCCCTATTCTCTGCCTTCTCCCAGTTAGCAAATCCTCTATCCATGCCAATGCATTACCCTCAATACCATGGGCTCTTGTCTAACTTAGCAGCTTCCTCTGTAGCACCTTGTCAAAGGCCTCCTGGAAATCCAAACAAACCACACCCACTGGCTTTCCTTTGTCTAACGTTCTCATTGCACCTCCTCAAAGAATTCCCACCAATTTGTCAGGCATGACTTCCTTTTGACGAAACTGTGCTGACTCAGACCTATTTTACAATGCACTTCCAAGTACTCTGCAACCTCATCCTTAAAATGGATGCTAAAATCTTCGCAATAACTGAAGACAGGCTAACCAGCCTACAGTTTCCTGCCTTCTGCCTCCTTCTCTTAGACAGTGATGTTACATTAGCTATTTTCCAGTCCTGTGGGACCCTCCCTGGCTCCAGTGATGCTTGAAAGATTACCACCAATGCCTCTACAAACTCCTCAGCTATCTCCTTCAGAACTCTGAAGTGTAGTCTATGATTTTTCAACCTTCAAACCTTTCAGTTTCTTCAGCAGCTTCTCCTTACTGATGGCCACTACACTCACCTCTGTCCCCCTGTCATTCTTGGAGTTCTGGTATGCTACTGGTGTTTTCCACAGTGAAAACTGATGCAGAGTACCTATTCTGTTCTTCCGTCATTTCCACGTTCCCCATTACTACATCTCCAGCCTCATTTGTTTAGTCCAATGTTCGCTCTAGCCTCTCTCATATCTTTTAGATATCTAAAATAAACTTTTACAATCTTCTTTTATATTACTAATTAGTTTACTCTCCTATTTCATCTTCTCCCTCTTTATGGCTTTTTTTTTAGTTATCCTCTGCTGGTTTTTAAAGGCTTCCCAATGCTTTGGCTTTCCACTAATAGTTGCCACAAAATTCTCACTAATTTTTCCTATTTGTGTATGGGGAAGTTTATAAAAGGATTAGAGTTAATGGTGTTACTTTGCAATGGGTTATATCTCATAGAGTCATAGAGATGTACAGCATGGAAACAGACCCTTCGGTCCAACCCGTCCATGCCGACCAGATATCCCAACCTAATCTAGTCCCACCTGCCAGCACCCAGCCCATATCCCTCCAAACGCTTACTATTCATATACCCATCCAAATGCCTCTTAAATGTTGCAATTGTACCAGCCTCTATCACATCCACTGGCACTTCATTCCGTACACCTACCACCCTCTGCGTGAAAAAGTTGCCCCTCTCACCCTAAACCTATGCCCTCAAGTTCTGGACTCCCCTACCCCAGGGAAAAGACTTTGTCTATTTATCCTATCCATGCCCCTCATAATTTTGTAAACCTCTGTAAGGTCACCCCTCAGCCTCCGACGCTCCAGGGAAAACAGCCACAGCCTGTTCAGCCTCTCCCTGTAGCTCAAATCCTCCAACCCTGGCAACATCCTTGTAAATACTTTCTGAACCCTTTTAAGTTTCACAACATCTTTCCGATAGGAAGGAGACCAGAATTGCACGCAGTATTCCAACAGTGGCCTAACCAGTGTCCTGTACAGCCACAACATAACCTCCCAACTACTATACTCAATACTCTGACCAATAAAGGAAAGCATACCAAATGCCTTCTTCACTATCTACCTGTGACTCCACTTTCAAGGAGCTATGAACCTGCACTCCAAGGTCTCTGTGTTCAGCAACCCTCCCTACGACCTTACCATTAAGTGTATAAGTCCTGCTAAGATTTGCTTTCCCAAAATGCAGCCACTTGCATTTATCTGAATTAAATTCCATCTGCCACTTCTCAGCCCATTGGCCCACCTGGTCAAGATCCTGTTGTAATCTGAGGTAACCCTCTTCGCTGTCCACTACACCTCCAATTTTGGTGTCATCTGCAAACTTACTAACTGTACCTCTTATGCTCACATCCAAATCATTTATGTAAATGACAAAAAGTAGAGGAAGTATTCCAACAGTGGCCTAACCAACAGCCGCAACATGACCTCTCAACTCCTGTACTCAATACTCTCACCAATAAAGGAAAGCATACCAAACCCTTTCTTCACTATCCTATCTACCTGCGACTCCATTTTCAAGGAGCTATGAACCTGCACTCCAAGGTATCTGTTTAACAGTAGCTATAATCTAATTACTTATCATAAATGATAGTTGTTGGTTAGTGCTGGTTTATGCTTTCAATCAGCCTTGGTCTGAAAGTCAGAAGTTGGGTGCTGTATGTACTTTTAAAACATTAGTATTCGGTACAGCTCTGAGAATAGTGGGGTTTAATTTATGATGTGGTAACATAGTAGGTGATAATAATTATAGAAAGAACAGGAATAAAGCAAGGCAACTAGCATGCTATCGGAGTGCATGTGTATTAATGCAAAGAATATTTCAAGTGAAGTTGGTAAGCTGTGGCCACAAGTTACCACATGGTGTTATGACATAATGACTACAATGGAGACCTGGCTCAATTATGGACAGTATCTCAAACATTCAGGGCCAATAATAATAGAAAAGAAAGGATTGGGGTAACAACATTGAGCAAGATGATATAATAATTCTACAGAGGGGTGATGTTCAAGAGAAGTGAATCTCAACTAGGATTTCACAGCCTTCTAGAATAGGAAAAAAAGAATTCCATGAGTTCCTAATTTTTTTCCAATCTCCACTTATAGATAATTTAAAGTCAATTCGAGGCAAATTGTTGAAGTTTACAGTAGCCAGGGAACAGAAACTAACCTTCCAGTCACAGGCCAATGATCAACAACAGTTCAATGTGTCTATAGTCTCTGTCCCTGGCCCTTCACAAAATGTGAGGCCCCAGAGGATCATGGTCATCAGTCCACTATGTTGCCAAGGTGACAGCATCTAATCTCAGTAAGCACACTCCACCTGGCTTATGGCTCTCAAACAAGAACTAAATGGAGAGCTGGTGCAGCCGCCAACATCACCAGTCTCATCAGCACTCTTACAGCTCCAGTGGCGATTTATGAAACTCAGTGGCAATCTATTAACTTCAGTCTTATTCTGCCAGCCTTGGCAACAGTGCTTGGCAACCAATTTAAGCATAACCAATAAAGGATGAACATTGGGTGTGACATGTTTGTGTGCCTGTTTGAAATATATTAATTTCTTGACAAATTATTGCTTGGCATCAGGAACAAGTTTCACTTCAAGTAAGCAGAACTAAAATGATTATGAATACTTGTTTAATGGTATAAGTAAGCTTTACAGTGAAAAATACTTGTATTACAAAGTGTGCATGAATTCTTATTAGAGGAAGGTGGCCTCAGACGTTAAAAAGGTTAAAATTTGCTGCACTTCAAGAACAAGACCAAATCCAATTAATTAAAATCAAGAAACAGAGGTATTAGACCACAGAGTGTTCTCTATAGGTAATAAGAGCAATTGTATCCAACAAACCTGATAGGATTCTTTGATGAAGGTAGTGTAATAGATGTTGTTTGTGTGCACTTCCAAATTGCATTTCATTAAAACTTATTTGGAAAACAGAAATGAATGATATTAAAGGGAAGGTGATACCTGAAATAGATAAACAGCTGTGGGGACACTGAATGGACATTTTTCTGACTGTAGCCCTCCAGGAGCCAATGTTAGGATCAATACTTCTTTTTGGTTATACATAAGTGTCTTGGATTTAGACCTAGCTAACATAATTTTGAAGCTTGAGGGCAATGCAAAACTTTGCAATGTGACTAACAGTGAGTATGATATTTGCAAATTTGTGAAACAGGAAAACGCATGACTGAATGCAATTTCATGTGGTTAGATGTGAGGTAATGCACTTTTGGTGAAACAACAACTAGAGGCTGTATAATCCTAAGTGCATTATTTTGAGGTGGATGCAAGAGCAGAGGATCCTCACTAATTTTTGAAGGTGGGAGGATGTATTTTTAAAGCAATTTGTGCAGCCATTGGGATTATGACATGGACGGGTTAAGCAGACTTATCCCTCCATCCTGGAAGCTTCCTGCCTTCATTCCTGATGAAGGGCTTTTGCCCGAAACGTCGCTTTTTTTTTTCCTGCTCCTGCCTGACCTGCTGTGCTTTTCCAGCACCATTCTAATCTAGACTCTGATTTCCATCATCTGCAGTCCTCACTTTTGCCTACATACAATCAAAGTCCTATTAAAAAGTACACATGATCATGTGTCAATTGTAAAGAGACCAAGTAGTGCAAGAAGCAAGCACAATGAAATTAGGGAAAATATTGCTGGGCATCTCTCACCATGGTGAGAAAAAACAACTTTAAAGATACAGGTCAATGACCTTTCTATCAGAACTGAAAACACTAGGAATTTAATAGGTTTTAATTTGGAAAGAGGCAGAGTAAGTGAGAAGGCATGTGATGGGGTAGTAGGTAAGAGAGATTAATTGACAGAAGGGATAATGAT
This sequence comes from Chiloscyllium plagiosum, assembly GCF_004010195.1. NCBI lineage: Eukaryota > Metazoa > Chordata > Chondrichthyes > Orectolobiformes > Hemiscylliidae > Chiloscyllium > Chiloscyllium plagiosum. Next base: position 87,263,196 of record NC_057718.1, read on the forward strand.
GCAAGGAAAGAGGAGATGGCAGTGAGGGCAGTAAAGAAACAAAAACAAACACAGTTTGGAGTTATACCTAACAAAAGGGCTGCAGAATTTGGAGGCCCAGAGCATCCCTGCAGAAATTCCTCAGGTACGTGTTCTAGGTTGCTTCATCAAAAATGTTCCCTCCACCATAAGATCAGAAGTAAAGATCACTGTACATTGTTCAGTACTATTTGCAATTCCTCAGCTTCTGAAACAGTCTCTGCATGCAGCAAGATCTGGACAACATTCTGGGTTGGGCTGATATGTAACATTTATGCCAAACAAGTGAAAGGCAATGCCCGTTCCCAACAAGAGAGAATCTAACAATATCCCCTTGATCTTCAAAGGCACTGCCATTGCTCAACTGCCCTGCCATTAAAATCCTGTGACTTACTATTGACCAGAAACGTAACTGGTCCAACCATAGAAGACCAGACGAAAGGCTGTGAATAGTGTGGTGAATAGCTCAACTCTGGATAGCCGAAGCTTGTCCACCATCTGCAAGGCACAACTGAGTGTGTGGAATACTCTGCACGAGCCTCAATGTAGGTAGTAATAACAACATTCAAGAAGCTCAGCACTATTCAGAACAAAGCAAATCACTTTATTGGCACTCCATCTACCATTTTAAACATATACTGCTTCCATCACAAAGCAAAGTGGAGTGGTGTGTACCATCTATAACATGTACTGTAGCAACTCACAAAATCTCCTTTGACAGCACCTTGCAAATCCACCACAAAGGCAGCAAATGCATGGGAACATCATCACTGCAAGTTTCCCTTAAAGCCACACATGACCCTGATTTGGAACTACATGGGTACATAAGGTAATTTTATCTTAATAAGGTTCTATTTCTTTGCTAATTGCAGGCTAGTGAAAGCCTGCAATTGTTAGATTCTAACACTTGTTAGATTCACTTAGAGTACAATCAGACTGCTCTTTGACAAATTGCTAACTGTTGAGTAAACCTCTGTTTCTGACTAAAATATATGTTGCTCTTGGCTATAATGAAAATGAAAAATGCTTTATATTTTTGGCCAATTTAAATCATTGCCAAATTTACAAATTCGTGGTTTAAGCGATTAGTTCTATGTAACTATAGTTTAGCTGATATTATTAATGCTTCTATTACTATTTGTCCAGCAGACCCTTTTTTAAACAAATTTACCTATTTTTCTAATTAACCAGTCCAGAGATGTTATTACGTACCTCTGGAGCAGGTAGGACTTCAACCTGGGCCTCCTGGTCCAGGGATAGGGATGTTACCACTGCACCACAGGAGGGCCCTAGTACCAGAAGAAAAGGAGTGCACTACATTGCCCAGGCTTCCCACATGGCTGGCGAGAACTCTACCACTGAAATATTAATGCAACCCATTTAATGTTGCTGTTATTTATTGGCCATGCAGTTCCCATTCATGCAGATATTTTTGGAGACTTTCTCATCCTATTATTTAGAATTACATTCAACTGCCACAGGCACAGATATCTGAATGGTTTCACTTTTCTAACTTTCCATGTTTCATGTTTTTCTTTATAATTTAATTATCTAGAATTAACAAGACTGGATTCAACTGGTCTGTGTTATTGTTTACAACAACTTGCATTTATTTATTGGGCCTTTAAATGTAATAAAACTTTCCAAGGCACTTTAATGACAGTGGCTCCAATAGAACAATTAAAATCTGATTTGATGCAATTTTCCCCATCTGATAAGTGACAGGGAAGGTGACAGCAAGGGTTTTCCCTGGACCGTCGGAGGCTGAGGGGTGACCTTATGGAGGTTTACACAATTGTGAGGTGCATAGATAGGATAAATAGGCAAAGTCTTTTTCCTGGAGTCGGGGAGTCCAGAACTAGAGGGCATACGTTTAGGGTGAGAGGGGAAAGATATAAAAGAGACCTAAGGGGCAACATTTTCACGCAGAGGATGGTACATGTATGGAATGAGCTGCCAGAGGAAGTGGTGGAGGCTGGTACAATTGCAACATTTAAGAGGCATTTGGATGGGTATATGAATAGGAAGGGTTTGGAGGGATATGGGCCGGGTGCTAGCAGGTGGGACTAGATTGGGTTGAGATATCTGGTCAGCATGGATGGGTTGGACCGAAGGGTCTGTTTCCATGCTGTACATCTCTATGACTGAAAGCAGGCAGGGCCCTATCTTCCACCTCAGAAATTATGTTCTGAATGAGAAGGCCTTTGATCTCCCTCACTGATCCACCACTAACTGAAGTCCTTAAGTAGTCAATTAGTGACATGTTCATGCCATTTAATGAAGTTCCATCAGATTTATTTTATTGATGATAATATGCCCTTAGTTTTGGATTTCTCCATAACAGTATTTCTATACTGTTGACATGACCTGCATGATTAGATTAGATTAGATTAGATTTGATTCCCTACAGAATGGAAACAGGCCCTTTGGCCCAACAAGTCCACATCAACCCTCTACCCAGACCCATTCCCCACATTTACCCCTGATTAATGCACCTAACACTATGGGCAATTTAGTATGGCCAATATACCTGACCCACACATCTTTGGATTGTGGGAGGAAACCCGGAGGAAATCCACGTAGACGCAGGGAGAACATGCAAACTCCACACAGACAGTCACTCGAGGCTGGGATGGAACCCGGGCCTCTGGTGCTGTGAGGCAGCAGTGCTAACTGCTGAGCCACCGTGCCACCCCTAAATCTTAAAGGCCACTACCAGGTCAGTCCTCATAATTTTTTTCCCCAGAGAAAAACATCCAATTCAATTCCATCTTGTTTACGTTTACTTCAGTGTTTCTCTATCCTTCCTGTAAAAGGAAGATAAAAAACACAGAAAATACTCTTAATGTGGTCTGGCCAATCATCAATAAAACCTTTGAAATCAACTCCTCTAATAATAAACCCTAGTACATTGTTTGCATTTTGTTTGGCTTTGCTACTTCAATTATTTTGAATCTGTATCACTAGATTTATTTGCACCTCTGCCCCATTTGGAGTCCTTGGTGACATAATTCACCTTCTTAGTACTCAGTTTTAATGCTGTGTCCAAAATGGTGTCTGCAGTGCATATACACACTCATGGAACAAGCAATACTGGTTACCATTTTGGTGAGGGCATCTGAAGTAAGTATGTGTTATATTAGCAGTCAGATCACGGTACTTGGTGAAGGGTTCAAGTACCATCTCCTTAATGAGGTCTACCTGATTGCTTTGGCCTAGTCTGACAAGAAGATGCTCGTGTCTTAAACAAGATCTATTTTATGATATGATAGTAACTGTACACAAATTTCATTGGTATGACAGATATCATTACTGAGATGAAGAGCAGACCTTGATCTTAGATCCTGCTCCTCCAAGGTCCTAAACTGTTTTGCCAGCTGATTCAATGTGACATCATCATGTCATGTGTCTCTTAATGCATTCCTCAGCAGTGTGTCCTTAAACAACCTCTTCCAAGTTTTAATACATTGCATATTTTTGTATATACCAAATATACCTAGTAAAAGTTGATCTCATGTAAAGGCCAATCCCCTATCTTTGGCCAAAAAGTCTAGAATTTTCCATATGTCTCATGTAAAAGTCGACCCTAGTTCTTCACAGATAACAGATCAACATTTGTGAGACAATATGATCCTGTACATAAATGTTACAATTAGGAATTTTTTTAAAAAATTATTATGTGTTTTGATGTACAATTCACACCAATTTGGTGTGAAAGTTTAATATTCATTAGGTCAGAGTCAGGTGACAACCTCCCTTTGTGTGTAGCTCAGCTAACCATAATTCATTGTGTTTTTTTTCTCTTTATTCATTTAGAGCTCAATTGGGCTCCTGCTCATGATATGGTATTTTGGACTGTAGCATGAATTTCAACCCCTTAAAAGTATATTCATGTAAAAGTCAACCCCATAAATTTAACTTTAAAAGGTTGTCTAAAATATTTAATATTTACATAAGTATATTTGATAATTACATTTACTACTGTCTCTTCTTCCCTTAGTCTCTGACTACACAAATTCAGATGGTTTTGAGGTTTTATTATTCTTCCAAAATGTGTTTGTTTTGGACTTAGAAAGTTGGCATGTCTCTATGTTGAAGATTGCTAACTTTAATTCTATCCTTGAGAAGTGAGTTCTGTAAGTTACTTTAAGGTAGAGGATCTATGATCTCTTGGATTTCATTCATTGGCAGCATAGTTTCTGCTGAAATAGGCAATTGCTCTTTTGTAATATTTGGGAGACCTTAATTGTTACTATATGAAGGCAGACAGCCAAACCACATCAGCCTTTCTACAACTGTAATTACAACATAGTAAAATTAAACCATCAAAGACACCCAAATAGCCTTTCTAATAGTTCCTAACCAAACTTGCAAATAACCAATCCCAGATTTGCAGACATTGATTTTGCATCTCAAACAAAAGACGTAACTATTTATCAAATACAAATTAACTTTAGCGGACAGAAAATTGAACAAGATAAGCTGATCCTTGTGTGTTTTAAACATGAAATATTTGCTTTCAGTGCCCATTCACACAAAATATAGACAGACAAGAAAACACAGTCAAAGGATAAATAAAAGAAAATAACAAAACTGGCCAGAATACCTGAATGTTGCTCACAATACATTATTCAAGATTTAAAAAAATGGATAACACAGAAATTGAGTAGTGATATACATGCTCGGAATGTGTTAACATCAGAACATCAGATCATAACAAAACCCATATTCGTGCGGGATTCCTCTCCCAAGGGGCCCCGGACCAGGCAGGTTCACCATCTCAATTAAATAAAAGCCCTTGTTAGGATGACCGAAGTATATGTATTTGTGTAATTCAAGAAGGGCTGCCATATTTTATGGAATAATTCGGTTTTTGGTGCACCATATTTGTAAGGAAGTCAGGGGGAGTATATTCCATAATTATTCTGTGCCAATTTGAAAATCCATGAGGGCCCTCAGCCACCCAGTTTACCAAAATATTTTTCCTTGTACAGAAAGAGAGAATGGAAAATAATCTCTTCCCTGTCGTAATTTCAAGTGTTCTTTATCCAATAAGTGAGACTCCTGTAGGAGAGCTATATCAACCCTTTCTTTCTTGAGGTTTGATAATATTTTCTTCCTTTTGATTGGTGAATTACTCCCCGTGACATTCCAGGTGCACCATTTATTCAACTGATTAACCATAATCACCGGGCAAGTCCAAGACCCCTATCCAAAACATCCCGAGCATAGAGCATATAAAATTCACAAAAATAAAGGCTCTTTAATACACAGATCAATATTATAAAAAACTATTTCTAAATAAAAAATAATAAAACATATTTAAACGTAGATTTTCCCCCTTGTTCCCAGGGGGCATCACTTCCTTTCCAAAAGCCCATCATAACCTCTCCCAACCAGTGCCCCGCCCTTGACCCAGGCATCCCATGATAGGATAAAGAAAATTCAAATATACTAC
>NC_057718.1:87269187-87292968 GCF_004010195.1 Chiloscyllium plagiosum
GTACACAGTACTCCAAATGGGGCCTAACCAGAGCTTTATAAAGTCTTAGTGGTACATCTCTGCTTTTATATTCCAACCCTCTTGAGATAAGAGACAACATTGCATTTGCTTTCTTAATCACGGACTCAACCTGCATGTTTACCTTTAGAGAATCCTTGACTAGCACTCCCAGATCCCTTTGTGGTTTGGCTTTATTAATTTTCTCACCATTTAGAAAGTAGTCTATGCTTTTATTCTTTTTGCCAAAGTGCAAGACCTCGCACTTGCTCACGTTAAATTCCATCAGCCATTTCCTGGACCACTCTCCCAACCTGTCTAGATCCTTCTGTAGCCTCCCCACTTCCTCAGTACTACCTGCCTGTCCACCTAACTTCGTATCATCGGCAAACTTCGCTAGAATGCCCCCGGTTCCCTCATCCAAATCATTAATATATAATGCGAACAGCTGTAGCCCCAGCACCGAACCCTACGGGACACTGCTCGTCACCGGCTGCCATTCTGAAAAAGGAAAGGAAAGAAAAGGGTAAACTGGGGTGGGGGGAGGGCAAAACAACATCAATTAACTGTTACAATTTATCTAAGAGAGTCCAAAAATTCCTTGGCCTTCTCCGGTGTTCCGAAGTTGTACATGGAGTCTTCATGGCTAAAGCGTAGCGTAGCTGGGTAGCGCAAGGAGTACTGAATGTTTAAGTCCCTTAAATGCTTCTTCGCTTCGTCAAACTGCTTCCTCTTTCGGACCAAAGCTGGGGAAATGTCCTGGAATAACATAATCTTGGATCCTTTATAAATCATGGCTTGCGGATCTTTCCCAAGATTTCTGGAAGCTTCCAAGAGCATCTGCCTCTCCTTGTAGCTCTGCAATCGGAACAGGACCGGGCAGGGGCGCTGGTTCAAGCCAGGCCCGTGCACTGCAACCCAGTAGGCCCATTCCACCCTTACCTGGCCTGATCCAGCCTCCAGATTTTACAGCTGTAGAAGCCACTGCTCGAGGAACACTGTAAGCTGGCCTTCTTCTTCCCGTTCGGGAAGGCCCAGCAAACGAATATTTTTTCGACAACCTCGATTCTCGAGGTCGTCGATGTGATTCTCTAAGGTCCGGACTCGCTGTTCGAGAGTCCAGACCCGATCCACGGCCAATTCTGCTATAGTCTTGGAGGTCGCGGCCTTTAGCTCCGCCCCTCCGACTCGGCGCTTGATTCTTCGATGTCTCGGTCGTGCTTTTGTAGCGCGGCCAAGAGTGAATTCCATCTCCTCCAGGACTCTTCGATGAAGGTGTCGATCTTTGCGTCGCGTTTGGAGATTATTTCCGCGAGGCTCGCCACCATCGGTAAGTCCCCCGGAGTGGCTGCAGACGCCTCAGCTGCAGCTGGGGAGGGTGGGGGAGGGGCTCCTACCTGCTGAGAACTGCGGGCTCCTTTCCCCCTAATCATTTTTACAGGAGACTAGACTGTTTAAATTTAGTACTGAGCAACTAATTACATTAAGTAAAAACTATTTTAAATGATTTGGTAAGTGTGGTAGAGGCGGGTGGCCCACTTTGCCCAAGTATTGGGAGGAGCACTATAGACTCAAACTTGATGGGTCGCCACCATCTTGGATCTCCCTTCTAACTTGGCTTTCTACTGAAGATTTGAAGCTCAGGTGTCGGTTGTCATAGTTGTGGGTATGTTCATTGAGCTGGGAAGTTGATTTGCAGATGTTTCGTGCCCTGTCAAGGTGACACATTTCATATTCAACAACCAAATATATGAACAGATCAATGAAATGCCTGTGGGCTCAGCCATCTCCAGGCTCATAGCAGAAGCAGTGATGCAAAGACTGGAACAAACAGCCCTCCCACAAATCCAACCCAAACTCTTGATCAGATATATGGACGACACTTTTGTATTTATTAAGAGAACAGAAATCGAGAACAAAGACTGGATTATCAACACCATGTTCACAGAGATCAGATTTACAAGAGAGGAGGAAACCAACAATCAACTCCCACTCCTGGATGTGATGGTAAAAAGAACACAGAACAGGGAGTGCACCATAAAAGTGTACAGAAAAGCCACACACACCAACCAGATCCTGAACTACAACAGCAACCACCCAAACACACACAAGAGAAGCTGCACCAGGACCCTGTTCAAAAGAGCTGCACACTGCAGCACTCCTGACCTACAAAGAGAAGAAGAACACTTCTACAGAGTATTCGCCAAGAACAGATAGCCCTGCAATTTCATCCGCTGATACCTAACAGACAATCAATGCAACGAGGACATGCCAGAACTTAACTCAGCAGCCACGCTACCTTATATATAAAAAAATCTCAGAACTGACAGCCAGACTTCTCTGAGCACTCAAATTCATGACAGTCCATAAAACAACAACTCAGACAACAACTCACCCAAACAAAACACCCGATACCCATCATGTGAAAGACAAACATATTTTACAAGATTCCATACAGAGACTGCATGAAACACCAAATAGAACAAACAGACGGACAACTAGCAATCCACATCCATGAACACCAACGAGCCACTAAATGCCATGACCAGCTGTCCCTCGTAGCCATATACACAGATGACAAGGACCACAAATTCGACTGGGACAACACAACAATCATAAGACAAGCTAAACAGAGGACAGGCAGGGAATTTCTAGAAGCACTCCATTAACAAGCACATTGACCTGGACCCAATATACCGGCCAATGCAATGAACAACCAGAAGCAGCAGGAATGGAACCAAATAAATTCCAGAAGACACAATACAGCAGCGCTTCACAGGAGGCTTCCAGCACTAAAGATGTCATCCAGACCATAAGACAGGACAAAATGTCTGCAAATTGGCTTTCTATTCTTTAGGCTTCCAGAAGCTGCTGTATCCGATTAGGCAGGGAGCTTACAAATCTTCATGCTGGGATTAGTAGCAGCCAGGAACCAACTCTCAGAAACATAGTTCAAAAAACAACTTTAATTCTGGTTCCACCTTGACAGACTGATTGACTCCTCCCAAAGGCTCAATTACCATTCCACAACTGCCAACAGCTTGAACATTGGGTACTTTCCAGACTTGACAGAACCAATTCCCAGGTACCAACCTTATTAAAAACCAATTTCTGTTTTCTGTTTAAACACAATGCTCTAATTCTCAGAAAAACCCATCTGTTCACTAACGTCCTTTAAGGAAGGAAAATGCCATCCTTACCTGGTCGAGCTGACACGTGATTCTAGACCCACAGCAATGTAGTTGACTCTTACCTGCCCTCTGGGAAATTATGGATGGGCAATAAACTCTGGTCTAGCCAGTGATGCCCTCATCCCATGAATGAATAAAACAAATGGACAAATATACTGGTGAAGTAAATACCTTTTTTCTGCATTATCCTGGATCTCCTAGCCAGGTTTTTCTTTTTCCTTTCTTGTCAGTATCTCGAGTTTGTGGGCAGTCATATTCCATCACAGTGGTAGCTGCCATTCAGTTGTATGCACTACATTTTCAATTTGTGTGAATGGATATTTATTCTTAATGGGCACTAAGCTGTGTTGTATTATATTGACTTTTCACTTTGATATGTTAATTCAGTGAGAGACTTTTTTTCACTCATATTATTGGTGCAATAGTGCTCGCATTATTGGTGAAACCAGTATTTCTGTGTTGCTTCCTGACTTCTGCTTCATTGATCATCTGACTGGCTTTCTGGAGAGTAAAATCTTCTTTTGACTATAATAAGTCTGACAAAGACCCATAGGCAATAAATTCCAACCTTAAATCTCCATCCTCACATTTTTCACTAATCATTAGTGATCATTAATGAAATTATCAATAGATCCTCCCAGATGTTTTTCTCTATTAAGTTTTGCTTATTCAAAATCTTCATTTGTTCTAAGGATAAGTGATTGTCAAAAGTTTTTAGAACTTCTTCTCAAATATCTATTGCTTATTTTTCCCCTCAATGAGCGACTTAATCACAAGTCTGGTCCCAGTCAAATACAAAAATGTTATTTGCTTGTTCAGTTTCTGATTTAGTATTCAATGTGGAAATAATTATGTATCTAATTGAAGGTGGAGGATCGGAAAAAATGTGGCTGTCAGAGCTTCTCCCTTTTTTGAGGTATTTTAGGTGTTGGAGATGATTTCCTTGAATTCCAGGAACAATAATTGCTGTTTTATATACTGTTGCATTGTTTTGGAACTTTGGGGAAAGGAGGAAGACAGACAAAAGACAGCAACCACGTGGTCGGTGAGGGAGAGAGAGAGAAAGAAATCTACACAGCTAACTGACAGCAGTGAATCTGCACAGTTACTGCCTTGCTGTTTGAATTCATGTATCTCGGGATATACGAGTGCGTCTAGGAATAATTTACAAAAAGCAAAATTCACAGCTGATCTTGGAGGAATCTGTGTGGGAGAGCTCACAGCACAGGAACAGATAGTGCATAATTTGCAAGTGTAACTTTGCTGTAAGTCTACAGTCGTGAGTAGAGTAGGTTCATTCTTGATTATATGTTTTATTGAGATCTGTATCTTGATTAAATTTTAATAATACAAGCCATAAGTACAATGTTAGCCTGGAGAAATTTTTTTTAGAACAAAAAGACGGTGCTATTTTCTTGGTATGTAGGTTGTGAAGGAGCAAAGCTGGCCTTTAGTAGAGTGATTTGTTCTACCTTTCGGATGTGGGAGTTTAGGTAGAGTTTCCATGTTACTGATGATTATGTCTGCAGAAAATGTTTTTGGTTGTGAATCCTATCAGATCACGTGGATCAGTTGGAGTGGCAGTGTGAGGCAACAAGGAATTTACAAGAGCTGGGAGTGTGATTGCTGGCAGTTATAGAAAGGGAGAAAAGCCACAGATACAGTCAGGTAGGGGGTGGATTAATTCCAGGAAAGGTAAGAAGAGTAGGCAGGTAATGTAGGAGTCTCCTGTGGCTATCTTCATTTCAAACAAGTATGCTGTTTTGGAAAATGTAGAGGGTGATGGACTCTCAGGAGAATGTAGCATGAACAGCTACGTTTCTGGTATTGACACAGGTTCTAATGTAATGAGGGGTACATTGGGTTCCAAGCAATTGATTGTGATGGGGGACTCTCTAGTCAGAGGCATAGACAGGTGGTTCTGTGGCCAGTACTGAAAAATCAGGATGGTGTGTTGTCTCCCTGGTGCCAGGATCACGAATATCTCAGAGAGGGTGTAGAATGTTCTCAAAAGGGAGATGTACCAGCAGGAGGTCATTGTACACATTGGAACTAATGATATGGGAAGGGAAAACAATGAGATTTTGAAGGGAGAATACAGAGAGTTAGGCAAGAATTTAAAAAGGAGGTCCTCGAGAGTAGCAATATCTGGATTACTCCTGGTGCTACGAGCTAATGAGGGTAGCAATAGGAGGATAGAGCAGATGAATGCAGAGCTGAAGAGCTGGTGTATGGGAGAAGGATTCACATTTTTGGATCATTGGATCAGTAGAAGTGACCTGCACAAGAAGGGCGGATTGTAACTGATTTGGAAAAGGACTAATAAACTAGCAGGTAGATTTGGTAGAGCTGCCCGGGAGGATCTAAACTAGTATGGCGGGAGGATGGGACCCAAGGAAATAGTGAGGAAAGAGATCAATCTGAGACTGGTACAGTTGGGAAAAGGAGCAAGTCAAACAGTCAGGGCAGGCGGGGACAAAGCAGAGAACAAGGTAGGACTGATAAATTAAACTGCATTTATTCAAATGCAAGAGGCCTAACAGGGAAGGCAGATGAACTCAGGGCGTGGTTAGGAACATGGGACTGAGATATCATAGCAGAAATGTGGCTCAGGGATGGACAGGACTGGCAGCTTAATGTTCTAGGATACAAATGCTATAGGAAGGATAGAAAGGGGGGGGGGGGGGCTAGAGAGGAGGGGGAGTGGTGGTTTTGATAAAGGATAGCATTACTGCTGTACTGATGATCACCCTATTGGGATTGTATTATAAACCCCCAATAGTCAGTGGGAAATTGAGAAATTTGTAAGGAGATTTCGGTTATCTGTAAGAATAATAAGGTGGTTATGCTAGGGGATTTTAACTTTCCAAACATAGACTGGGACTGCCATAGTATTAAGGGTTTAGATGGAGAGGAATTTGTTAAGTGTATATAAGAAAATTTTCTGATTCAGTATGTGGATGTACCTACTAGAGAAGGTGCAAAACCTGACCTAATCATGTAGGAGAAAGTGAGGACTGCAGATGCTGGAGATCAGAGCTTAAAAATGTGCTGCTGGAAAAACGCAGCAAGTCAGGCAGCATCAAAGGAACAGGAGAATTGACGTTTCGGACATAAGCCCTTCTTCAGGAGGGCTTATGCCTGAAAGAAGGGCTTATGCCCGAAGGGCTGAAGAAGGGCTTATGCCCGAAACGTCGATTCTCCTGTTCCTTTGATACTGCCTGACCTGCTGTGCTTTTCCAGCAACACATTTTTGACCTAATCATGGGAAATAACGCAGACTGAGGTGTCAGTTGGGGAGCACTTTGGGGCCAGGATCCATAATTCTATTGGTTTTAAAATGTGATGGAAAAGGATACACCAGATATAAAAGTTGAAGTTCTAATTTGGGGGAAGGCTACTTTTGATGGTATTAGGCAAGAACTTTCAAAAGCTGATTGGGGGCAGATGTTCACAGGTAAAAGGTTAGCTGGAAAATGGGAAGCCTTCAGAAATGAGATAATGAGAGACCAAAGGCAGTATATTCCTGTTAGGGTGAAAGGAAAGGCTGGTACTATACGGAATACTTGATGATGAGAGAAGTTGAGGTTTTGGTTAAGAAAAAGAAGGAATCATATGTCAGGTATAGACAGGATAGATCGAGTGAATCCTCAGAAGAGTATAAAAGCAGTAGGGAGTATATTAAAGAGGGAAATCAGGAGGGCAAAAAGGGGACATGAAATTGCTTTGGCAAATAGGGTTAAGGAGAATCCAAAGGCGGTTTTACAAAAGGGTAACTAGGGAGAGAATAGGGCCCCTCAAAGATTAGCAAGGCAGCCCATGTGTGAAGCTACAGGAGATGGGGAAGATACTAAATGGGTATTTTGCATCACTGTTTACTGTGGAGAAGGACATGGAAGATATAGAATGTGAGGAAATAGATGGTGACATCTTGCAAAATGTCCATATTACTGAGGAGGAAGTGCTGGATGTCTTGAAATGCATAAAAGTGGATAGATTCCCAGGACCTGATCAGGTGTACCTTAGAACTCTGTGGGAAGCTAGGGAAGTGATTGCTAGGTCCCTTGCTGAGACATTTGTATCATTGGTAGCCACAGGTAAGGTGCTGGAAGACTGGAGGTTTTTTCTATATTCATATTCATTCACAGGCTGAGGGTGTTACTGGCAAGGCAGCATTTATTGCCCAGAGGACAGTTAAGAGTCAACCACATTGTTGCGGGTCTGCAGTCACATGTAGGCCACACCAGGTAAGGATGGCAGTTTCTTTCCCTAAAGGACATTAGTGAACCTGATGGGTTTTTCCGAGAATCAACTGTGGATTCATGGTCATCATTAGACTCTTAATTCCAGATATTTTTTCTTTTTTTAATTGAATTCAAATTCCACCATCTGCCATGGCAGGAGTCGAACCCAGGTCCCCAGAACATTACCTGGATCTCTGGATTAACAGTCCAGCAATAATGCCATTAGGCCATTGCCTCCCCTTAAATATAGGTTAGCTAATGTGATGGCACTATTTAAGAAAGGTGGTAAGGACAAGCCAGGGAACTATAGACTAGTGAGCCTGACGTCAGTGGCGGGCAAATTGTTGGAAGGAATCCTGAGGGACAGGATGTACATGTATTTGGAAAGGCAAGGGTTGATCAGGGATAGTCAGCATGGCTTTGTGCATGGGAAATCATGCCTCACAAACCTGATTGAGTTTTTTGAAGAAGTAACAAAGAGGTGTGATGAGGGCAGAGCGATAGACATGAGCTGTATGGACTTCAGTAAGGTGTTCAGCAAGGTTCCTCGTGGTGGACCGGTTAGCAAGGTTAGATCACATGGAATACAGGCAGAACTAGCCATACAGAACTGGCTCAATAATAGAAGACAGAGGGTGGTGGCAGAGGGTTGTTTTTCAGATGGAGGCCCATGACCAGTCATGTGCCACAAGGATTAGTGCTGGGTCCATTACTTTTCATAATTTATATAAATGATTTGGATGTGAACATAAGAGGTATAGTTAGTAAATTTGCAGATGACACCAAAATTGGATGTGTAGTTGTCAACAAAGAATGTTACCTCAAATTACAACAGGATCTTGATCAGATGGGCCATTGGGCTGAGGAGTGGCAGATGGAGTATAATTTAGATAAACGCAAGGTGCTGCATTTTGGAAAAGCAAATCTTAGCAGGACTTATCCACTTAATGGTAAGGTCCGAGGGAGTGTTGCTGAACAAAGAGACCTTGGAGTGCAGGTGCATAGCTCCTTGAATGTAGAGTCACATAAAGTTAGGATAGCGAAGAAGGCGTTTGGTATGCTTTCCTTTATTGGTCAATATAGGAGTTAGGAGGTCATGTTGCAGCTGTACAGGACATTGGTTTGGCCACTTTTGGAATATTACATGCAATTCTATCTCCTTCCTATCGGAAGGATGTTATGAAACTTGAAAGGGTTCAGAAAAGATTTACAAGAATGTCACTAGGGTTGGAAGATTTGAGCTATAGGGAGAGGCTAAATAGGCTGGGGGTTGTTTTCCCTGTAGCATTGGAGGCTGAGAGGTGGCCTTGTAGAGGTTTATAAAATCATGAGGGGCATGGATAGGATAAATAGACAAGGTCTCTTCCCTGGGGTGAGGGAGTCCAGAACTCGAAGACATAGGTTTAGGGTGAGAAGGGAAAGATTTAAAAGGGACGTAAGAGGCAACAGAGGGTGGTACGTGTATGGAATGAGCTGCCAGAGGAAGTGGAGGAGTCTGGTACAATTACAGCATTTAAAAGGCTTCTGGATGGGTATATGAATAGGAAGGGTTTAGATGAATATGGGCCAAATGCTGGCAAATGGGACTAGATTAGGTTAGGATATCTGGTCGGCATGGACAAGTTGGACCAAAGGGTCTGTTTCCGTCCTGTACATCTCTATGACTCTCAATTAAGAACAATTTTTTTTTCTGTGATGTCCACCTTTATGTTCTATTTGTCGAGAGTGTGGTGCTGGCAAAGCACAGCAGGTCAGGCAGCATCTGAGGAGCAGGAGAATCGACATTTCAGGCATATGCCCTTCATCAGGAACAAGGAAGATGAAGGTGAAGGAGAAGGTGATAGGTCAGAGAGGAGGGTGGAGTGGATAGATGGGAAAGGTCAGGACAGGTCAGGAGCGCGGTGCCGAATTGGAGCTTGGGACTGGGATATTGTGGGGGGAGGGGAAATGATGAAACTGTTGAAATCCACATTGATCCTGTATGGTTGCAGGGTCCTAAGGCAGAATATGAGACATTCTTTCTCCAGGCGTCAGGTGGTTAGGGCTTGGTAATGGAGGAGGCCCAGGACCTGTATGTTCTTGACAGAGTGGAGGGGGGGGGGGATGTTGAAGTGTTCAGCCATGGGGCGGTGGGGTTGTTTGGTGCTGGTGTCCCAGAGATGTTCTCTGATCCGCAAGTAGGCGTCCTGTCTCCCCGATGTAGAGGAGACCACATCGGGTGCAACGGATGCAGTAAGTGACATTGTGAAGGTAGAGGTAAGTTTCTGTTAGATGTGGAAGGATCCTTTAGGGCCTTGGATGGAGATGAGGGGAGTGGTGTGGGCGCAGGTTTTGCACTTCCTGTAGTGGGAGGGGGAAGGTGCCAGGAATGGGGTGTGGGCTGGTGAGGGGTGTGGACCTGACAAGGGAGTCGCGGAGGGAATGGTCTCTCTGAAACACTGATCAGATGGGAAGGGAAATATATCTCTAGTGGTGGGGTCCCTTTATAGGTGGAGGAAGTGGTGGAGGATGATGCGATGTATGTGAAGGTTGGTGGGGTGGAAAGTGAGGACCGGGGGATTCTGTCCTCTTTGTGCTGGGAGGGATGGGGTTCAAGGGCAGTGGTGCAGGAAGTGGAGGAGATGCACTGGAGGCCATCATCGACCACGTGGGAAGGGAAATTGCGATCTTGGAAGAAGGAGGCCATCTGGGATTTTCTAAAGTAGAATTAGTCATCCTGGGAACAGATGCGGATGAGGCGGAGAAATTGGGAATAAGGGATGGCATTTTTTCAGGAGGTGGGAGGAGGTTCGCTCATTCCTGATGAAGGGCTTATGCCCAAAAATTCGATTCTCCTGCTCCTCCGATGCTGTCTGATCTTATGTGCTTTTCCAGCACCTCACTCTTGACTCTGATCTCCAGCATCTGCAGTCCTCACTTTCCCCTTTGTGTTCTACTTGGCCCATCTCTGAAATTAAATATTCCTGTAAAATATTATGTCTGCTGTCAAACCTTGCTAATGTAATTCTTATTTCCCTTGCTTTAAAGGCTTTCAATACTGCAGTATAAAAATGTTGCTGCTATATACTGCTGTATCAAAAGCTTTTCTGAAATTTATGCAGTCAAAATGGAGGATTAATTTTATGAGTAAAATGGAGGATTCACACTTTCTTTGCAGTTGCAATAAATTATTCCCATTTAATTAACAGCTTTGCTGAGTGACTCCTGTTGCCTGTGGCTTTAATGAAGAATTCTTGTTCTCTTAATGTCTTCATTCTGTGACACCTGCGGTCTAGGGTCTTAATAAATGATTCCTGCTTCCTTAACGGTTTTAAGGCAATGACTCCCACTGCCTTGGCTTTAATGAATGATTCCAACTTTAATCAGAGTTTTACTAAATGATTCCTGTTGGGTGCAATGTAAATAAATGCTTCTTACCTTTATTGCAGTTTAAGTAATGGACCTCTCATATTTGCTGTAACTTCGATAGTTTCTGAACTTTATACTTCCATTAAACTTTGTTTCTTTCTTCTAATTTCCTCCTTTACTGGCTTAATTCGGGATTTGTAATATTCCCAGCTCTACAATATTGTTTTAAATTGCAAAAGGCATGGTTTTGATGCATTTGAATATCTACAGAACACTACATCCACTGGTTCCCCCTTATATGCCTTAGTAATTAAATCCTCAGAGAAGTGAATAGGCACTCAGTAGAAAGTATATCTCTGCCATGCTATGCTAACACATTACAATTATGCAGGTCTTCCTTGACGCTTTTCCCTGCATTACTGTGGTGTAAAATTATGTCCCAATACATGTGTGAATCATTATGCAACACATGTATTGGGCCAAGCAGTGGAATGTGGTGAAAGGGTTAAAATTGTGTCCCAATACATGTGTGAATCTAACCGAAAATGGAAGGTGTCGCTTAGTCCCGTGTGAATCTTGTTATACACCTTCCCGTGTGAATCTTCTTATCTGTATGTAACCAGAATGGAATGTGTCTTTTAGCCTTGCTCTGCTGTTCACATGAATGTTTATATCTGGAAAAGGGTATATCAGCTGGAGAAGTCTCCAGTTCGGTAGAGTCTGCTCCGGGGTTACGTTTAACCGCCGAGCGTGGGTTGTTGGCAACCGCTCTACGAGAACTGACGGCTCCCAGTTTTGGTAACATGTAGAGTGAGTATAAGCCAGACCCGTTGTAAGTACGAGACTGGTTGTGGGGACACTGCGGGGAATAAAACTATATTCTAGCAGACTCGCCTCTTGGCTGTTTGTTCTGTGTCAGACTACTTTCCTGCGAGCCTGGTCCTTGACCTTGAGAATTTTTTAAAACAATTACTGATGTTTCCATTTCACTGAGGCTTCAAGCCAACCCAAGTCCAACAACCTGCAGTGAAAACTCTGTCACGTTTGATGACTGTAACAAATTTTACCACAGTACCTGAGACACTCCAGAACATTCTAAAACAATCAGTAACTTTGTAAATTTAATACCCATAACCCAAGCATAATATTCTTTTAAAAATACTTAATTTTCCCCTATCGCTGTTAATATTTTCCATTCCTGTGTTTGTCCAGTTCTCTTCTAAATGTTGCTATTGAATGTCTTCCTAGCTTCCTTTCATGCCATGTATTCTAGATCATCATAACTCATTGTGTACAAAGTTAAAAATCACACAACACCAGGTTATAGTCCATCAGGTTTAATTAGAAGCACACTAGCTTTCGGAGCGACGCTCCTTCATCAGATGGTTGCCTGATGAAGGAGCAACGCTCCAAAAGCTAATGTGCTTCTAATTAAACCTGTTGGACTATAACCTGGTGTTGTGTGATTTTTAACTTTGTACACCCCAGTCCAACACCGGCATCTCCAAATCATTGTGTACAAAATGTGTTAATGGCAACAACCCATTTTCTTAATCTCTTATTCCACGTACTATCCTTCCTGAACATATGGGCCCAAAATTGAATGTAATACTCCAGATGAGGCTTAATAGGTATTTTACAAAGGTTTGGCATGATTTCATTGCTATTGTGCTGTATTAAGAGAAACAAGGAGCCTATTTTCTTTTTTAACAGCCTATTCAATTGCCCAGTCACTGTTAAAGGTTTACCAAACCTAAGAGCAATAGCAGAATTAAAAGTGATGTTGGCTTTAAGAGCAAAAGGTGAATATAGTTATGCCATTATATAGGAGCAACAGACCTGCTATCCTTTCTGGTTCTTTACCTTTCTTTTCTCCTTTAAGAAATTTGTGAAAGGCTAATTTTTTGACCACTTTTAATATCGTTTACTGTCAAATCTTGCTGTGTATCACTCTGTTGAAATGCCTTAGGATGATTTATTAATTTAAAGGCATTAGTTAAATGCAAGTTGTTTGTATTTTTGTATCTTCAATTATGTATTTTCTGTGACTCTATGACAAGGCTTCCCAAACTCTATATACTAATATTCTACTCCCAACATCATGAGCTGTTACCCTATTAAGTAGGCCAGCATGAAGTACTTCATTGAATGCCTGTTGCAAATCCAAATATATTACATCTAATGGTTTCCCTTTATCTATCTACTTCCTCAGAAAATTCTAATAAATTTGTCAGCCATGATTCCCTCTTCATGATACCATGCTGACTCTGCTTCATTATATCTCTTGGTAGAGTATTGGATCTGGCATTGGAGTTCCTAATGCCATTTCAGGCACCCCCCACCAAGGTCCAGAAAAATCACACTTAACCTGGTGGCAAGTCTTCAACCCATTAGTAACTCTGCAGGAGCCATCCGTATAATTGCATGTGGGGTGTTCCTATAATAAAACAAGAGTAGTAACAGTTTTCCTCAATCCAGGCTTCAGAATTTGGACCACTCTTTTTGCCATGCCATTGGATAATGGGTAAAATGGAGCTGTCCTAATATGTCAAATCCCATTTGACTTTTAGAAATTACCAAATTCCCTGCGGGTAAACAATCGCCCATTATCTGTGACCAATACTTCCAGCATCCATATGTTGCAAAAAGTTCACACAGTTTTTCTATCATTGTCACAGTATTTGATGAATGGACATTATGCATATCTAACTGTTTTTTTGGGCATCTATAATAATTAAGAGCATTGAGCCCACGAAAGGATCTGCATAGTTGGCATGCAACTGAGTTTACCCAACCATTCCCACGGATGTGGGAGGGAGCTACAGTTGGCAACTTCTGTCCTTGTTGACACTAAGAGCTCTGCCCCACTAATGTGGCTATGTCTGCATCCAACCCTGGCACCAGATATAATTCCAAAAAAAAAAATGGATTAGAGGCTAAAATAAAACTGCAGATGATGGAATCCAAGGTAGACGAGCAGGAGACTGGAAGAACACAGCAAGCCAGGCAGCATCAGGAGGTGGAGAAGTCGACGTTTCAGGTGTAACCCTTCTTCAGGACTGGGGGTAGGTGTTAAGGTTAAGGAAACTGAAGACAAACAGAGATATGACTGCATGGCATCCTCAGGCAAGGCAAATGCAGAGGAATCTGTCTCTTGATCAACACCTCTGTTGCTCAGATGTGATGGCCCTGACAAGTTATTGCTCACTGATTTAGAATATCTAACGGTGAAGTACCATCCCTATTACCTACCACGAGAGTTTACCTATGTCATCCTGACAACACTTTACATCCCACCCTATGTGGAAGTGAAGATTCTCTTGATGAATCATACACCACTACAAATGGCCTTGAGATGGAATACCTCAAGGCCGTTTTCATCGTAGCCGGTGACTTCAACCACGCCGATCTCAAGAGTGTGCTACCAAGTACCACCAACACATGTCCTGTCCCACAAGAGGCCCAAACACCCTGGACTATTGCTACACAACGATAAAAGACCTCTACCACTCCATTCCCTGCCCACATTTTGGTAAATCAGACCATAAGGCTGTGTTCTTTTTTCTGGATTGTGAGCAGTAACTGAAGCGTGAGAATCTGGGAAAGAAAGTCATACAGTGCTGCTCTGAGGTAACAGACGATCTCCTAAGCGGGTGCTTGGAGTAAGTGGACTGGTTCATTTTCAAGCACTCAGCTGCCAACCTAAATGAGTATGCCACTACATCACAGACTTCAACAGTTAGTGTATAGAGAACTGCGTGCCAAAGAAGTTGATCTGAGTGTTCCCCAACCGGAAACCATGGATGAAGATCCATTTCCTACTGAAGTCCACATTTGAGGCATTCAAGTCAGGTGGCCCTGACTACACAGGAAATCTAGGTACGATCTTCACAAAGCTATCAGGGACACCAAGGGACAATACCAAACTCAACTACAGTTCCAGACTAACCATATTAACATACGTCAACAGTAGCAAAGCTTACAGGATGTAACAGCCTACAAAGCAAAGTCAAGTCGAATTGCTGAGAACAATGCATCCCTCCCCGATGAATTAAATGCATTCTATTCTTGTTTTGAACCAGTGAAATGATGTCACCTGACATGAATGCCTTGGCTGCACCTATACCAACAGTCGCCACAGCAGACATCAAATTGGCTTTCTTGAAAGTGAACCCATGGAAAACAACTGGCCTGGATGGAATCCACGGCCTTGCACTCAGATTCTATGCAGACAAGCTAGTAGGAGCATTAGCAGACATCTTTAACTTTTCCTTACTATGGTGTTAGGTTCCCAACTACCTCAAGAAGACCACTATTATCCCAGTGCCAAAGAAAAATCAGGCAATATGCCTTAATGATTACTACCCAGTGGCTCTGACATGCATCATTGTGAAGTGCTTCAAGCAGCACACATCAACTGCAGCCTCTCTGATTGCCTTGATCTTCTACAGTTTGTCTATCGTCACAATAGGTCCAAAGCAGACGCCATCTCCCTGGAACATCTGGAATAAGAAAGACACCTACATCAGACTTGTTTTTGTTGACTTTTGCTCCACCTTCAACACCATAATTCCAAATAAAACTCATCTCCAAACTCTGAGACCTAGGACTCTGCTCCCCACTGTGCAAATGGATTCTCAAATTCCTGACCCACAGACTGCAATCAGTAAGGATAGGCAACAACACCTCCTCCACAATAATCCTCAACACTGTTGCCCCACAAGACTGCATACCCAGCCCCTTATACTCCTATACTCCTTATACACTCAGAACGGTGTGGCCTAGTTCAACTCTAACTCCATTTACACATGTGCTAAGGACTCCACCATAGTGGCTCAGATCTCAAACAAGGACCAGACAGAATAAGAGAGGAAGATAGACAGCTTCGTGGCATGGTGTAAGGACATCAATCTCTCCTTCAGTGTTACCAAAACAAAGGAGCTGGTCATCAACTTCAGGAAGCTGAGAGGAGGACATGCTTCTGTCTGTATCAATGGCGCTGAGGTGGAGGTGGTTGAGAGCTTCAAGTTCCTAAAAGTAAATATCAACAACGATCTATCCTAGTTTACTGACATTGAAGTTACAGTCAAGAAAGTACACTAATGATTTTACTTCCTCGGAAGGCTAAGGAAATTCAGCATGTCAAAAATGACTCTTGACAATTTTTAGAGATGCACCACAGAAAGCATCCTATCCTGATGTATCATAGCATGGTATGGAAATTGATCTGCCTAAGACTGAAAGAAATTTCAGAGAGTTGTGAACACAGTCCAAACAATCACAAAAACCAGCCACCCTTCCATTAACTCCGTCTACAATTCCCGGTGCCTCGGGAAGGCAGCCAACATAACCAAAGACTCCTCACACCCTCTCTTCCGCCCTCTTCCATCAGACATAAGATAGAAAAGTTTGAAAACACATCCCAACAGATTTAAGAATAGCTTCTTCTCAGCTGTTATCAGACTAATGAAAAGAATTCTCATACATTTGAGTAGATCTTTCTCTGCACCTTCCTTGCAGCTGTCACACTATATACTGCATTCTGTTCTATCATCCTGATGAACTTATGTAAGGTATGATTTATTTGATTAGCATGGAATACAATCCTCTTCACTGTATCTCAGTTGATTGAGTTCTTTGAGAACTTGATTGAATTTTTTGAAAAAAGTAACAAGGAGGACTGATGAGGGCAGAGTGGTGGATGTGATCTATATGGACTTTAGTAAGGCATTTAGCAAGGGTCCACATGGGAGGCTGGTTAGCAAGGTTAGATCTCATGGAATATAGGCAGAAATATCCATTTGGATACAGAACTGGCTCGAAGGTAGAAGACAGAGGATGGTGGTAGAGGGTTGTTTTTCAGACTGGAGGATCTGTGACCAGCAGAGTGCCACAAGGATCAGTGCTGGGTCCACTACTTTTCATCAGTTATATAAATGATTTGGATATGAACATAGGAGGTATAGTTAGTAAGTTTGCAGATGACACCAACATTGGAGGTGTAATGGACAGCAAATAACATTACCTTAGATTACAATGGGATCTTGATCAGATGGGCCAATGGGCTGAGGAATGGCAGATGGAGTTTAATTTAGATAAATGCAATGTGCTGCATTTTGGGAAAGCAAATCTTACCAGGACATTTACACTTAATGGTAAGGTTCTAGGGAGGATTAATGAATAAAGAGACCTTGGAATGCAGGTTCATAGCTTCTTGAAAGTAGAGTCATAGAGTCACAGAGTCATAGGGATGTACAGCACAGAAATCTACACTTCGGTCCAACCCATCCATGCCGATCAGACATCCCACCCCAATCTAGTCCCACCTGCCAGCATCTGGCCCATATCCCTTCCTATTCATATACCCATCCAGATGCCTTTTAAATGTTGCAATTGTACTAGCCTCCACCACTTCCTCTGGCAGCTCGTTCCATACACATACCAGTGTATGGAATACACTACATGAAAAAGTTGCCCCTTAGGTCTCTTTTATATCTTTCCCCTCTCACCCTAAACCTATGCCCTCTAGTTCTGGACTCTCCCACTCCAGGGAAAATATCTCGTCTGTTTATCCTATCCATGCCCCTCATGATTTTATAAACCTCTATAAGGTCACCCCTCAGCCTCTGATCCTCCAGGGAAAACAGTCCTAGCCTATTTAACCTCTCACTATAGCTCAAATTCTCCAACCCTGGCAACACCCTTGTCAATCTTTTCTGAACCCTTCCAAGTTTCACAACATCCTTCCAATAGGAAGGAGACCAGAATTGCACGCAGTATTCCGACAGTGGCCTAACCAATGTCTGTACAGCCGCAACATGACCTCTCAACTCCTGTACTCAATATTCTGACCAATAAAGGAAACCATACTAAACGCCTTCGTCATTATCCTATCTACCAGCAACTCCACTTTAAAGGAGCTATGAACCTGCACTCTAAGGTCTCTTTGTTCAACAACACTCCCTAGGACCTTACCATTAAGTGTATAAGTCCTGCTAAGATTTGCTTTTCCAAACTGCAGCACCTCACATTTATCTAAATTAAACTCCATCTGCCATTTTTCAGCCCATTGGCCAATCTGATCAATATCTCATTGTAATCTGTGGTAACCTTCTTCACTGTCCACTACACCTCTAATTTTGGTGTCATCTGCAAACTTACTAACTATATCTCTTATGCTCACCTCCAAATCATTTATATAAATGATGAAAAGTAGTGGACTCAGAACCAATTATTGTGGCACTCCACTGGTCACAGGCCTCCAGTCTGAAAAACAACCCTTCACCACCACCCTCTGTCTTCTATATTTGAGCCAGTTCTGTATCCAAATGGCTAGTTCTCCCTGTATTACATGAGATCTAATCTTGCTAACTGAGTAGCTGTAGTTAGGATAGTGAAGAAGGCATTTGGTATGGTTTTCTTTATTGGTCAGATCATTGAGTATAGGAGTTGGGAAGTCATTTTGCAGCTGTACAGGACATTGGTTAGGCCACGTTTGGAATATTGCATGTATTTCTGGTCTCCTTCCTGTCGGAAGGATGTTGTAAAACTTGAAAGGGTTCAGAAAAGATTTACAAGGATGTTGCCAGGGTTGGAGGATTTGAGTTATAGGAGACGTTGAATAGGCTGGGGCTATTTTCCCTGGACCGTCGAAGGCTGAGGGGTGACCTCATAGAGGTTTACAAAATCATGAGGGGTATGGATAGGGTAAATAGACACTCCCTGGGGTGGGGGAGTCCAGAACCAGAGGGCATAGGTTTAGGGTAAGAGGAGAAAGATATAAAAGGGACCAAAGGGGCAACTTTTTAATGCAGAGGGTGGTGTGTGTATGGAATGAGCTGCCAGAGGAAGTGGTGGAGGCTGGTACAATTGCAACATTTAAAAGGCACCTGGATGGGTATGTGAATAGGAAGGGTTTAGCGGGATATGAACAAGTGCTGGCAGGTGGGACCAGGTTACGTTAAGACATCTGGTCGGCATGGACGAGTTGGTCCGAAAGATCTGTTTCCATGCTGTACGTCTCTGTGACTCTATGACGTGTGACAATAATACAGTTGGTTCTGATATAATGAGATAGTTCTGTTCGCATGTGATCTTGCATTATAAGAAAATCGCGCAATAGCTGCACCATTTAAACTAATGAGGCGAGAATCACATTATAACCAATTCAGGTAAGGAAAATTCCCATTCTACAAAAAATGTCCAAATTCGTCAATCGCATTCAAGCTAATTTGCATTGAAGAAACACACATTATAGCAGAACCCACTGTAAATCAAATCAAAACAAGTCAAACATATTGCTTCAAGAAACTCTCCTGCAGCATCTAACAAATCTCCACAACCCAATCCGAGTCCCTGGAACTAAGGGTGTCCCAATTAATATAGGGGAAGTTAAAATCATCCATCACAACAACCCCGTTATACAGTCATAAAGCAGGGAAATGGACCTTTTGGTCCAACTCATCCAAGTTGAACAAACGTCCCAATCTGACCCAGTTCTGTTTGCCAGTACTTGGCCCATATCCCCCTAAACTCTTTCGATTCAAATACCGATTTAGAGCTACCTCCACTATTTCCTATGGCACTCATTCCATCCTCTGTGTGAAAAAATTACCCCTCAGGTCCTTTTTAAATCTTCCCCCTCTCACCTTAAATCTGTGCCCAATGGTTTTGGACTTGAATGCCAGATCATTGTTATTGGCCCAGATTTTGCAAAGATATGGTGAGATTTTGCCAGAGAATCCATGCATGTCAGGTAATTGGTTATCTCTACCCATCAATTAAACCTGTTTACTTCCAGTACCAGCTTTGAACTACCATTTATCAAAGTCTCGATAGATTTTGTCGGACCATTGCCTAAATCCTAGAGAGGGAATCATTATCTTTTAACAATGTGTTTAAATGTTTTAGCTTTATTTCCTGAAGTAGTGCCTTTGGAAATAAATTACAGCAGCAAAAATAGTGGAAAAGTTGGTTCAATTTTGTTGCAGATGTGAATTACTCAAAGAACTACAATTAAAGTTCATATTTATATTGATCACAAATACTCAAAGAAATAATGAATAGTTTGGGAATAAAACAAGTTGTCTCTACAACTTTATCATCTGCAATCTCAAGGAGCATTGGAAAGGCAGTATCAAACTTGAAAGACCATGATTAGAGATTATTGTCAGGAATGTTCTAATGATGATGTTATAACTCACTTGGAAATGTGTGCTGATACTCAAGCCCCACTATCATCAGATCGTCACAAAAATTATAGATTTATCCAAAGTACACAAAGTTCCCAGTTAATCTGTCTGGTTGAATTAGGTCAACAAAATATGCTGACCAGGTTCCTGTATGTACAAGAACTACTATTTATTACAAATAAGAACATTCTAACCAGAGGTAAATAGTGATGAATTATCAATCTATGACTGTCCTAGTTAAGACTTCTGTACACACATACAGACTGACAAATAGGGAAAAAAAAGGGTACTATTTGGTGGAGGAGAAAAATACTAGGGAAATCATACTGTTCAATACCACCAGTCTGAAGGCTTAGAAGAGATGTTCCTTTTTCTTCACAAGACTTTCTGTTCTCTGAAGTCCTTCCTTCAAATTAATTCACTATTTTTGCGGTAGGCATAGGGTAATTGGTAAACTAATTGTAAAGTCTTTGAGTTATTGGTGAAATGCAACTGGCTTTCTTCAGGTTTTGGTTACTTACTGCAAAGATAATCAGACCCTACTTCTTCCAGTCTGGACACCTTATACCATTGTATTGTTTACACGTATCAGCTATTCAGCTGACCAGTATCTAATCAGAAAGCTTTCGTCAGGCTCTTGGCCTTTGGCATTAAAAACTGGTCATAATTGCAGAAAATAATCAGTACCATGTTGCCCAACAAATCTCACTCTGCACACACCTCCTCGTGCTGTGCCAACTTATCTCATCTCCCCTGCAATGTTTGTAAAACAACAGTGTAAACACAACTCACAATGAGTTCCAGTAATTTGCTTTTAAACATGCAGCATTTTCTTTCCTACTTCTTGGTTTCAAAACAGTCCTTTTCCTAGTTTAGTCCACAAGATACAAAAAAAAAGTCCTTACAATCGGTATAAAGGAATTACCTTATTATTGTATGCCATTATGCATACCCCTGGTGACTCTGCAGGATTTTGATTGATATATGGACGATATGTGAAAGATATATTGATGCATGGAGAAGACCACTTACACTGATTAAATAGGAATTTATAAATCAAAGCTCAGAGACTACACTTCCAACTCATGTTTCCACTTTCAGAAATAAACTAGCTGAAGTGTATGAGTTCACCAAAAAAAACTTGTAAAGTGTTTGACAAACAAATAAAACTACAAATAAACAGGCTAAGAGTCAGATTTTTTTGCTGGAAACAAAATGTTAGTTTTATTACTGGTCTCTGAGAACAATTAAAAAGCAAAGTTCATTGGACTTTTCTCAATTAAAAAGAAATCCAGTGAGATGAATGATGTCGTAAGTATTCCACAAAGGAGGAAAATTTTGAGTGTGACACATTAATATGTCAAAGAGATATAAAGACAGGGAGGATAGTCAGAAAGTGTAATTAAAGTTTTGGCGTGGAAATGTATCATTGGTTCTTTACTTTTGCTGAGCTAAATTTCTGGAACTCCCTCCCTTATAGCACTGTGGGTGTAACTGCACTTGAAAGACTGTAGAAGTTCAAACAAGTGGCTCACCACCAACTTCTCAAGACCAATTAGATATTGTCTTCAATGGTGACCTTGATTGTCTGTAATATTACTGTTATCAGTTAGATCAGCATCAACAGGAACAGCTGAATTATGAGATCTAATGCTTGTATTAATGTGGCGTTGCTACTAGTTCAGGACGCCCTAGTAATATTCACATTATTTTAATAATGCCGTTCCTGTTAATGCTGGTGTTTCTGTTGTTCTAACTGGCCTTATTAAGTTTTGCAGTTTATTTGAAAATAATGCACTATTAGTAGTGCTGTTGTTGCTATTAACACAAGTATTACTGTTGCTGCAGCTCTTATTAACTCTTTTAGCCATTTCTATTAGTTCTGTTATTCTGATTTAAACTGTTATTTCTATCAGTTCTATTTGCATATTAAATCTGTATTACTGTAATAACAACTGGAATATATGTTGCATCTTTAACATAACTGACAGTAGCATTATCAAAGAAAATTTCACACCAAAGCACATGAAGAGATATAAAGACATGAAATTGATTTTAAGAAGCTCGCTAAGGGAGAAGAAAGCACTAGAGAGATTTAAGGAGGGAATGTCAGAGCTTACAGCCTAGACAACTGAAGGCATGACCATTAATTATTAAAATCAGGAACATAAAGTGTTGAGCTTTTGGATGGTTACAGGATTGGAGGAGAGATAGGGAGCTTTTGGAATGGTTACAGGACTGGAGGAAATATAGTCACAAATTATGGCGCTGGAAAAGCACAGCAAGTCAGGTAGCATCCGCGGAGCAGGAGTGTTGACATTTCAGGCATAAGAAGTGAGGTAGTGGGACAATTTTCGCACGGGGTATTACCAATCCAGTCAGACAATGCAGGTCAGAGAGCATGAATGGGTGGTGGGGTAGCAATAATGTTGATAATGAGTTCATTGTAATTTATTAATTTGAAAGTGTTGCAATATACTAAAGCCCTCCAGTTGACAAAGTGAGGGATCCAGAAGCACATGAACAGATATGGGGTTGGAGAGAGCCACTTTAAGGGTGTTGAAGTAGGTGCTGCTCGTCTTCCGGCTGGCATTACTATCAGCCCAACTTATCCCATTCATGCTGGCAGGGCTGCTGGTGCTATGAATGCTGGTTGCTGCACCTAAGGCTGGTGCAGCTTTTTCTTCCAAGAAAGAAAAATCTACCCAAAAAAAAACACGCAACCGCCCTATAATTCATGTCGGTTGCTGCAGTCACCATGGTTCCTCCTGTGAGTATTAGTGCTGCTGAGGAGCATTAATGCTGACTGGGAGTACCAGTGGTGCTGTGCATGTTAATGGCTTGGTGCTGGTGTTAATCCTGTTGCTGCCTCAGGTGCTCGCTGACATCCGGGTGTGTGCGCAGGCGCGGTGCTGCGGTTGGGAGGAGGAGGAGTACGGTTGTGTGTGTGTGTGTGGGGGGAGGGGAGACTGGTGGCTGCGTTTCCGTGTCCCGGGGAAGAGAGGGATATCTAGGGAGAGAGGGAGGGGAAAGGATAGGAAGGAGGTGTGTGTGAGAGGGAGAGAGGGGGAAGGAAGGGGGACGGTGCTGGGGTGGCACGAGCCAGCTGCCAGGCCTGTGTAACTCAGCCCCTCACACCCACCGACAGAGGGAGAGGGGGCAAACGGCGCTGAGGGAGGGGGCCCGACCCCGACCCCGACCTGACCCCTCCTCCCCTCCCCCCGACATGTGAGAGGCGGAGGAGAGCAGGCACAGAGCGAGGGCACCATGAAGAAGTTCAACATCCGGAAGGTGCTGGACGGCCTGACGGCAGCGGCCGCCGCCTCGTCCTCCTCGTCGCAGCCCTGCCAGCGGCCGCCCGACAGCGACATCGTCGAGACCCTGTGCTCCGAACACTTCCAGCTCTGCAAAGTGAGTGCGGCCCCCGTGGACCGGCCCTTCGACCGACCGACCCACCTACCTACCTCGCTAACCGTCCCGGCCAGGGTAACCGGCGGAGGTCCCGGACCCAAACACAGCCCACCCCTCCTCCTCCCCCGGGTACCCGGCTGATTCAGCATTTGAAGGTTTTTATTTGGGGGGGGGGGGGAGGCGCGTGCGGTCTGCCCTCAGCCACCGCAACCGTTGTCAGTGAGTGATGATGTTCGCGGGCACCATCGCACCCTCAGCCCCTCATGACAGCGCTGTTTGTGTGACCCTGACCCGCTGGGTGCCTGCCCTGACACCCTCCGGTCCTGGCCCAGTCTCTCTCTCGCAGCATCACCCTTTCTCCTCTTCCCACACACCCACCTAAACATCACCCCCCCACAC
>NC_057718.1:87299178-87315431 GCF_004010195.1 Chiloscyllium plagiosum
CCCTTCTCTCCATTCCCAAAGTGCCCCCCCACCACCCAATTCGTGCCAGCCTTCTTGCTGAACCCAGTCTTTGAGTTTGTGCAAGCTTTGGATTTTTTTTTTCCCTCTGATCCTGTTGAAATTATTTTTATTTGCACCCATGCCCCACCTCTGCTCCCACACCTCTCATCTTTATTCCCTCCCCAAATTGCTGTTCAGTCCCCAACTGAACTCTCTCTTCATGCCTGGTAAAACCTAAACCCCTCCTGTTTAATTCCCAATTTAGTCCTGTTTATTTCCAATTCTATCCTGGATTGTGTTTCTCTGTCGTCTGTTAATCTCCATTTTCTCCCTATTGTATTTGGGTTATTTTGCTCCCATTTGTGTCAGACGGTTCGTCATGGATTTCCATATCAGCCTTCAGCCATGGCTTTCGATCCAGTGCAGAAAATCCTGGCAATTGGAACTCAGTCGGGATCTTTGCGACTGTATCCTTTAACAACTGTCAGAGAAACATTGCTGAGCTTCAGGTGCTTCATGTAGTGCCCTTGGTACCTTGTTTTATCCACTGGAAGAGCTGGCAACGCATTCTGTGTCCCCTTGCCTCTTTGGCACAGTGATGACATTGAATGGTGCATGGACCATTGACATGCTACGTTTCTCCTGTTACAGCAATGAAGACATACAGGAGAAATCCTTTTTTGCTTGTCAGTCAATGGAGGTAATGCCTTGCCATTTGGCTTGTCATTGTATCTGTTTGTCATTTCTGTGTTCATCTGTTGTGTAGCAATTAGTCTACGACTTAACCCTTGTATTTATTATGGATTCCAGTTGTCAGACTTTAAGCTGTGTGGCCTGTCTTTTGTCGGTTACATATTGTGCATATACAAGCTTTGGTAGTTCAGTTCTGGTTGGTCATATCTATCTATGACTGACTCTATATAGCTGCCCCCCTCTGTGTATCATGTGCAATGTACCTTGTTATATTTTGCAACTGTGTGTGCATTGCAGCATGCTTTGTTTGCCGTCTCTTTTATATAAAAAAACAGAATGGCAAAAGATTGCACCTGTGACTGCAGTATTTATTCACAATCTTCTATGGTGTAGTTTCACATAATAGAACTCAAATATTACACTATTGATGTATTTGCATTTACAGCATGGGCTGGCTAGTGGAATGTTGTAGTGAACTCAGGAATTTGTTTTTCCTTCAAAGTAAATTTTTGGGATTATTGAAATCTTAGGCCAGCTTGAATTCATTTGTTTGGCTGGCTGATTCTGGTTGCTTGTCATAAAATATGTCATTAATCACACAGTTCTATTATTAAAATAGGAAAGCATCAGTTTGTGAATTTCTTGTGTAGTTAAATGGGAACTAGGGATGTGTGTGTCTGTGGTGATGAATAGAGTCATCAAGAAGCCTCTTTATTGCTACCTATGTTCTAATTTATACCAAGCCTCATTCATTCATCAATTCTATTCTTGATTAACTTGAATTTTGAAAATGCTCATCCTGTGCCCCAGTCCATTCATGGGCTTGCCCCTTCTATCCTTGTAACTGCCTTGAGTGCTATAAACTTGAGGTTTGTGCCCTTCCAATTCTGGATCTCTGATTTACATTATGCTATCATTGACTATTGCCCAATGGCCAAAAGCTGGTATTCTGGAACTCTGTCCATAAAACCACCTGCTTCCATCTGCTTCTCCACTTTTCTCTCCCAATTTGAAATTCTTCTTAAAATCTACATATATGGCCATGCTTTTTGAATGCCTGTCTTTCATTCTTTTGAATGACTCCGTGACCATTTTTGTTCAGTAATCCTGAAATGGTTTAGGATGTTTTACTTCCTGCTGTCCCCATCGTTAACATCTTCAAAACATCAGATGACATGTTAATGATGCTAACTCTCTTATCACCACTTGTTTCAACACTCCACTGTCTTCACAAATCTTCTCCAAGATCTCAAACTCCACTGTTTCTAAATTATCTGACATCCAAAATTGTTTGAAAAGCAGTTTTCTCCTGTTGGATATTGAGATGACCAGAGCTGTTGTATTTGGTCCCTGCACAAACTTGGTTTCCTAGGCATTGATTCCCCCCAACTCCCTATTAGCAGAAGCAGACTATTCACAACCATGACGAAATATTCAATCTTGAGATTAGCTGTGAGCTATTGCCAAGATTACCTAATTCCAGCTCTGAAACAATGTCCAACCAGGCCTCAGTTGAAATCCTTATTATTGCCTTTTTGATGTTTCGTTTTCTGTCCTTCATCGTCTTGATGATATTATCCAAAGCTGACTGTATCCAAACTCCCAGCAAGTCCCATTCACCTGTGAGCAAGTGTATTCTTTATTTTCATTAGTTTCCATTTTAAATATTTTATCCATGTCTTCAGGTTCCTCCATGGTCCTGCCCTGATTTCTCTCTCTCTAATCTCCTTCAGCTTCACAACATTCAGCGATATCTAATCCTTATGAATCTGCTTCTTGAGCATCCTGATTTTTAAAAATTACTTCTCTGGTAGAAGCTGTTCCTTTGGTTGATGGACCCTGTTCTCTAATTTCTTCCTTGAACTGCACCATTTCTTTGCCTTTTTCTTCCTTTTTAAGGCACTTCTTAGAACCCACAGGTTTGACCAAGCTTTGAGTCAGCTTTCCCATTTTGACTTTGTGACACCAAATTTTTAACAATGCTATTATAAGAGTCATAGAGATGTACAAGTATTCTGAGATATTTCACTGCAGTAAAGTCATATGCCAGTTGCTATTAAACGGACTACATAAATGCATTGGCCGTTACTGAACTGTCAGTTCCGGTGTCCTAATGTGTTGACCGAAGTTTAGCTATGACACTGAGCATCATAGTTCTATGTGCGATCAATACTCGGACCGTTAGAATTTTTTTCTGAATGTCTTTTGTAATTGAAAATTCCATTTCGTAGATCTTATCCTTTTTAATATTTAAAGCTGAAGCCAACCCCATCCATATGATTCAACTCCAAACAAGAAAAAGAAATCAGTTAATTTTAATCTGATCTCTTTTCTAAGAGCACTCATTATCTGTATATATTTTTAAGTAATTTATTCTTCAAAATTACTCCTTAAGCAAATTATTCATTCAAATCTACTTGAAATGACACTCTGTTTCTTTTGTTTTTCTTTTCCTAATGCTTAGCTCCAAAATGGTTCCACACCACTAATTTTGTTTGCTAAATAATGTAACCTTTCTCAATTTAATTTGATTTATTTTTCCATATGCAGTGCAATGCAGAACTTTCTCTCTTCTCCTTCATGACCAATTGACTCTTAATTTTTTTTTGTTTCTCATGCTCTTCATTTTAAATCTGATCCTGCCACTTTGTGAAGTGGCCAAAACAGTTTAACCGTTATGTTATTTTATCCTTAAAGGAGATGCTACACATAAAGTTAACTGAATTAGTCAATGATCTGTTGAGAGCAGCATATGATGTGAAACAACAAGCTTTTTTGGCTTGCTTTTCCACCATTTCCTGAAGAGATACGTGCTGTGATTTTTGTTTGATGAAATGGGATTTGATGCCTCTCAATGGACCTTTTCGTGTATGCCAGGGATGGGTGGGGGCTCAGCAGCACTTGGGTTCAGGGCCCATGTGCACTGATTCTGGTTTTTATTAACTCTCACCAAACTGAAAGTTCACTGTTGATTGGACTTGAAGCACTTACACACATTTAGTGTTTAGGATTCTGGAAGCACTGACTTGTGCAGTGGTTTGGAGCGCTGGGGCACTGAATTTTAAAGGCCCTGGGCCTCTGACATGAGTGCACTCAGATCCCAGATTCACTGGCTTGAGAGCCCATAGGTTTGGGATCCAGGGCTCTGGCTTTGCCAGGACATCATTTCCGAGATTGAGAGCGCCTTTGGTATCTTTTGAGGTGGTTTTCCAGAGTAAGCATGGATTTTGAGTGGTGTTCCCCGGCCATCATTTGACCAGTCTGTCTTAAGACAAAGCAAAACATGCACACTTCACAGCTTATTGGAAGGCAATCATTAACATGCTGGATTCTTTTAAACATGTTATTTCAACTAATTTCATTTCCTTTCTTGGCTAATTCAGCACCGTCCTGGTTAGTTATTTGCCACAGATTAGAAAGCTGGCAATCTGTCTGTGCACATTAAATATTATAAGCCTCTTTTTCTATTTCTGACAGCCTACCAAGCTCTCCCAACTTCAAATCATTCTATTTTAAGAATAATGTTGGAATCACATTAAGAAAAATAAGTTTAATGTTGGGATAAAGTGTTAAAACCATCATCTTTTAGGATTTTGAAACTGAGGGGCAGAGTGAAGCAAAATTATGTAAATTGAAATAATATTCAACATACTAAAAGTACAGATATGTTTGAAATGACTTTGATATATTGGGTGATTTGGTTGTGGTGGCTGGATAAATAATAACCTCTATATAAATGAAAGAATTCCACATTGTATCAGTTGGCCAGCATGTGGTTTTGTTTTTATAAAATTCCTTTTATTATTATAACTAGTGTTTTCCTCACCACTTCAATACTCCTTTACTTGCCCATCCCTCTTTGTTTCACATCCCAAAAGTAAGAGGCTAGTGCATTCTTAGGATTTTATGATTTGGATATGGCTGCTGGGAGATGTACTTGCAGGTCTATCTATCTTCATTTCTTGCTCTTCCTTTGCTTCTATCTCCTCATTTTCCCTCTCACCATCACCAACAACACCGTCGCAGCTCCTATATGTTGTGAGGACAGGGGTTGCACCTACTTCCCATCAGTCTGCTGAAGATGTCAAACTGCAATGGAACAGATAGTTGGAGTGGATCAAACCAGCCTGAATGGGTAGTGCGCCATGTGCTACCTAGGACTTGCAATCAAACCTCTACAATCAAATGGCCTGCTTGACATCATTGTGAATGTCAGCAAATAAACGCTTGTTCTTCCTTGCAACTTTGACCTTCTCATCTATAAACCTGGACTTTGGAGACCCTATCTTGTTTAACCTTGGTCTGAGATTCAAATGCCAAATCCTATTCATCACTGAGACCACACAACACATTTCTGCAGCTCTGCCTACTGAAATTGTTAGAACAGTTATTTGTGGCTATTTCATCTCCAGTTTCTCTTGCTGAAATTCTGTTAAGCACCATTTGAGTTTTGTACTTTAAAAATGCCTCATGACTGAGAGTCATTGTAGGATGTCCCTCCAATTGTGACATTTCTGGGTAGCCATGTGCTGTAAAGTTGTAATTGTTGAAAAGACTGGAATGGGTAAGTGTTAAGGTCACTGCTGTATGTTACTTCGCAATTGAAGTCTTGAAGAGTAGCTGAAAGGTAGGTTGGCTGATTTCAGCTGGAAAATAAAACAGTGGAACCGAAACTCCTCTGCTCTGGGAGTCTAGATTATTCTTCATCCTTCTGAAGGAAGTGAGTAGAATTTTAGATGGATAGATGTTTGCACCATTGAAAGAGGCCATTCATTCAATTGTATTTGTGTCATCTTTCTGCTACTGTGTGTGCATGCGAGAGGGTTTGCGTGAGTGTGAGAGTAGTAAGCGTGTGTGTATATAGTGCAATGGGGTCACCTGAAGTGTGACATGAATGCAAGATCCTGGTTGATGCCATCCTCATGGGTATCGAACGTAGCTAAGTTCTCTCATTGCCTGCAGGTTCTGCATTTTTTTGAGCAAAGTAGAATGTATCTGCAAATACAAATTCACCCCATAAACTTGCGTTTGCGCATGCCGGAGAGAGAGATACAGTGAGTGTACATGTGTGTGTGTGTAGGCTTCTCATATGCATTCACATACACCCCTACACTCACCCATGCACGCACCCTCTCACAGGTTTAAGATTAGATTAGATTACTTACTGTGGAAACTAACAAGTCCACACCGACCTTCTGAAGAGCAACCCACCCAGACCCATTCCCCTACATTTACCCCTACACCTAACACTACGGGCAATTTAGCACCTAACCTGCACATTTTTTGGACTGTGGAAGGAAACCAGAGCACCCGGAGGAAACCCATGTAGACATGGGGAGAATGTGCAAACTCCACACAGCGGCAGTTGCCTGAGGCAGGAATTGAACCCGGGTCTCTGGCGCTGTGAGGCAGCAGTGCTAACCACTGTGCCACCATGTCGCCCCTATAACCCATCACACTCACTCCAAGCTGCAGGCAGTCAATCCATGTAATATTTTGTAAATTTCATTTTGGAAATAGTCAGTCTGACTCAAGATTGGGATACAGATAGACTCTGACCTCACACCTTTAATGCATTGTCTGAGCTGCGATGTCACCTTTTGTTATAAAACCTTAAGTTATCTTAAGAATGTGACTTAAAAGTAGTTCGGGGATTTACACATTAAAGAACCAAAACCAGCAAACCCATTCTGAAAGGTGAAAGACTTAACAACCTAGGTTTGTTCAATATATCTTTTCAGCTGCATGACACTGTAATCTGTGGCAATATATTCTGTGGCGTACGGTCCTGCTTCACAGCTACTTGATGAAGAAGTAGTGCTTCAAAAGCTAGTGCTTCCATATAAACCTGTTGGACTATAACCTGATGTTGTGATTTTTAATTTTGTCCGCCTCAGTCCAACCCCAGCTCCTCCAAATCAGTCCAAATCTAATCTCAGTCTTGGCCTGTCCCAAAACACACTTTTTTTTTCTGCTTTAAATATTCACAGAAAATATGCTAAGGCCTCTCTCTCAGCCACACTCTGGAAACCATTTTGTGCTCTTAATTTATTGCAGAAATAAATTTTTCTTAACCTCTCCTTGCTCTTGTAGTGACTAATTAGTGGCTGTCCAGCTAATCAAATAACTACTGTACTTTTTAGGAGTGAAATCAAGTTATTATGGAAAATGGATTGAACAGAGCACAGAGAGAACAGATGTTAATGTGAAGGAAGAAAATGAAACCTTATTTAAGTTGGAAGCGAAGAGTTCTGTAATTAGCTTCTGATCCAGTGGGTATTTCTGGATGGATGAATTACAATGGGTCAATGGCTTTTCTTGTCTGTAATTGTTATGCAGAAAGTGACGCATCTTGAATTAGATAAGTAGGGGTTGAAGAATAATAGGAGGAAGAGAATTTAAAGTGGTAATAAATCCCGAGATGGAGGACTAAAGCATATGGGACAATACTGTCTTCTGTTGCCTGTGACCACCATGATTTGACACAAGGAAATAACTTCCATTTATGTTGAGCGATTCATGGCCTTGTCATATCCTGAAAGTTTATTGATATAGTTATTGTTGTGATATAGGGAAATGGGGGGCACTGTATAGCTGCACAAACTGCATTTGATCATGCACGTCATTTTTTTTTGGGGTATTAATATTGGTGATAATGTTGGTATATAATCTTGATGAGGGGCTCAAAGTGAATTCCTCTGAACTTAATCACGCATAGAATATTTTATCTCTGCATGACAGTATTTGGGGTCTTGGTTCACGTTTTAGCCAAAAACTGACAACTTTGGCAGTGCCCTTGGTGCACATATTGTGCAACCAGGATTTCAGTATGCACTCTATTAGCAATTACATTTAATACCTTTTAAAGCATTGTAAAACAAAAACATGATACTAAATCACTGGGCAAGGAGCTATGAAGGGAGATTATCAAAAACTTGGTCAGAAGTATCTTTTAAAGACCATCTTGAATGGTGGGAGGGGCACTGAGATTTGGGGAAGGCAATTTTCAGAGCTTAAATCCTTGAAAGCTGAATGTACAGCTGTCTGAAATGAAGGGAATTGGAAGTGTGTAAAAGACCAGAATTGGGGAGGTGTAGGGTTCAGATGGATCTTATGCAATTTTATAAGGCCAGATATGTTAACTTAACTATGTAACACACATTTGTATTTGCTAAAATGGATATATCCTCTTTTAGATTCCAGCAATTGCTATCAGATTAGAACTTTACATATTTCAATATGCTCATCAATTTCAAACTGCACATTAAGCACCTAGCATTTGCATCTATAACAAAATGTGATGTCTGCATGTGACAGTGTGCTGAATGCACAGATTTTCAATGTTTGAATTAAAATAGGCTGACGTCTATCAAGACCTGTTCTTAATTCTTTGCCCGCAGTGATTAAATAGCATGCTTTCATGTTCAACATTTTAATCCATTTACTACATCCTGGCCCATGAGTGAAATTTATCCAAGTGCCACTGAAGATTTTTCTCCATTCCCTTGCCTATATGTTTATATATTGTCAGCAGACTTAGCTATTTCTCTTGCTAATGGGGTGAACAA
Source organism: Chiloscyllium plagiosum (assembly GCF_004010195.1). Taxonomy (NCBI): domain Eukaryota; kingdom Metazoa; phylum Chordata; class Chondrichthyes; order Orectolobiformes; family Hemiscylliidae; genus Chiloscyllium; species Chiloscyllium plagiosum. Next base: position 87,307,440 of record NC_057718.1, read on the forward strand.
GGGTCCATGCATAGATCCATTTGCAAATTCACTATCTACTTCCTCTCTGACAGTTCATTATGAGTTTCATATCTACTTTAGACGCTTATTTTGGATCCATTATTATTGGTTGTCCTTGTTAAATGGATCCTGCGTCCCTTGTAATCGGGTGTACTTGTACTTCCTAATGTGGTTAGTTGATATGACCTAGAGGACATTAAACCCATCATTTTCTGTCAGGTTCTGAGATTTCTCTTGTACTCCAATGTGCAAGCTGTCTGTCTACTGGAAAGCATTAACATTTTAGTTAGAGGACACTAAACTAATGTCTTCTAATCAAAATGTATGACAGATTTCATTTGAAATTGAAGTTTTCATTAAAATTCTATCACTTTTCTAACTCCTCTTGTAGCTTCCAAAAATAATTTTTTTGATAAATTAGCACTTTGTGTAGGCCCAGCTTAACTGCAAATTAGCATTTTCTGAACTGGCTGACGTTACCTTCTGGAAAGCTAACTGCCTTACTGACTGTTTGCACGTGGTTTTGAATTTGAAGCAGTTTTTGTTTCAAGGAAGGAAGTGATAAACCAGAAAACTCAATTTTTGCTCTCCCAATACTCTGGGGCTTGGTTCACTGGTCAATCTGAACTACCATCCCTTTGTTTGTGACCGTCTGACTAGCTCGAATCGTACAACCCACAAATGGAAGCCATTTCAATACTACATCCAATTCACTTGTTCAGTATGATAATAAACATCATTATCTCAAACTGATCATCATATGGGAAGTACAGATCTATTAGCTACTTTGGCCCGTCCAATTAATGAATCCACTCATTGAACCAGATGTGAGTTAACCCTTGCTAGGTGGAATTAAATCTAAAGACATATTTACATAAATCTGAAATTCTTCCCAGACCAAACAGTCTCAAACTTGACATAGTTTATCTTCTAGCTGTCATTGAGATGGCACCTCTGCTCCATGTCCAATTTATCCTAATAGGCAATATTCCTATTGGATTGCATCTCGAAGAATACCAGTAAGCTTGAAAGGCTTGGCTAATTACAGCTTATTTAAGTTGAATACTGCTAGAGAACATGTACTCTTTATCTGTTCATTTATAGCAGCATTTATAGCTTTTGTGGAACCTGATATGAAGAGTCCATTAAATATATCTTGCCATAATCTAAGGAGTTGGAGTGGTTAGGTCCAACTTATTCTTCAGTGGCTTCATTTTCTTTTCAAACTTCCTGTTTCCGATTTTGAATACAGTATCAGTTGTGATTCTCCCATTTCATCCTGTTCTCATGTTTCCTTGCATCACTTTATAAACTTTGATTTTTCTATGGGTTACATTCAACCTTAGTAATCCATTTCTCTGTGTAGCTGAGAGTTTCATTTTATCTTGCTTTTTGTATAATGACGTTAATGTCTAACATTTCTTCAGTATTTGTCAATCCATTTTACTACTTCTGGGGTCTGTTTTCCAAATTTAAGTTTCTACAGGTGCCTTCTTTTGAAAAAACATTAAATCTTAATGATTTCAATACTCTAGATCGTGGGCAGTCATCTGCCTTCAGACTATTAACCAGTTCGTACTATCCCTACACTGCAGATGGAGGTGAAAAGACCCATCGACTCTGCACCAACCTTCAGAGCATCCCACCCGGACCCTGACACCACCCTATCCCCTGCACTTCCCATTCAGCCTGCATATCCATAGACACTACAGGATAATTTAGCATGACCAATCCACCTAACCTGCACATCTTTGGACGTACTGTAAAATGGATGTAAGTTTGCTCGCTGAGCCTGAAGGTTCATTTTCAAAAGTTTCATCATCATACTAGGTAACATCAGTGAGCCTCCAGTGAAGCACAGGTGTTAGTGACCCACTCTCTATTTGTGTTTAGGTTTCCTTTGGTTACCCAAGGAAATCTAAACACAAATAGAAAGAGGGTCACTAACACCAGTGCTGCACTGGAGGCTCACTGATGTTACCGAGTATGATGAAACGTCTGGAAATGAACCTTCCAGCTCAGTGAGCAAACTTACTTTACAGAACCTCAACCTGAGCTACAAATCTTCTCAAAACACTACTGTAAAATGGGGTGGCATGGTGACACAGTGGTTAACCCTGCTGCCTCATAGTGTCAGGAACCTGGGCTCAATTCCAGTTCTGAGGGTCACCAAGTTCCAAACTCAGTATAGCCTTAATTCCAACTGCTTGCTTTAGAAATTGTACTGGGAAATCTGTTTGTGTTTTCTGTCTCGTGTTCTGGATAATGTTACTGTCCGAACCATATCTCCTCTTCCTCCTCCCCCGCCACCTCCTGCCCCATAATTTTCTGTAACCGCCCTTGGCATCTGCTTTCTTTGTGCTGACAGATACCAACGAACACCTTGTGCTTATCACTCATTTCTTTGTGGTTTTCAGATCTGCAGCAGACAGTCTTTGTTCTCAGAGTCTGAGTTGAGTTAAACAAGGATCGTTACCTAATCTGTAGTGAATTATAGATCACTTAATCACCGGAATGGAGTGGAGGTGCAGTATGTTAAGCTTGACTTTTGTGTAACAAAGCAGAAGTAGTGAGTCATGATTTTAAGAGAAAATCACTTGAGAAGCAATGCCATAACTTGATTGGTGTTGGAACTGATAAAGCTAAAAAAGGGCGTTCATGATAAACGGGTTTGACTAGAAATGAGCTAATTTTAGTAGGATAGGAAAAGACTGAGTACAGATTGCTTGATGTTCTATTTACTTTTCCAAACTGTAAGCTAGTCATGGGTGATATTTGTCGGAGATGCTGTGGTGCAGATTACAGTAAATTTTGACTGGAGAAAACAGTATGTCCATGGATCAGTAGATTAGAATAAAAGTTATAATTGAGACATATGCAGTGGAAGAATACTGAAGAATGGAAATTATAAAAATTTGAGGAAAGAAAGGGGAAACCTGGCTACTATGTTATATGCATGACAAGCAATCAACATAAATTTCTTCATGAATTCTCCGCGCATTCAAATGAAGGGATAATCCAAAGAGTTTGGATAAGGGGGTGGTGGCCATTAAGCCATAGGAGGCCATCTTGTACAAAATGTAGAACTGGGGCATGTGCAATGTGCTGATTCGATCTGCTGGATAACATCATGTCTTGGATTGCCATTGAATATTAAGTTGCAGGGGATTGAAATAGAGGCACAGATGTGCGTTAAGAAGAAATGGTTGTATAAACCAAACTGTAACCTGAGCTTTTTAATTAGGAACCTGAATATAAAAGGAGTTAAAAGATTTCAAGTGATTTTGGTTAAGACACAGTAGTTTTGGTAGTTTGTTCATTTCTGGTGTTCAGTTGCAGCATCCATTATAGAAAGTGTAACCTGAAGATTTATTACATTGGTGCTCAGGAAGTTACATTTAAGTTACAAAGTGAGGTTTGAAGCATTGACTCTTTTATTTGTAGAAGAGAAGTTTGGGGATGGTGAGAGTAATGGGTTTCAAAATTTACAAAAGTTGTGGCGAATGTAAGCAGTTGAAAGATTGCTTCCACTGGTTGGTGTAACTATTAAAAGTATAAAGGGCAAATTAGGCATATTTTTACTGACTTGACATGAACTATTTAATCAGAAGATATTACATCTGCGATTATAAAATAATTTAAAGCAGAATTGGATAAGAGTTTAAAGAATACAGAAGGTGAATGGTGTTTGTGTTAATACTGCTCTGTGTTGTAATCAGACTTCTGTCGATAAAGTTTTTGCTGAAGACCTTTTCTATAGTTGCTGTGTCATTCAGTATCAATAAACAGCTCTTCCACTTGGCTGTAGTTCTTGGCCATTATCTGACATCATCTGTGATTCTGGATTTTAGTGATGTCAATATTCTCATTAGAGACATGCCTCTAATTCTGCTGTTTGTTTTCATATTTATTCAAGACAGTAGGGCATGATCATATTTTGTTTTAAAAAAAGTTGAATTGTTGCTAAATCCTAGGTGGGTCACGACAGCTTTTAAGAATTGGTGACCTATTGTCCTCTCCCAATTTGAGACAATCTGTAACCCTATTCCCAGTTTGTTACCTGTCCTAGAATTTGAAACCTTCCATTTTATAGCCTCACTCTAATTGTATCTGATCTTCTTTCCTTCCTGATTAATCCATTAATTGGAACTAGGGGTAATAGTGGGAGATATAGGAAGAGCGGTGTTAAGAGTGGAAGTGGGAGAGATAGAAACTCATGAAGTGATAGGAGAGACCGAAGAGGAGGATGGATATGAAAAACATTGAGGTTGTTGGAAGAGAAAGAAATTTGCGCTCAATCAGGCAAATGAAAGACATACAAAAGTGGAGTGGTAGGTGCTATGGATGGGAGGGAGAGACGTTTTGGAGAAGTTGAGAGTTTGATTTTTATCTTAAGCTCATTCTGAGTGCAGGTGACTTGGGATGTTGAAACAGTATTTTAATCCTGAGCTCAGATTTTCACCTTGAAATTGGTCAAGTCATCTTGGTTCTCCCCACAGAATATAATGACAATATTTCAGTCTTGCTTTCTACTCCTTAGGAAAATTTTGTCATTATCAATTATCTGTATCTGTGGTTCTGCTCTTTCCCCCAGCCATCTCTGCCCCGATATGACATCTCCACTGTACTCCTTTATTTCTAGGACTACCCAGCTTGGATGAAATAGAATTCAATGCAGTTTGATACTTCTAGCTCCCATGATCCCATGCAGTACAGCCCCCTCCCTCAGTACTTGGATGAATTGGTTTTCTCCATTTTTGCCATGACCCAGATACCACCACTAATCCCATGTGTGTTGTACAATAAAAGGCTCCTATATTGAGTAGCAATTTTTACTTTGACAATTTCCAATAAAAAAGAATCCAAACATCTTTCCCTGATATTCAGTGGCATACCATTGCTGAACCAGCAATATCCTGGTAGTTACCATTTACCAGAAACTGAACTTAACCAGCCATATTATAAGTATATACTATAGCAACAAGTGCTGGTCAGAACCTAGAAATTGTGCAGTGCATAATTGCGAGCTGACTCTTCAAAGTCTGTCCAGCATCTTAAAAAAAACACAAGTCAAGATTTTGATGGAAATCTTTCCACTTAGTTGGATGGGTGCAGTTCCAACAACATAGGTTTGCCCCAAGACACAGCAGCCAGCTTGATTGGCACCTTAACACCGTCAACATTTTACTCCTTCCACCACTGATGCGCAGTGGTAGCAAGATGCACTGTAACGACTCACCAAGGCTCCTTTGGCAGCACCTTCCAAACACCGAGCTTCTAAAACCAAGGGAAGCAAAGGTAACAGATACATGGGAACATTACTACCTCCTAGATCCCTTCCAAGTCTCTCTCATCATCCTGACTTGGAAAGATAGCACAGCTTCTTCATTGTCCTGGAATTCCCTCCCAAGAGCATAGTAGATGTTCGTACATCACATGAACTACAGTGGTTCAAGAAGGCAGCTCATCATTCTTTTTCAAGTCAGTGAATAACACCTGAATAATTCACTGTGCTGCATGTTTTAACAAAAAATCCTTTATTTTATACTGGTTGTTTGGTCTAATGTGCTACACAATATTAACACTCCTTGGAACAGTAGAACCATAGCAGTTTACAGTGTAGAAGGAAAAAGATGATCTATCATGTCTACTAGTTTTTTTTTAACTTGAACCGAACCAGACCACTCTCTTACCCTAAACCCCTGGATTTTTAACAAGTTCTTTATTTTTACCTTAAAATATGCAACGGAGTTCAACCACTCTATGATCAAACATTTATTCATTCCAAGCTTTCCATTTAAATACATTATCTATGTATGCATTTGACATGCATATTACATGTCAATTCAGCCTTGGGTCTCCAAGCATGTTTCTTAAACAAAATTCCACAGTTGGAGGAGATGTTTCTTTATAAATTTGTTACAAGTGTTAAAATGATAGCACATCATTATAGAAAACATTGTATATTCTTGGGTGCAATTTTTTTTATTTTACCTCATACACTGTGTTCTATATGTTATGCAAATTTTTTATCCAATCCACAGTGAAATAATGAATGACATTGGGTTTTTTTTGTAAAATTTATAATAAATGCAAACTGATCTATGAAAGAGAACTTGTTATTGGAATTTCACCTAGATTTGTTCTGGGATCTTTTCTGTTTACTGATGTTGAATTTACTGGTGATGCAAAGCTACTTCCATTTAGGAATGGACGAGTAGGGCATGAATTGTTGTTCAGTGTCTTGGACTAAGAACTTGAGATATGGGAGATGGATTTTCATTGCAAAAGAAATATACATTTATGCATTGTGAATGAAAAAGGGGCTTTTTAAGGTGGACTGGTGTGTCTATGATGAACACCAGTCCCCGTCAAAAGTACTCTCACACCCCCCAACTTATTCTCAAGAGGTGAAACTTGTGTGATTTAGCTATTCCTGCTTTTTGATAAACCCCTAAAAATGAAAATGCTAAAATCAAGGAAATCAAATTAAATGTTCCACTAATATGAAATACTTAAGAAGCATTTGTAACTTAGCAAGATTATTTGAAGCATCAACACCATTAAAATATCAAGGAAGGATGACATGACACTACATTTTGTTGGTATAAACTTGTAGAGAAGATTTGGCAGTGATCTCTGACCTAGTAAACATGAAGTAGTTACCAGGCATAATGGATATTACGCTACATTTGAAGGACATTAGATTACGTATCAGAAGAGCTTCAAGTGTAATGCTGATCAGTGAACACATCTGGAATTTGATGTTCAATTTCAAAATTGATTTGGATCCATTTATGGGAATAGCCAGGAATGATTCTTGAGGTTGGGAAACTAAATTAAGATAGTGATCAATCTTCATTGCAGAAAAGAATGCTGACTTTAAAAAAAACCGATGCTGTTTAACTTTGAGAGCACACAGAGGATCAGAGGATGCAAGGACACCATTTACAAGACTTCAAAAATTAGAAAAGTCATCTTTCTGTCTTGGGTTCGAACGAGCTTCGAGTGAAGATGATTTATTGATGGTCAGATAATGGTTGAGATAGGCATTAATGTAGCTTCCTATCAAATTTTTGACACTTAACAATGGTAATCATTTTTTCCAATTAAAGGAGTTTGCTGTTCTTGAATTCTAAATGGTGGCATTTGTATGGAGTAAAGTGTGTTTGGTGAATTGAGTTTTTTGAATAAATTCACTAATTGTTAACTGATATTGAATTATGTTAATATGTGTTGTCTTAAGATTTATTTATTAAGATTGGCCATCCAGACTGGTGGATTTTAAAGGAAGTTTATGCCTGGTATAATATGGAGAGAAGACTGAAAATTTGGAGCCAGGTCATCAAATTTTTAATGAATAAGTAATTAAATAGTTTGGTGGAATATGACTTCCACCGGTGGTGATATAGTTGCTCGTGCATGGGACAGCAGCTGGTCTGAATCAAATTGACCCAATTCTCTATATTGGGGTATAAGTATCTAATTTCCTTGCAAGGAGATTAGCTAAGATTCTTGGGTGGGTGAAATAGGTGGTGACATCTTAGTCTCAGTAGTGAAATGTTTCTTTTCTTCTTGTAAACAAGAAAAGAGTAAGGAAAAATCAAGAGCATGGAGTCATAGAGATGTACAGCATGGAAACAGACCCTTCGGTCCAACCCGTCCATGCTGACCAGATATCCCAACCCAATCTAGTCTGACCTGCCAGCACCCCGCCCATATCCCTCCAAACCCTTCCTATTCATATACCCATCCAAATGCCTCTTAAATGTTGCAATTGTACCAGCCTCCGCCACATCCTCTAGCAGCTCATTCCATACCCATACCACCCTCTGTGTGAAAAGTTTGCCCCTTAGGTCTCTTTTATATCTTTCCCCTCTCACCCTAAACCTATGCTCTGTAGTTCTGGACTCCCCGACCCCAGGGAAAAGACTTTGCCTATTTATCCTAGCCATGCCCCTCATAATTTTGTAAACCTCTATAAGGTCACCC
>NC_057718.1:87319351-87347843 GCF_004010195.1 Chiloscyllium plagiosum
TCTCTCTCTCTCTCCTGCACTGTCCTCACCATGTGCTTCCTTTGTCTGCTCTTCTCCCTTTTAAACTGCTGTTGTTTTGACTTTTCTTTTCCAAAGTTCCAAAACAATGCAACAGCATATAAAACAGTAATTGATGCTCCTGGAATTTGAGGAAATCACCTTCAACACCTAAAATACCTCAAAAAAAAAGGAGCAGCTCTTACAGCCAGAAATTTTTCCCGTCCTCCATCTTGGATTACCCAGAATACATAAGTCCAGTAGTGAGGGATAAGTGTATCAACTGGTGTGGTTGATGTACGAAATATTCAAATTGGAAACGAAACCATTTGACCTTGCAGTTAATTTAAAACATGTTCGAGGAATACAAAGCATGCAAAAGCTTTGCAAGATTAGGCAGGCCAAGACAGGGTTGTGATGAATCCGAGCAAAACAAAGTCTGTTAAATAGTCTTCCTAGTAAGATAGTTGAGGTAGTGCTAAACTGGTCTACTATAATGTGTATGTGAAACTTCTATTAGAGTTGTATTAAAATACTTCAGTTTCCTACAATCCTAAATGATAGGATTATAGCACCATCACCAGGGTTTGGAATGGACAAAAAAAAAGTTCATGCTTTGAAAACTTTATAAAATTCAAAGGTAAGAAAAAAAATCTTGCAGGTGGTTAGAGAGAGAGAAATGTGACTCCCTTTCTCAAAGAGACCAAAGCAAGCAAGGAAATTACAAACCATTTGGTTTAGTGTGAAATTCATGTGGTGTACATTAAAGATTAGACCATAAAGCATTTGAGAAACAAGTTGAACAGGATTGGTCAACATTGATTTCTTAAGTGCAGCTGTGCTTAAGCAACCTTGCAAAGTTCTTTGAATTGACCAAGGATAGATTAGGGAAGTACAGTGGAAGTGGTTGCACAATTTTTTTTTGATTATCATTGGATGAGAGTGGAAACACTTGCAATGTAGGCAAACATGACAACCAATTTGCAGCAAGGCCCCACAAGTAGTAGTAATCCAAATTATCAAGTAACCAGTTTCACGCTAGTATAAGGATGGAATCACAAGGTGAATTCCACTTCTTGAGTGAGGTGGAATCTTTAATGTTAGCTGGAACAGGCTTTCAGTTTTCACCTTTTGCCCAAAAGATGACACCTTGAATAAAAGTGCTTGTTCACTACTCACTACTGCATTGAAATGTTGATATAAATTTGTGTGGTTGATGACTGCGGTGAGATTTGAACCCATGACCTTGTAAGGGTATGAGTACTACTCACTAAACAAAGTTGACATTTAGCAGATAATTAGAATTAATTTTGGGGGAAGACAAGCAATTGCTTGCAAGTTAAACAATCTCTTTGAATTGATCATTTAAAAGTATGCTAGATATCTCACTAAAATATCAATTTAGATTTTGTTTTGAACTGTCATTCATGAGATTTTATGTTTACCAAATTTGTGCATGATCACACCAGTCAATATGCTGCAGTAAACCTGTGGTAGATGCCAGGAACTGAACTCCCAGTCCAAGGCTACATGTGAGCAACAAGCTTAAAAAAGCATCTATTTACTTTGTGGTTTCCAGCTGCTGCCTGCTGAATCATTATGTTGGGGAATGGAAACCTTGGCACAAATTTTAAAACTAAAGAAAAACTGGAGCTACATAGCAGAATATGATGGGTTTCAGTCACCCTGTTTGGATAGTTTACGTATCATAGGCTCAATTATAGAGATATACAGCACGGAATCTGGAACATTAACTTCTATTTAAGTTAGTTAAACAATTTCTGTCAAAATCAGTGTGGACTGTTGGAGGCCTTCATTTGAATTGCCTTCTACACTTAAGTATGTAAGAAAAAATTAAGATTGCATCAAGCAAATTTTCACCCCATCACTTTAAAATCCAGGCAGTTGAAGTTTGTGGGTGAGGAACAATGTAACTTTGACCCTGTGTGGGAGACCTTCTTTATTGACAACATGGGGTTTCTACTAGTGTTGCTGAGTGTGTGGTAGGAGCAGTGGTCTTATGTTTATCTGATGGCGTGGCAAGTTTATCTTGAGCTTTGAACACTGGGAAATGTTCTCTTTCCTTAACCATGTGACTTCTCAGGTTTGGGAGACCAGGGGTGGAGTGTTACTGCCAACATGACAGTGCTGCAGGAGTGATTCAACTGCAATTCTTGATTAATGAGGTAAGTTATTTAGAGTTTTGTTTGAGGGATTTGGATGATTTGGAAAAGTTCTGAATGTTTCACATTTATTTGAAAGCATATGAGAGTTTGAGATGTATTGCAGCAGATCCATTTTTAATTGACATTTGTGTCTGTCTTATTGTGTAGTTTGAGTAAATAAATCTCAAAACGAACCAAAATGGTTATCTTTAGCATGTTAAGTATTGTTTTTAAAAAGCTGTTGTATGAATGCAAGAAATTATAATTTTCCTGCAGTTTTAACAATGGTAAGTTGATGGGTCAAAAATTATATTTGCTGTAGCGAATTGAATTGAAATTTTCTATTTGCTTTTAAATGACCTGAACTGTGGATAATTCCAAATTCATGGCCTACAAACTGTATTTAAAAATTTGGCAAAATTGTTTCCTTTAAAGTTCTGGTACATACATGACAATCTTGCTACCTCTGCATTAACTAGTCTCAATTACGAATAAATAAACATAGACCTGCTGATCATGAAATGTGAAACAAAAACAGAGCATACTGAAGAAACATAGGTCTTGACGCATTTGTGTAGAGAAAAACAAGGCTAGGGTTTTGAGTCCAGTGACCCTTTGTCAGAACTGACAGTAGCTGTCAAAAGGTGGTATTTATGCAAATGATGTGGTGATATGAATAGAAGGCATAAAGATCGATGCTAAAGAGAGGGAGAAAGAGAAAAGGGGATAGGCAAGCAGAACTGATAGAGAGAGAGAAATGCTAAATAGGATGCTGCTGAGGAGTGTAAATAGCTGAAAATGGATTGGTTGTTCAGAGACCCTGGTTCTTGCTTTCCACCCCATCAGCCTCCATACCCAAAGGATCATCAGTTGCCATTTCTGCTGACTCCAGTGGCATGTCACTACCAGACATAATTGCCTCCCCTCCCTAGTCAGCATTCCACAGGGACAGTTCCTGCACTCCTCCTCCACTAAACACCCTACATCCCAATGGCAATTTTTCATGCAATTGTAGAAGGTTCAACAGTTGCCTGTTTAGCACCACTTTGCACGTCTAAGATGCCAGACATCATCAAAGTGAAGCAAAAATTTACCTGCACTACATTGTGAGCAGTGAATACAATAGACAAGATTCAATGTGCTTTCCTGTACGTTGGGGATATGCCATGCAGACTCGGTAACCTCTTTGTCGAACACATACATTCAGTCTGTAAAAATGACCGTGCTCCTGGTTGCCTGCCATTTCAACGTACCACTATTTCTGTACCAACATTTTTGTCTCAGGCAAAGCTCATTGCAAGCTGGAGGACAAAAGCAATACATCTTCTGCTTAAACTAATCTTCAGGACTTGACATTCACATTCTGAAATTGTAAAAGTTAATGCCATGCTCCATCTGTTACCTACCACCATGTCCCCAGGTGTCCTGACAATGAGATGAGTACTCAGACTTTTACCATTGCTTCAAAAGTATCAAATTTATATTAAAACCTATTGAATGCTTTCAGGCCACCATATTTACTAAAAATGGCAGTCTTAGCTTGAAAACTAATTCTTTTAAAAACTGCTCGCATCATTTCTTTCCCAAACAATCCACCTTTGGCTCATCCTTGCTATCTCATGAGCACATATTCTTATCTATTTTTTTGTGAGAGATAGTATTTATTTGACTCCTCAAAGCAAAACTTAACAATCTCTGGTTATGCTACCTAAAATCTGTTTGAGAGCTCCACTTATCTGATAACTAATGAGCTTTCCCAACAGAATCGGGAAGTAAGTGGTTCAAAATTCAGGCACAGTGCCTCACCTTGATCATTATAAAGCTGCATAAAAGCAAAAAGTTTTTGAAGAATCATATTGTCCAGGACTTTAGGAAGAACTCCCTTCTTTATCTTTGAAATAGCATTGTAGGGTTTTTTAAAAAACTCTGCCTGAGAAGACTCATTTTGTCTTGAATTAAAGTAACATCTGGAAGGTGGCAACTCTGATCTGCAATACTGCTTTGATTATCAATCTAGATTTTTGTTTACTCACCTCTCTGGAGTGGAAGTTGAACATTCTACTTTTTGACTAGAATTGAAGGTGCTGCAACCAAGCCATGGGATGCTGACACTATCAAAGGTACGAGGGCAGTAAACCAGCACTGCAGTTCCACTAACACAACAATTAAGATGCCCTGTTGGATTAATTGTAGAATGATATCGGCAGACACAAATGAAGTCGTGGTGATAAGTGCTTGTTGGGGCATTCTTCCTAAACTCAACTGGCTCATCAGTCTTTTGAGATAATACCTTCACTTGAGCGTGTGAGTGTATATATTTAACTATCTTTGGTATTAAATTGAACAAACCAAACTGTATGTAGCTGCCAAAAATCTATGGGTTCTTGTCATGCATGTAGCAGATCTTTTTGACCTATCAGGTGATTTTACCACACAAAAATTTTCTTTGAGAATTAGTCAAGCAGAAATGCATAACCACATTCTGGGCAACTTCTGAATACTTGCTCCAGACTTTGAGTCAGCTTGGACATGGTATGTCCGACTGAGTTGAAGTTTGCTTTATGCATTACTTTGCGTGCATTGGTTTTATCCTGAAATCTACAAAATATGTAAATAAGGAATTCATTGGAGGAAAAAGCCCTCCTCAGCGTTCTATCGAATTAAAAAAAAAAATCCATTTCAGCACTTCAGGAAGTCACAAAGTGCTTTATGTCCAATGAAATGCTTGCAAAATGTTGCAACAATTATAATGTAGGAAATCTAACAGCAATTTGCAGTCACCAAAATAACGAGCACATAATCTTGATGTGTTGGTTGAGGGGTAAATATTGACCTGGATTTTTGAATTGTCCTGCATTTGTTTGAAGTAATGTGATGACACTTATTTTGTTACATCCACTTGACAGGACTGATGGGGCTTTGATTTAAGAATATGAAAAATAGACACAGACCATACAGCCCCTGATGTCATTCAATTTGGCTGATTTCTGCCTAAACACCGCTTTCCTCTCTGCTCTGCATGTCCTCAATTTCCAATGTCTTCAGTCTTAAATATATACTCAATGTTGGAGCTTCCATTACTCTCAGGTATAAAATTCTGATGGTTCTTGATCATTTCAGTGAAGAAATTCCTGCTGTACACTGTATTAAACAGTGAATCCTTTATCCTGATATTGTGCTGAGTTTTCTGCATTCTCTGGCTATGAAAATAAATTCTTTGCCTACCTTGTCAAGTCCCTTCAGAATCTTGTACTTTTAAGGAGGACCTCTCATTCTTCCAAACTCAAGCAAGTACAGGCCCAACAGAGAGCATTTTGGTGCAACTTTACCATTCTTCCTTAGATATGAAGACTGAAGACTGCAGTCCAGGTGTGGTCTCACAAAAACCTTATACAGTTGTAGCAAGACTTCATTATTCGTTATATTTCAATTCTCCCTGTAATAAAGGCAAACCTGTCATTTGATTTTCAAATTACTTTCTGTACTTGAGTGATAATTTTGCTCCTTATAATGCACCCACGTGTGTCTCAACATCAACATTTGCAAGTTTAAAATAATCACCATCTGCCACTTTGCTCACTTATTTAGCCATTGTTTTCTCTCAGCATTAGTTTCCACCTCGTTTTGTTTCATCAGCAAACCTAGACGTAATAATCTTGGTATTTTCATCAAATAATTAATATAGATTGTAAATATTTGAGGCCCCGGCAGTGAACTTTCAAAGCAGTCCATTAGTTACAGCCTGCTACCTTGAAAATCCCTATATTACCCCTACTAATTGTTTCCTGTGCATTAACAGTTCTTCTGTTTCATCATAGATTGCCTCCAACACATTGAGCCCTTATTTTGGCAGGGTTCAGCACTTCCACAGTACTGCACCAGAGTGTCGACTTTGATTATGTACTCATCTCTGGAGTGGTCTTTGAATTCATGACTTGCTGATTCCAGAGACTATTGACTTAGCCACAGCAAAGACTCTAGCTAAGTTCTTTCTGACAGATGAATCAGAAAGGGTGCTCATCAACAGTCCAGTAACTCCAATAGGATGTATTGTTTTAATATTGCAGTATGCTACAAAAAATGTTTAGGTCAATAAAATTAAAACATCACCTTCCTCCAGGTGACATCCTACGCCTACTTTCTCCAAACTCCTGTTTGTTTCCCATGTTAACTTGGAAAAGTTAGAGATGAAATGGGTTTTAAATAAGGATGTGTGGGTCAAGGGTGAAAGGCTTTTCTGTCTCAATATTGTACCTTTTTACATGAATTGTAAGTATGTTTGCTAAATTTGCTGAAGGCACAAGGATACATAGGAAAGTAAGTTGTGAAGAGGACATAAGTTGTTTACAGATCGATTAAGTGAGTGATAAAAGATGGAATATATTGTGGGAAAATGTGAAATTATCCTATTTTGCAGAAGAATAAAAAAAATCAAAATATTGAGAGATTGCAGAACTCCGATGTGCAGAGGGATCTGGGTGTCCTTCTGTGCAAATTGCAACCCATATAGTTCTTCATAGTTGAAATGCTGCAGCCATTGCAGCATCCTGATGACTCTCCTGCATCCCTTCCTGGCACACTCCCCTGCCACCACAGAAATTGCAAAACCTGTGCCCACACCACCTCCCTCAAGGCCCCAAAGGAGCCTTCCACATCCATCAAAGTTTTACCTGCACACCCACCAATATAACTTATTGTATCCGTTGCTCCCGATGCGGTCTCCTGTATATTGGAGAGACTGGACGCCTCCTGGCAGAGTGCTTTAGGGAACATCTCCGGGACACCTGCACCAATCAACCCTACCGCCCTGTGGCCCAACAATTCAACTCCCCCTCCAACTCTGCTGAAGACACGCAAGTCCTGGGCCGCCTCCACCGCCGTTCCCTCACCACCCGATGCCTGGAGGAAGAACGCCTCATCTTCCACCTCAGAACACTTCAACCCCATGGCATCAATGTGGATTTCACCAGTTTCCTCATTTCCCTTTTCCCCCCACCTCACCCCAGCTCCAGCCTTCCAGCTTAGCATCGCCCTCATGACCTTTCTGTCCGACCTGCTGTGCTTTTCCAGCACCACTCTAATTTGCAAACACACCAAAGTCCCTCTCGTCCTCTGTACACCCAGGGTCCTCCTGTTTATTGTGTAGCCCCTTGCCTTGATAGTCCTCTCAAAATGCAGCACTTATCAATTTTCAGTATTAAGCTCGTATCTGCCACTGTTCTGTCCAAATGACCAGCCTATATCCTTTTGTAGTCTAAAACTTTCTCTTTCACCAATTTTAGTGTTATCCGTGAATTTCAGTAAATTCTCACATCTGAATTATTAATGTACACTACTAAGAACAAGGCACCCAGTACTGAACTCTGTTGTACACTGGATGTAGGCTTCCAGTCACATAAACAGCCTTAAACCAGAGCCCTCTTCTTTTTACCACTAAGCCAGTTTTGGATCCAATTTGCTCTGGATTCCAGATTGCCTTCCTAACCAATCTCCTAGGCAACACTTTGTCAAAAGCCTTACTGAAGTCCATATAAACATCATCAACTGTACTACTTGATATTGTTGTATTGGGTGCAAAATGATTTTCTCTGCTCAGATGCTGCTTGACCTGCTGAGATTCTCCAACACACTTTTTATTTCAGCTTTTACTTTAAGTTAAAAGGAAGGTGTTGCTTTGGTGAGGGGGCTGGGTGATAGTGATTGAGGAGGATAGCAAAGTAACAATCGCTTTGATGGATACCTGATCAAACAGGAAAAAACAAAACAGTGTAGGTAACAGTGCATTAAGTGCAATCTGGTTAGATAGTTATTTGAAACAAAGAGCGATAGTAGTACTAGAGAATTTATCTTAAATCAATTTTATACACGTTTGGATTAGATACCAGCTTCCTGTGGGACATATTACTTGTGAGAAGGTATAACAATGGTACTTTTAAAAACAAACTGTGACCGGCTTGAATGAAGAGAATGTTCTTTATCCCTCGGGCAAGTTAGAATTATGATTAGTTGTGAACGTTGAAACTATTCCTTAATGAGTTTTCCAGGGTTTCTTTTAAGCTAGCAAAAGTTTGATTTTTTTTTGCTTCTCTCCAGAGGTAATCAGATTAAACATGGGGTGAACATCAGGAGAGGTCTCACAATAGTTATGCAGGGCAAACCTTGAATACTGTTTCATTGTCTTTTTGTATATTTAGTTGTTGAAAGATATATTGTATTTTCATTTTCTTCAGGGAGCCCTTGTGAGTGCCTTGGCAGATGATACCTTGCATCTCTGGAATCTACGTCAGAAAAGGCCTGCCATACTCCATTCTCTTAAATTCAACAAAGAAAGGTAGAATGACTTTGATATTATTTTTCCATCTTGGCATTGTACTCTATGTAATTGTGTCCATTTTATACAGCTTGTTTTGAATATTTATTTCAATAGTTTGAGATTCATACTTTGCGGTTTATTTCACTGGCGGTAGCACCATAAGAAATAGAAACATGAATAGGGTGGCATGGTGCTTCAGTGGTTAACACTGCTGTCTCACAGCACCAGGGACCTGGGTTTGATTCACAGCCTTCAACGTCTCTATTTCAAAACCTGTCTGCTTCCTATTTTAATACTTTGATCTAGCCTCCACAATTCTCTGGAGTGGAGAATTTCAGACATTCATTACCCTCTGGGAGAAGAAATTCATTTACATTCCAGTTTTAAATGAGTGTCCCCTTATTCTAGAACTACATTCCTTAGTTCAAGGTTCTTCCATCAGTGGAAACATCTTGTCAACATTTACCATGTCAAGCCCCTTCAGAATTTTGTATGTTTCAATCAGATCACTCTTCATTCTCTTAACTAATAAATAAGGGCCTAATCTGTTTAGCTATTATTGATAAGTCAAACCCTTCAGTCTAAGAATTAGATCAACGAATCTCATTTGAACACCATCCAATGCCAGTATGTCCTTTCTTAAATACGTGGATTAAAACTGTGGTCTTGCAAGCACCCAGCACAGTTATAACAAGATCTTCTTATTTTTAAACTCTAATCATCTACCAAGAAATGCCAAAATTCTATTTGCCACTTTAATTACTTGCTGTGGCTGCATGTTAACGTTTTGTGTTTCTTGCACAAGAACAGTCAGATTCCTCTCTATTTGGATATTTTGGAATCTGTCTCCATTTCATTAATAGTATGCCTTTTGTTTTTCCTACCAAAGTTCATGACCTCAAACTTTGCTACACTTAACTCCATCTGCCAAATTTTTGCTCAGTCTCCCAAATTATCTATTTTCTTTTGCACATTTCTTATGTCCTTATCACCACATGATCTCCATGTTGTTCTCCAGTGAACTCTGGAATATTTAGACCAATATCTCCATTATCTCTGCAACCTCTTCCTTAAAGCACGAGGATGCAGGCTGTCAAGTCATGGAACATAAATGGTGACTTGTCTGCCTTCAGTCTCATTAGTTTATCAAGTACTTTTTCACTTGTGGTAGGGACAGTTAAAAGATCTTTCCTCTGATTAGCAGTTTTCTTACCAGCTATCTTTAAGATATTTGATATTTTCTACCATGAAGACCGATGCAAAATATTGGTTTAAATTATCCTTGCTGTTCCGTTATCAATTCCCCAGTCACACCTTCCAAGGGTCCCAGACGCATTTTAGCTATTCGTTCTTTTTATTTAACCATAGAAGCTCTTCCTGTGTGGTTTTATATTTTGTGCGACTTACTTTCATGATCACTTTTCTGCCTTTCCATTACCTCTTTAGGCCTCTGTAGGTTTCAAACAATTCTAAATCCTCTGGTCTAACAATAGTTTTTTGCCACTTTGTTTGCCTTGGTTTTAATTGGACACACTCCTTGACTGCCATTGTTAATCATGGAGCATTAATCCTTTTTACTGAGGCCTTTTTAAATAGAAAACGTTTTGATGAGTGTTGTGAAGTATTTACTTAAATGTTTGCCACTGGTCATCTACTGACGTTTCCTGCTTTAGATCTCTTTCTTCATATCTCTGAAATTCCCCTTATATAGAATGAAGATACTGGTTTAAGACCTAAGTTGCTGTCCCTCAAACTGTATTTGAAGTTCTATCATGTTATGATGTCTACCCTTAGAGGATCGTTAACTATGAGATCTGTTATCAATTCTGTCATTCCACATTGTTAGATCTAAAATACTTTGTTCCTGGGTAAGTTGTGCAATGTGCATGGAATTCTGCAGGGGCTTATAGACGACAATCACCCAAACTGATTCATTAACCAGAGGATACTGGACTTGAGATTATTGGTAGAAGTATCAGAGGGGAGTGAGGGTTTTTATACAAGTTATATTCTGAAATGCACTGCCTGCAAATGCATTTGAAGCCAATTCAGTTATTATTCAGAAGGTTTCATTGTTGGCCTGGTTTGCCAAGCTGGTAGGTTTGTTGGCAGATGTTTCATCGCCTTTCTAGGTGACATCATCAGTGTTGTGTTGCCTCCTGTGAAGCGCTACTGTACTGTTCCACTTTGAATTGATGTGGTTCTGTTTGAGCTGTTTCCAGTTGGTACTGGTTCCGAGTTTTTCCATTGCAGTGATTTGTATATCAGGTCCAGGTCAATGTGTTTGTTGATAGAGTCTGAGGAAGAGTAACATGCTTCCAGGAATTCCCTTGCTGTTCTTTGTTTAGCCTGTCCTAGTATTGTTGTGTTGCCCCAGCCAAACTCCTAGTTCTTGTCCATGTGTATGGATACCAGATCATGTTGCTAGGTTGCTAGTTGATGTTCGTGGATGCGGGTCGCTAGCTGTCTGCCTGTTTATCCTACACGGTGTTTAGTGCAGTCGCTGCATAGGATTTTATAAATTACGTTTGTCTTGAGCATAGTGGGTATCGGGTCCTTTATTCTGGTGAGCTACTGTCTGAGTGTGGCTGTTGATTTGTGTGATGTTAAGATCCCTAGTGGTTGGAGCAATCTAGTTATCAATTACAAAATGTCTTTAATATATGGGAGAATAGCCAGTATGTTGGGGTGTGCCTTGTCGTCTTGGTGTTGCTTGACTGCCAGGCATCTGCAGATGTGGGAGTATCTGTTTTTAGCAAAGACTTTGCATAGGTGTTCTTCTTTCTCTCTACAGTTCCAAGAAGGAATTGCATATATGGCTGAAAAGGGGGAGGGTGACATGATTGTGTGATAATATCAATGGGCTACTAATCCAGAGATCCAGACTAATATTCTGAGCGTATAGATTCAACTCCTCCGGCCACACATGGCTGCTGGTGGAGTTTGAATTTAATTTTAAGAATTATAAAATTTCTGGAATTAACAGCTAGTCTCAACAGTGGGAGCCATGAAACTATTATTTATTGATGTGAAAAACCCATTTGATTCAGAAATGCCCTTCAGGGAAGGCAGTCTGCTGTTCTTGCCCTGTCTGGCCTACAGTGACTCTAGAGTCTAGATTAGAGTGGTGCTGGAAAAGCACAGCAGGTCAGGCAGCATCTGAGGAGCAGGAAAATAGATGTTTCGGGCAAAAGCCCTTAATCAGGAACGTGAGGGCGGTACTGAGCAGTGAGATGGGGGAAGGGGAAATGAGGAAACTGGTGAAGTCCACATTGACGCCATGGGGTTGAAGTGTTCTAAGGCAGGAGATGAGGCATTCTTCCTCCAGGTGTCGGGGGTGAGGGAGCGGCGGTGGAGGAGGCCCAGCCCCTCGCACAGTGGGTGTCTCTTAACTGACACCTGAAATGGCTCAACTTGTCAAACATTTAAAGAGCAATTGGGGATGGGCAACAAATGCTGGCTTTACTAGTGATGCTCACATCTATAATGAAATTAAAACAGGGAATTTTGTGTGAAGGGCTTTCGAAAAATTGCTGGAAAAGAGAAACTAATTGGATAAGTCTTTCAGAGAGGTGGTGCAGACATTATTGTGGCATTGTTCCTTGTGTTTTTAAATGTACGATCTCTTTCATTTCAAGTAGCCATTAAATTAGATTGAAGCTGCACTGCTTTTAAATCCTGCCCTCTCATCCACTACTTATTGTCCAAGGTAAACAAGAGTGACACAAAGGGAGGTGGAATTGGAAGGGAAAGTCATTCCCAGGCCACACTTGCGTGCTGTGAGACACATGCCTAAGTAGCAATGAAAGCAGATATCTCCCGCAGCCACAGGTGGTATCTATTCCCTTGAGACTTGGGGGAGGGGGGGGGGGAGAGAGGTGTGGAAAATAACAAAGACTAACTCCCCATCGCTCTTGAGGGAATGTAGGTGATGCATGTGGGAAGACAGGATGCCTGTAGTTCAGTAATGTTGAATTATTGAGAATGCAGATAATCACAGACCTAAATATTTTTAGTTGGTTTTCCTGTTCCTTGGAATATCATTAGCTGCAAAGCAACCACTAGATTATAGGAACTACAGATAATTTTGAACCAGACATTCTCAATGGCAAATATTTTTTGACCTTCCAGATAGATAAGTTTTATTTCTGTTCTTTGCTTTTGCACAGAACAAAATGGAAGTTTACTTTTTAAGTTGATCTCATTGATATTAGAAAATGTTACTTGTACACAAATGTGGTAGCCAGGAATCCTGTGTGTGTCTTTACCCTTTGAGAGTTGTTATAAAACTGAGGTTTTATGTCTTACCTGTCAGTTTAATTTTTCTTCCCTTGTGCAGAGGCTAAGGCTTATTTACTCATTGATCAAATTTATGGATATCAGGAAGCTCTAAAGTTGAAAGGTTGATACATTTTCCTCAAACTGGAAGAGCAGAAAATGAGTTGGCAACAAAGTAGTATAACTGCGTATGATATCCAATGAGAATACGCAAGGAGAGTCATAGAGATGTACAGCATGGAAACAGACTCTTCGGTCCAGCTTGTCCATGCCGACCAGATATCCTAAATTAATCTAGTCCCTTTTGCCAGCCTTTGGACGATTTTCCTCTAAACCTTTCCTATTCATGTTCCCATTCAGATGCCTATTAAATGTTGTAATTGTACCAGCCTCTGGCACCTCATTCCAAAGACTGATCACCCTTTGCAAGGAAAGGTTGCCCTTGGGTCCCTTTTTCTAAATTTTTTCCCCTCTCTCCTTAAACCTGTGCCCTGTAGTTTTGGACCTCCCTATCCTGGGGAAAAGACCTTGGCTATTTATCCTATATATGTTCCTCATGATCTTATAAACCTCTAAGGTCATCTCTTAACCTTTGTCTGAGGGGAAAATAGCCCCAGCCTATTCAGCCTCTCCGTATAGCTCAAATCCTTCAACCCTGGTAACCTTTTATAAATCTTTTCTGAACCCTTTCAAGTTTCACAAAAGCCTTCCTATAGCAGGGAGACCAGAATTGAATGCAGTATTCCAAAAATGACCTGACCAATGTCCTATACAGCTGCAACATGATCTCCCAACTCCTATACTCAATGCACTGATCATTAAAGGCAAATATGCCTTCACTAACCTGTCTACCTGCAACTCTACTTTCAAGAAACTATGCACCTGTACTCCAAAGTCTCTTTGTTCAGCAACACTCCCAGGACTTTACCATTAAGTGTATAAGTCCTGCTAAGATTTGCCTTTCCAAAATGCAGCACCTAACATTTATCTAAATTAAGTTCCACCTGCTGCCACTCAGCCCATGTGATCAAGGTCCTGTTGTACTCTGAGGTAACCTTTTTGGCTGTCCACTACACTAATAATTTAGGTGTCATCTGTAAACTTACTAACCATACTTTCTATGTTCACATCCAAAGAATTTACATAAATGACAAAAAGCAGTGGATCCTGGTGGCACACCGCTGGTCACAGGCCTCCAATCTGAAAAGCAGCCCTCCACCACTACCCTCTTTCTTAAGCTGGATAAGAGTAACCTCCATAGATTTTGATTTTAAACTTTCTTGTGCTGTGCAACTGCAGATGTAGTCTTACTTTAAGCCAGATTTGAAATGCTGAAGCTATGAAGCCTTTGAAGAGTATGTTTGCTACAAGTTTTGATCCAAGAGTGCATGCTAGATTAGTTCTTGCTGCCCACAGTGCATGTAACATCAGTTTTTTAAAAAAAATACAGACTCTTGATTGTGGAACATTCAAATTTAGAGCAGCAGTAGGTCATTTGATACTTCATACCTGCTTGTCATTTAATGCGATCATGGCTGATCTGATTGTTGTCTCTACTTTTCCTGTCTATTCCCTATACCTTTATTATCTTAACTGAGTTAGACAGAGACCCCTGTCAGTGCTGAAGAGATCAGTTTGACACGAACGGCCAATGGTTTTTCATGGTGTCAGTATTCAAGTTTTACTTAATTAGGCATTCAGACCCTAGATGTTATTTCACACCCCTATTAATTATGCCCTACTGCAAATCAGACAGCTAGCTTTGAGTCTTGAATACCGATCCTGAGTACTAAGCTGTATTCCGAAAACTGATTTGTATTTCCCAAAACACAAATGGGGAATAGTCTTCCAAATAGTGATCTTTCGTACCAAACCCAGTACTCTTATTGAATATTAGATTTTGCTCTGAGCATGGCACTGCATACTGGACTATGTCGAATTTACTGATCCTGTCTACCGAACAATATTGTGAAAACTGAACATCAGTAGCAATTTGTATCCCAAGTAAAAATCCCTCCAACCGCAAAATATCCTCAGCATGGAGCCCATACCTTTTATTGTCACTTCATATGGACCACCAACCTCCAAGCACACACCAAGCAGTGCTAATTAATGTCCATTCTAATCTTGAGAATGAGTAATGAACACATTGGGCTGCACAATGGCTCAGTGGTTAGCACTGCTGCCTCGTAGCACTTGGGACCAGAGTTTGATTCCAGCTTCAGGTGACTGCCTGTGTGGAGTTTGCACATTCTCCCCGTGTCTGTGTGGGTTTCTTCTGGATGCTTCAGTTTCCTCCCATACCCCAAAGATGTGTAGGTTAGGTGAATTAGCGATACTAAATTGCCCAAAGTGTTCAGGGATGTTTAGGTTCGGTGCAGTAGTTAGAGGTAAATGTAGAGTAATAGGGTAGGGAGCTGGGTCACTCTTTTGGAGGGTTGGTGTGGTCTTGTTGGGCCTAATGGCCTGTTTCCACACCGTGGGGATTCTATGATTAAGAGATTGCAGCAGTTACAAAAATCGTTCTGATATTTTCTCCATTACAGTACTCAGATTTTATATCCAGGGCACTGTACAGATGTTGAGGTAATCTGTGACACTGGTATGGATGTCGGGTTATCTCCCAAGTGCACATAATAAAAAATTAAACTGTATCCCATGAAACAGATCAAATCCTAGTATTGCATTGTAACTGGTGTATTAATACTGACTGTTGGACCTCTCTCCTGAGCATTGTGACTGAATATTGGATCCTTGTCCAAGTGTTGGAATTGTGTAACAGACTGCATTGCAAATACCAAGTCTGAGTAATTTTCCTGAGCATTTATTTTATTTACCAGACCATACCCAGTGCTCTGGTACTGAAAGTCTCAACGAGTCTAGAGTATTAATGCTTGTGTTGGACTGAAAACAAATAGCAGATTGCATACAAAATAAAGATCCTGCATACGAATTCTGAGTAATAGATTCCAAGAACTAAACGAGAACATGCAACGTTATCCAAATATGCTACTAATTTATTGTATCTTATTTCAACATTTTGATCTTGAATACTTGAAAACGTTCAGAGCACTATTCATGCATTGTATGCCAGGCATTCCTACCAAATATCAGATTTTATCCATATTAGTGATCCCAAGTACTATTATCCTCTATACCAGTTCGTCTACTTGTATATGAAATTACATACTGTGTACTGGTCCCCAATAGCAAACAAGTTGGTATTGAGTATGGATCCCAGGTACTGTTCCCCATTCGGTGTCCAAGCGTCAAACCTCATCCAGAGCATTGGTAAATGAAAACCAGATCTGTATTCACAGTATGGACCTGGAGTTTTGAGCTGAGCACCAAAATTAATTTTCAGATGGTTCCCATTATTTTGTATGATTAACAGACTGTACTCAGTGCATGTTCCAAGTAACAAATCCTGAGTACATACCCTGAATAAGGATCTATAATCTTCAGGTATATATAGATCATATAATCTTTATACTGTAGGCTATCAGACTATATCGTGAGTCTTATTCCAAGTACTGATCAAGTACAAAAATTCATCCCAAATATTGAGCCAAGTAGCAAACTGTGTCCTTAGTACCAGTCTTATCCTGGGTGTTATCTTGAATGTTGGACTACATCCAGGCTGCTGTAACTGAATATCAGCTAGGACCCCGAGTATCTGGAGTACAAGACATAATCATAGGTACCAAGCGTTGTTCTAGAGTACTAAATTATATCTAAGTATTAGTATGCATTATTCCCCCTCATTATTAAAACACCCTTTAAATGTAAAATTCATATTATGTCTGTGAAAATTGGTCCTTTAGCTAAAAAAAAGTTGTTGTTCCGATATTGGGTCATAATCCGAGTACAGGCATAGAATATATAACCATAATCTGAGTACTGATCACAAGGAGCAGACGCTGTCCTGACTATTGATGCTAAGTACAAAATCTAACTGAAGAAGTAGACTTTTCTTCATGTACTAATTTAATAGACTTTCTTGTGTGTCAGTCTCAGTTACGGACTTGAATATGTTTTCCCAGATCAGAGTGTGTCCAGAGTCTTGTTCATGAGTATTGACACCGAATACTAGATCCGATTTCATATTCCAAGTAGCGTTATCATCCATTCTTCCTTCTGAAGTCCTCGAATGTGTGGTTGCCTCCAAAGTCTGTGCCCATCCTTCTCAGTTTGATGCTGAATCCCTCTAGTCTGCTTTCTGCAATAGCAAGCCATCTCTTCTCAAAGCCAGCCATGATATTGTGTGACAAAGGCAAATTTGATCCCTCTCCTCCCTGACTCATATGCAACTTTTGACATGGTTGACCATATTTCTCTCCTCTGACACTGTCCCACTGTTGTCCGGCTGGATGGGACTGCTCTGACTTATTTCTTTTTGCAAGTATGGAAACATAGAAACAAAGATTAGGCATAACTATTCAACCCTTTGAGGCTGCTCAACCATTCAATGTGATCATGTTTGATACTCTATATCTTAATGCCATACTCCTGCTTTCTTCCCCTGATCCTTAAAGCCTAAAAATACCTTTAAACACCCTCAAAATCTTTCTTTTTTAAAAAAAAGCTATCTTTCTTGAATATGTTCAGAGCCTTAGCCTCCATGGCTTTCATGGTAGAGTGTTTCACAGATTCACTTACTACCCTCTTCTCAATTGTAAATGGTCGACCCATATCCTAAGCGTATCATCTCCTTGATTCTCGACTCCCTAACAAGGGAAAACATCTTCGCTGCTTCTTGTTTGTCCAGCTGTTTAGAATCTTAGACGCTTCAATCAGATACCCTCTCATTCTTCTAAACTCTGGCTTGACTGGCGTGTCTTCTGGAATCTCTCCTCACAGGGTAGTCCTGCCATCCTTGGTATCTACTTAATGAACCTTTGCTGCACTTCCTGTTTATGGCAAGTGTGTCCTTTCTTGGGTCAGGAGATCAAAACTGCATGTAGTACTCCAGATGTGGTCTTTCCAGGGCCCTGAATAATTGCAATAAGATATCCCGACTTCTGAACTCAGATGCTCTTGCAATGAAGGCTAACATACTATTTGCCTTCCTAATTGCTTGCTTGCTTCTCGAGGAGAAAGTGAGGTCTGCAGATGCTGGAGATCAAAGTTGAAACTTTATTGCTGGAACAGCACAGCAGGTCAGGCAGCATCCAGGGAACAGGAGATTCGACGTTTCGGGCACAGGCCCTTCTCATTCCTGAAGAAGGGCCTGTGCCCGAAACGTCGAATCTCCTGTTCCCTGGATGCTGCCTGACCTGCTGTGCTGTTCCAGCAATAAAGTTTCAACTGCTTGCTTCTCGACTTTTACTAACCAGTTAACAAGGACATCCAGATCCCTCTGTGAATCCACACTTTCAATATTTCACCATTTGTATAGTGTTGCTTTCAATTTTTTCCACACTAAAGTTAAACCATGTTGCACTGTGTCTGCCATACATTTTCCCACTCACTCAATTCACCGAAATCACCTTGCAGTCTCTTTTTAACTTTAAATGCTCAACCCTCCCAGTGTTTGTATTATCAGCAAACCTGGAAATGTTGCATCTGGTCCTTTCATCAGGTCATTTAATACATTTTGGTGGGACCCAAGCACTGATTACTGCAGTTCTCCATTCCCTCCCACTTGGCAAAGACCAATTTATTCTCAGTCTGTTTCCTATTCGTTGACCAAATCATGATCCATCGCAATTTAATGCCCCCATCCCATGTGGTTTAACTTTGCTCACTAACTTCTTATGAAGGACCTTATCAAGAGCCTTCTGAAAAATCTAAAGACACCACATCATATTCTCCTTTAACTTGTAGTTAAATCCTCAAAAATCTCCAGTAGAGTTGTTGAGCATGATTTCTGTTTTGTAAATTCATGCTGACTGTTGCTATATTCCAAGTGGTTTGCAAATAAATCTTTTATTATGGCCTCCAGCATTTCCCCTACATTGTGTGCCCTTCGCCCTCTCCCTCGCCTTCGCCCTTCGCCCTCTCCCTCGCCTTCGCCCTTCGCCCTCTCCCTCGCCTTCGCCCTTCGCCCTCTCCCTCGCCTTCGCCCTTCGCCCTCTCCCTCGCCTTCGCCCTTCGCCCTCTCCCTCGCCTTCGCCCTTCGCCCTCTCCCTCGCCTTCGCCCTTCGCCCTCTCCCTCGCCTTCGCCCTTCGCCCTCTCCCTCGCCTTCGCCCTTCGCCCTCTCCCTCGCCTTCGCCCTTCGCCCTCTCCCTCGCCTTCGCCCTTCGCCCTCTCCCTCGCCTTCGCCCTTCGCCCTCTCCCTCGCCTTCGCCCTTCGCCCTCTCCCTCGCCTTCGCCCTTCGCCCTCTCCCTCGCCTTCGCCCTTCGCCCTCTCCCTCGCCTTCGCCCTTCGCCCTCTCCCTCGCCTTCGCCCTTCGCCCTCTCCCTCGCCTTCGCCCTTCGCCCTCTCCCTCGCCTTCGCCCTTCGCCCTCTCCCTCGCCTTCGCCCTTCGCCCTCTCCCTCGCCTTCGCCCTTCGCCCTCTCCCTCGCCTTCGCCCTTCGCCCTCTCCCTCGCCTTCGCCCTTCGCCCTCTCCCTCGCCTTCGCCCTTCGCCCTCTCCCTCGCCTTCGCCCTTCGCCCTCTCCCTCGCCTTCGCCCTTCGCCCTCTCCCTCGCCTTCGCCCTTCGCCCTCTCCCTCGCCTTCGCCCTTCGCCCTCTCCCTCGCCTTCGCCCTTCGCCCTCTCCCTCGCCTTCGCCCTTCGCCCTCTCCCTCGCCTTCGCCCTTCGCCCTCTCCCTCGCCTTCGCCCTTCGCCCTCTCCCTCGCCTTCGCCCTTCGCCCTCTCCCTCGCCTTCGCCCTTCGCCCTCTCCCTCGCCTTCGCCCTTCGCCCTCTCCCTCGCCTTCGCCCTTCGCCCTCTCCCTCGCCTTCGCCCTTCGCCCTCTCCCTCGCCTTCGCCCTTCGCCCTCTCCCTCGCCTTCGCCCTTCGCCCTCTCCCTCGCCTTCGCCCTTCGCCCTCTCCCTCGCCTTCGCCCTTCGCCCTCTCCCTCGCCTTCGCCCTTCGCCCTCTCCCTCGCCTTCGCCCTTCGCCCTCTCCCTCGCCTTCGCCCTTCGCCCTCTCCCTCGCCTTCGCCCTTCGCCCTCTCCCTCGCCTTCGCCCTTCGCCCTCTCCCTCGCCTTCGCCCTTCGCCCTCTCCCTCGCCTTCGCCCTTCGCCCTCTCCCTCGCCTTCGCCCTTCGCCCTCTCCCTCGCCTTCGCCCTTCGCCCTCTCCCTCGCCTTCGCCCTTCGCCCTCTCCCTCGCCTTCGCCCTTCGCCCTCTCCCTCGCCTTCGCCCTTCGCCCTCTCCCTCGCCTTCGCCCTTCGCCCTCTCCCTCGCCTTCGCCCTTCGCCCTCTCCCTCGCCTTCGCCCTTCGCCCTCTCCCTCGCCTTCGCCCTTCGCCCTCTCCCTCGCCTTCGCCCTTCGCCCTCTCCCTCGCCTTCGCCCTTCGCCCTCTCCCTCGCCTTCGCCCTTCGCCCTCTCCCTCGCCTTCGCCCTTCGCCCTCTCCCTCGCCTTCGCCCTTCGCCCTCTCCCTCGCCTTCGCCCTTCGCCCTCTCCCTCGCCTTCGCCCTTCGCCCTCTCCCTCGCCTTCGCCCTTCGCCCTCTCCCTCGCCTTCGCCCTTCGCCCTCTCCCTCGCCTTCGCCCTTCGCCCTCTCCCTCGCCTTCGCCCTTCGCCCTCTCCCTCGCCTTCGCCCTTCGCCCTCTCCCTCGCCTTCGCCCTTCGCCCTCTCCCTCGCCTTCGCCCTTCGCCCTCTCCCTCGCCTTCGCCCTTCGCCCTCTCCCTCGCCTTCGCCCTTCGCCCTCTCCCTCGCCTTCGCCCTTCGCCCTCTCCCTCGCCTTCGCCCTTCGCCCTCTCCCTCGCCTTCGCCCTTCGCCCTCTCCCTCGCCTTCGCCCTTCGCCCTCTCCCTCGCCTTCGCCCTTCGCCCTCTCCCTCGCCTTCGCCCTTCGCCCTCTCCCTCGCCTTCGCCCTTCGCCCTCTCCCTCGCCTTCGCCCTTCGCCCTCTCCCTCGCCTTCGCCCTTCGCCCTCTCCCTCGCCTTCGCCCTTCGCCCTCTCCCTCGCCTTCGCCCTTCGCCCTCTCCCTCGCCTTCGCCCTTCGCCCTCTCCCTCGCCTTCGCCCTTCGCCCTCTCCCTCGCCTTCGCCCTTCGCCCTCTCCCTCGCCTTCGCCCTTCGCCCTCTCCCTCGCCTTCGCCCTTCGCCCTCTCCCTCGCCTTCGCCCTTCGCCCTCTCCCTCGCCTTCGCCCTTCGCCCTCTCCCTCGCCTTCGCCCTTCGCCCTCTCCCTCGCCTTCGCCCTTCGCCCTCTCCCTCGCCTTCGCCCTTCGCCCTCTCCCTCGCCTTCGCCCTTCGCCCTCTCCCTCGCCTTCGCCCTTCGCCCTCTCCCTCGCCTTCGCCCTTCGCCCTCTCCCTCGCCTTCGCCCTTCGCCCTCTCCCTCGCCTTCGCCCTTCGCCCTCTCCCTCGCCTTCGCCCTTCGCCCTCTCCCTCGCCTTCGCCCTTCGCCCTCTCCCTCGCCTTCGCCCTTCGCCCTCTCCCTCGCCTTCGCCCTTCGCCCTCTCCCTCGCCTTCGCCCTTCGCCCTCTCCCTCGCCTTCGCCCTTCGCCCTCTCCCTCGCCTTCGCCCTTCGCCCTCTCCCTCGCCTTCGCCCTTCGCCCTCTCCCTCGCCTTCGCCCTTCGCCCTCTCCCTCGCCTTCGCCCTTCGCCCTCTCCCTCGCCTTCGCCCTTCGCCCTCTCCCTCGCCTTCGCCCTTCGCCCTCTCCCTCGCCTTCGCCCTTCGCCCTCTCCCTCGCCTTCGCCCTTCGCCCTCTCCCTCGCCTTCGCCCTTCGCCCTCTCCCTCGCCTTCGCCCTTCGCCCTCTCCCTCGCCTTCGCCCTTCGCCCTCTCCCTCGCCTTCGCCCTTCGCCCTCTCCCTCGCCTTCGCCCTTCGCCCTCTCCCTCGCCTTCGCCCTTCGCCCTCTCCCTCGCCTTCGCCCTTCGCCCTCTCCCTCGCCTTCGCCCTTCGCCCTCTCCCTCGCCTTCGCCCTTCGCCCTCTCCCTCGCCTTCGCCCTTCGCCCTCTCCCTCGCCTTCGCCCTTCGCCCTCTCCCTCGCCTTCGCCCTTCGCCCTCTCCCTCGCCTTCGCCCTTCGCCCTCTCCCTCGCCTTCGCCCTTCGCCCTCTCCCTCGCCTTCGCCCTTCGCCCTCTCCCTCGCCTTCGCCCTTCGCCCTCTCCCTCGCCTTCGCCCTTCGCCCTCTCCCTCGCCTTCGCCCTTCGCCCTCTCCCTCGCCTTCGCCCTTCGCCCTCTCCCTCGCCTTCGCCCTTCGCCCTCTCCCTCGCCTTCGCCCTTCGCCCTCTCCCTCGCCTTCGCCCTTCGCCCTCTCCCTCGCCTTCGCCCTTCGCCCTCTCCCTCGCCTTCGCCCTTCGCCCTCTCCCTCGCCTTCGCCCTTCGCCCTCTCCCTCGCCTTCGCCCTTCGCCCTCTCCCTCGCCTTCGCCCTTCGCCCTCTCCCTCGCCTTCGCCCTTCGCCCTCTCCCTCGCCTTCGCCCTTCGCCCTCTCCCTCGCCTTCGCCCTTCGCCCTCTCCCTCGCCTTCGCCCTTCGCCCTCTCCCTCGCCTTCGCCCTTCGCCCTCTCCCTCGCCTTCGCCCTTCGCCCTCTCCCTCGCCTTCGCCCTTCGCCCTCTCCCTCGCCTTCGCCCTTCGCCCTCTCCCTCGCCTTCGCCCTTCGCCCTCTCCCTCGCCTTCGCCCTTCGCCCTCTCCCTCGCCTTCGCCCTTCGCCCTCTCCCTCGCCTTCGCCCTTCGCCCTCTCCCTCGCCTTCGCCCTTCGCCCTCTCCCTCGCCTTCGCCCTTCGCCCTCTCCCTCGCCTTCGCCCTTCGCCCTCTCCCTCGCCTTCGCCCTTCGCCCTCTCCCTCGCCTTCGCCCTTCGCCCTCTCCCTCGCCTTCGCCCTTCGCCCTCTCCCTCGCCTTCGCCCTTCGCCCTCTCCCTCGCCTTCGCCCTTCGCCCTCTCCCTCGCCTTCGCCCTTCGCCCTCTCCCTCGCCTTCGCCCTTCGCCCTCTCCCTCGCCTTCGCCCTTCGCCCTCTCCCTCGCCTTCGCCCTTCGCCCTCTCCCTCGCCTTCGCCCTTCGCCCTCTCCCTCGCCTTCGCCCTTCGCCCTCTCCCTCGCCTTCGCCCTTCGCCCTCTCCCTCGCCTTCGCCCTTCGCCCTCTCCCTCGCCTTCGCCCTTCGCCCTCTCCCTCGCCTTCGCCCTTCGCCCTCTCCCTCGCCTTCGCCCTTCGCCCTCTCCCTCGCCTTCGCCCTTCGCCCTCTCCCTCGCCTTCGCCCTTCGCCCTCTCCCTCGCCTTCGCCCTTCGCCCTCTCCCTCGCCTTCGCCCTTCGCCCTCTCCCTCGCCTTCGCCCTTCGCCCTCTCCCTCGCCTTCGCCCTTCGCCCTCTCCCTCGCCTTCGCCCTTCGCCCTCTCCCTCGCCTTCGCCCTTCGCCCTCTCCCTCGCCTTCGCCCTTCGCCCTCTCCCTCGCCTTCGCCCTTCGCCCTCTCCCTCGCCTTCGCCCTTCGCCCTCTCCCTCGCCTTCGCCCTTCGCCCTCTCCCTCGCCTTCGCCCTTCGCCCTCTCCCTCGCCTTCGCCCTTCGCCCTCTCCCTCGCCTTCGCCCTTCGCCCTCTCCCTCGCCTTCGCCCTTCGCCCTCTCCCTCGCCTTCGCCCTTCGCCCTCTCCCTCGCCTTCGCCCTTCGCCCTCTCCCTCGCCTTCGCCCTTCGCCCTCTCCCTCGCCTTCGCCCTTCGCCCTCTCCCTCGCCTTCGCCCTTCGCCCTCTCCCTCGCCTTCGCCCTTCGCCCTCTCCCTCGCCTTCGCCCTTCGCCCTCTCCCTCGCCTTCGCCCTTCGCCCTCTCCCTCGCCTTCGCCCTTCGCCCTCTCCCTCGCCTTCGCCCTTCGCCCTCTCCCTCGCCTTCGCCCTTCGCCCTCTCCCTCGCCTTCGCCCTTCGCCCTCTCCCTCGCCTTCGCCCTTCGCCCTCTCCCTCGCCTTCGCCCTTCGCCCTCTCCCTCGCCTTCGCCCTTCGCCCTCTCCCTCGCCTTCGCCCTTCGCCCTCTCCCTCGCCTTCGCCCTTCGCCCTCTCCCTCGCCTTCGCCCTTCGCCCTCTCCCTCGCCTTCGCCCTTCGCCCTCTCCCTCGCCTTCGCCCTTCGCCCTCTCCCTCGCCTTCGCCCTTCGCCCTCTCTTGCCCCCGCCCGTCCCTATTCCCTCAGCTTTTTAAAAAAAATACTCGTGTTACATTAGCTCACTTCTATTCCATAGGAACTGCTTCAACAGCTATAGAATTTTGGAAGAGCTTAATATTGCCAAACTACTTCCTTAGTACTTTTGGATAAAATTCCGGCCCTGGTGATTTCAATCTTTAACCCGACTTATCTCCCATTTTCTTATTAATACTGATTTATTTCAATTCTGTCCTCTCACTAGACCCTTGGTTCTCTTGCATTTCTGGGAGGTTTTTTTTTGCTGCCCTCTTTTGTGAAGATCGAATCAAAGCTTGTTCATTTTTTTTCTGCTGTATCCTAGTTTCCTTTTGTTGTTTCCCCAGCTTCTGTCTGTAAGGTACTGATTTCCTTCAATTCTGTCCTCTCACTAGACCTTTGGTTCTCTTGCATTTCTGGGAGGTTTTTTTTGCTGCCCTCTTTTGTGTAGATCGAATCAAAGCTTGTTCATTTTTTTTCTGCTGTATCCTAGTTTCCTTTTGTTGTTTCCCCAGCTTCTGTCTGTAAGGAACCTACATTTGTGTCTCATATCAATTTCTCTTGAACTATTTATAGAAGCTTTTATGGCCAGTATCTATGTTGCTGCAATTTTATACTAATGCTCTTATTTTCCCTCTTGATAAACTTTTTTTTGTCTTTTATTCTAAAATGCTGCTAATTTTCGGGCTTGCTGCTTTTGCTATCAATTTTTTATGTCTCCTCTTTGTATGCCTTGACCGAGCCACCTTTCCTTTATTTTTACATCAGAGAGGAATGAATATTACTTATTATTTATGAGCACGTTTTTAAAATATGAGCCATTGCCTATCCATCATTAATCCCTTGAGTAAAATTCCTCAATCCATCTGTGCCAATTTATGCCTTTATTTCCCTTTATTTAGATTTAGGATTTCAGTTTCAAATTTGACTTTTTAATTCTCCATATTAATCAAGAATTCATATTACTGGCACTCTCCCACAAAGGATCCCATGTAAAATTGTTAAATAATCCTTGTTGCATAGTGTATTGAATCTTGAATAGCATATTCTCTGGTTAGTTCCTTTAATAGGTGGGTCTTTTAAAAACAAAATCCACCATATACATACTTCAGGAAATCCTTGCTAGTGGTTGTCCAATCAGATGTAAAGTCTCCCATGACTACAATTGTATACTTATTGTATGCATCTTTGATCTCTTGTTTAGTGCTTTTGCTTGCATTTCTACTACTGCTTGGGGGCCTGTGCACAATTCCCAACAGTTCTTTTGTCCCTTGGTGTTTCTTATCTCCACCATACAGATTCCACATCGTGATTTTCTGAGTCCATATTCTTCTTTCCTTTTCCATTGATTTTATCCTTCATAAGCAACGCTGTTCCACCTCTTTTCCCTTTTCACCTGTCCTTCCTAAATAACGAATACCCTTGGATGTTCAGTTCCCTGGTGGTAATCCTGTAGTCATGTCTCTGTAATTGTAACTACAGTATATCGCCATCATTTATATATAGTTATGATGCTAACTCATCTACCATACTGAGGATCCTCTGTATTAAGGCACACTTCACACTTTTAACTTTGTCCATCACCTTAGCTTTATTTTGCAACATGGCCTTATTCTTTAATTGCTGTTGTTTGTCTGTTTTCCACATCTTCTTAACTATGTCTTTTTTCTATCTTTGTTTCTTCTTTTGTCTCTCTGGTCAGTTTCCCATTCCCCTTCCTCTCTAGTATAATCTCTGCCCAACAGCAACTAGCAAACATCCCCTGGGCCCAATGGCATTCGAGGGCATCCAAAATCCTACTTTCCCTGGTGTCTCACAAGGTCTGCCTTTGCCCTCAAGTTCTGAGCTAAATGTTGCCCCTTGGCAAATCATTTGAATACACAGCATTTTTCCCATGCATGTTGATGGGAACCACTTCTTATCTCTCAAAGCTTTTTTGATTTCTCCACTTTTAAATTTAGACTTTATATTCAATGTCTACTGTTGGGGTGTTCAACTAGAACAGTGATCCTTGTACACTCAGTCAGTTGCAATCACTGGTCCCAATCTACACCTAATGCTCACTGGCACAAGTGCCACACTCCTGGCACACCCTCTCAGCTGATGGGCAAAATATTGAGGGGGGAGCAATTATGAACATGTGACCATTTGGTCGGATGTCATCTTTGAGAAGAAGTAATAGCCAAGGTGGAAGGATTCTAAGTAGCCCAAATGATCAAACTATGAATGTCCCAGACAAAAGTGTGATGCACCATATTGTGTGAATTATTGACACCCTAGCAATGTCATATATCCTTGGAAAGATGGTCTCTTCAAGCCTACGTCTCCAACCTGCAGAGGAGATGTAAACTCTGACTCAGTGTCTCTAACTTTGACACCTGCCTGCTGATATCGTAGTTTGCTTCAGCTGAGCTCCACACTTCGAGGGTGAGTTTGATCAATACAAATTGTACTCCATCTTAGAGGTCCTTTGTGCAGGCAGGAAAGAAAAATATTGCACGCCAGTTGCATACAAGAAATTCCTGCAATAATTGGCAAGGGCAAAAAGGGTAGGTGTAAGATGATACTTGTGGCCAAAGGTCCATTGCTGCAATATGGTGGCTCTAGTTATTGATCAATTTGACCTAGAGTTGTCAACATTATCTAGTGGTACCTTTGGGAACCAACCAGTAGTTTTGATGGGCAACATAGTTTGTTCTTGTATGGAGAGACACTGAGAAGAATTGGTTTATAGGACAGTTCATCTCCTCAGTTGGCTTGCTATGGTCAGCAAGCATCTCTTAATATGTCCATGTTTTCTTAGAAGAAAATGCTATTCCTACTTGCTTCAGATAGTGGAAGAGAAAAATTCTGAAACACTCTTGTTCGTACATGAAAAACAGTGACTCAACTCTAATCACAGCATTACCCTCAATGACTCAACCAATGTTACAATGGCTGTGAGTGAGGTCTGTTTCTTTTGAGTAAGGCAGCCTGACAGGGGCCAGTGTTGGCTACATTCTCTATTGGAAGGTGGACCTTGTGCTGAAAGCACCACGTATCTTCCTGATGAAGAAAACTTGCCACTAAACTTTTGAGTTCTCCAACTGACCATCACAAACTTATTAGGTCTTGGCATCTTTTCATTGAAGACCAGTAGCATGTGACTCTCATCAATGTTAATGCTCCAATCCTGAAGGCTAATTCAACTGAGAGGTTCTGCATAAATCTTGCTTTAGCCTTGGGTACCAGAAGAGAGATGAGAGGCAACTAATATCTAGTTTGATATATTTTCTGCTACAGCTTGTTTGATAGTCACTGAACTGAATATTACGGACTTCAGTACTGCTTTTTTTTATCTTCTGGCTGCAGCCAGTGATGCAATCTCAAATTTAACAAGGGTCTGATGACTCAACTTGCACTTTCAGGAAGAACAGTTGAGGTCAGAAATTGTCACAAGATGAAAAATGTTCCTCACAAATATTGCATAACACTTCAGAGAATGATAAACCCCAACATGCAGTAGGAAGTCATTTCATTGCAGGCAAGAACAGAATAGAACAAAGTACAGAGACTTGAAGGAAAGATTAATCTTGCTCCTCAGAGTGAAGACTTGTATATTTTGATTATTTAAACTTTTGAGAAATTGAATGTGTTAAAGAGACCGTTCCCAAACCGTGATAAAATAAGCACCACACAGCATTGAAATAATGTCCAGTCAGCCTGGCACTGTTACACAATGCATTTTTACGATATGGATATTACATCAGTCATTCCTGTTGCCTTTGAAGATTACAATACATCTGTATGGCGAAGGTACTGTCCCGGTAATGTTTGTAGAGAGTTCTAGGATTCATGGTCAGTGACAATGAGGGAACAGAGATTAATGTCCATATTTGGATGGTGCGTGACTTGGGACTGTTAGTGTATTCATGCACCTACTGTCTTTGGATTGCAATAGTCTTCAAGAAATTCTGATACTTCTGCATAAATCATACAGGAATGCAGGTCATTAGAGGAGAACTAGAGTTGTCTTGCCCTGGAAACTATGGATACTGCAAAGGCAGTGGACCCTGGCAAGTTCCTGGCTCTTGTACTGAAGACTGGAATGTAGCGGTGTCCCTCGCTATGCTGTTCCAGTACAGCTGCAACTTTGGAATCTATTGAATAATATGGAAAATTGAACATATGTCTTCTCCACAATAAAGATGGGCAAACTCAATTCTCTGACCAATTACTGCCCAATCAGTCTCCTCTCAATCATCTGCAAAGTGATCAGTCAGTGTTATCAAGGGACACTTATTCAGTAATAACCTGCTCATTGTTTCTGCCAGTCATCAAACCCTTTTACAGCTTGGGCTTAAACATGCACAGGAGAAAGTGAGGTCTGCAGATGCTGGAGATCAGAGCTGAAAATGTGTTGCTGGAAAAGCGCAGCTGGTCAGGCAGCATCCAGGGAACAGGAGAATCGACGTTTCGGGCATAAGCCCTTCTTCAGAAATGAGGAAAGTTTGTCCAGCAGGCTAAGATAAAAGGTAGGGAGGAGGGACTTGGGGGAGGGGCGTC
>NC_057718.1:87348172-87385925 GCF_004010195.1 Chiloscyllium plagiosum
CTGCGCTTTTCCAGCAACACATTTTCAGCTTAAACATGCACAGAAGAGAATGAGAGTTACTGTGTTTAACTGAATATGATATTGATACAAAATTGAAGTCTATTGAAATTGAAAGAAAACTGTCCATTCATTTGAGTTATACCTAGCATTAAAGAAAGATGGTTGTGATTTTTGAAGGTCAATCATCTCAATCCTAGGACAATTCCTCAGGATTGTGCCCTAAGGCCTAATTATCTTCACTTGCTTCTTCAAAGATCTTCCCTCTATTGCAAGGTCATAAGTAAGAACGTTTGATTGCACAGTTACGACTCCCCAGGTAGTGAAATGTATGTGCACACATACAACAAGGCCTGATGTGGACATTGCTGAGAAGGCCAACATTTGTTTCCCATCCCTGATTTTTCCCTTTAAAGTGGTTGTGAACTGCTGCAGTCCATGTGGTTTAGCTTGCATTGTCATGGTTGGCTGCTGCTCAACTCAGATGTTTTCTCTTGGGTTTGCAGGTTTCTTCTGTATGTCTTCATGAGACTGAATAGACTGATTCTTGTTCCACATATCTTTGGGCATGTGAAATAGGGCATCCTAGGAGGTAGTGGATTTAGAGTACAAGATGCATTCACTTTCCTTCTCTGCTGCAGCTTTGCCTCAACATTGATGTTGTGTCTTAAAGCATGATGCAGCTTGATGGCCAAGTTGTTTCCATTTTGAGTGATTGGTTGCATGCTTCTAATTATTAATGTCAGTGCTGCTGCACAACTTCATAGTACCTTCTAGAAAGCAACTGGTAAGCTGTCACGTCAAAGGTTATTATGGAGATGTAGAGGTAACATTGACGTGGGTTGGCTCGCTAACTGGAATTGGCTTAAACGGATCAGTTTCTGCCTGATGCACTCTAGTGAGTGATGTACCACAGATCAGTGAAGAATAGGAGTTACACCTGAATGCATGTGGAACTGACTTCAAGAAGAATAACCGTGTTGAATGTAGAGGATATGGTGTAGACTTAGGTACATCTAGCGCTGTTAGGAAGGGAGTTCTAGTTTTTATTGATCTGGTGACAGTTAAGGAAAAGTGATGTTCAAAGTTGGAATGTGTTGGGTTGATGGAAAACTTGGAAATGATGGTGTTGTCATGCATCTCAAACATAATTGAATACTTCCCACTTAACTGTGTGAGTGCATCTCCAATAAAACTCAATGCAATCCAAGACTGAAACAGCTCAATTATTATAAACATTAATTACCTCCTTTGTTACTGGCACAGAGTGTGGCTGAAATCTTTTTGCCATTTGCAAGACCCTCTTTGGAGGATTGGTGTGGATTTGATGGGATGAATGACCTGCATCTACACTCTACAGGTTCTATGACTTTGACTTTGATATGATTATAAGTCCCTGAGGCCTATTCAGCCGCATCTTCTAGACCTACAATTATTGCTAGTTATAAGCATCTGCTTTGCTTATGCATGCAAATTTCACCACCTACAAGTTCCCCTCAAAATCTCAAAACATATGCCTTGGAATTATATTATCACTGAGTTTTCTGTTCAAATTTCTGGAACTGACTCCCAAGCAAAACTGCAGGCATGTCTATGCTGGATGGACTGATGAGGTTGAAGAAATATTCCACCATCACTGTCTCATGGGCAATTCAAGTTTAGCAATAAATGCTGGCCTTGTCAAAGATGCTGACATCTCATGAATGATTTTAAAAAGTTTTTGAGAGCATAGGAAATAAATAATGAAACGGTGAACTGAAATAAGATGCAAAATTTGGAACTCCACTCCAGTCTTTTGAGTATCCACTATTAAGTGCTAAATTCAAAGTGTAGGCATTGACAGTTTAAAATGGTGCAGGTAGTAACAATAAGATAAATTGTCAAGATAGTGAAAAGATGATACTGGAACCTTTTTCAAAACTTGAATATTACAGATTGGAGGACATATGAAAGCAGGGAAGATTGCTCAGTTTTGAATTCATGGAGCAAGGAATAGTGGATTCTGCAATGAATGTTGATTACATCACAGGAAATGGGCTGTGAGCAATATAAAATAAGCAGTTTGAAATGGAACAACAGAATAGTGAGGAATGTTTGAGCGAACAGTAATGTAGTTTCGTCAAATGTTAATTACTTTCTTAACTCAAAATCATAGAACTATGTTGTGCAGACGTCCATTCAATTTGTCATCCCTGTTTGAAAAAGCTGTCCACTGAGAGACTTCCCTTATTCCACAGCTCTGTTGTACTTACCTTTTGAACATTATTATTGCTTCTGCTTCCATCATACTTTTCAGAAAAAACATTCCAGATTATGATCTTGCCTTGTATAAAATTAATTCTCCCTTCTCTCTTTTTGGTTCTTCTGCCTATTATTTTCAACTTGTGTCCTCTGGTTACTGCTCCTCTGACGTGTTCTTATTCTAATTCGTGTTGTTACTTTACTTTAAACATCAAATACGTGCAGCTAGTTTAACTAATGCAAAATGAAATCTTTATTGAAACATTCAATTTTATAAATCCAGCATGGATACCCAGAGTCTATGGTATCTTCATAATAGTTTTTCTTTTGTCCTTTTTTATGCAAATTAATGAATCAGTGAGGCAGAGGTATAATTGGGTGGCAGAATAGCGAATTAAAAGTAGTGAAGGTAAGCTAAGCCATAACTTATAGCTGACGTTGCATAAATTTAAAACACATCTGTCCTTCTCTCATGTTCAGTCATCTTATTATGGTCATGTCTTAATTAGTTCAATACTGCTGCTCATAGATGCCAGCAACCAGACGTCTATTTGTAAACCACTAGAAATATAACTATCTACCTACCTTTAAGCTTCTGTTATCCCCTATCCATGCAGGTTACACATGACTCCTTGCACATATCACGGTTTGCAATCGACATTCAACCTCTCAAACATCTATTCTTCTGAAAACTGTTTTAAGTCACTGTGTGCTGGTCCTCTGTGTCCCACAGGCTGTCCAGAGTATTGCTGCATTCAGGCAGTGTAGATTTTCATCCCTCACCTTCCTGATTGTGAAAACAGTTTATCCTTCCTTACTTGGTCTATTAAAACTCTGTATTTGTGAACATATCTTTTAAATTGAACCTTACCTGCTAAAAGGATAGATATCCGTACACTTCTAGTCTGAAGTTCCTCAGCCCTGGTACTATTTTAATAATAGATTAATTTAGGAAATCTTCGGCCACATGATGGAAAAATGGCTGGCTCATATTCTTATTACTCCTAACAAAGTATATTAAGACTAAAAATAAGTTGTCATCAGTGCGGTTGACTGTTGTGTTTCTGTTAAATGAGCATTGAGCAAATCCAAGTGCTAGAAACAATTAATAGTTGGTGAGCTAATCCTGTTAGCTTGATGTCGATAACTTAGGGAGTTGGTTAGCTCAGTTAGCTGGATGGCTGGTTTGTAATGCAATATGATGGCTCGAGGGGGTGGCATGGTGGTTCAGTGGTTAGCGCAGCTGCCTCACAATGCTAAGGACCGAGGTTCAGTTCCAACATCAGGCAACTGCCTGTGTGGAGTTTGCACATTCTCCCTGTGAGTTTCCACCTGGTGCTCTGGTTTTCTCCCACAGTCCAAAGACGTGCAGGTTAGGTGGACTAGCCATGCTAAATTGCCCATAGTGTCCAGGGATGTGCTAGCTAGGTGGATTAGCCATATGAAACGAAGGGTCACAGGGATAGGGTGGGGTGGTGGGTCTGAATGGGATACTGTTCAGAGGGTCGGTGTGGACTCGATGGACCAAATGGTCTCTTTCCATAATGTAGGGGTTCTATGGTGCCAACAGTGTAGTTTCGATTCCCTGAGGTTACCATGAAGGCCTCCTTCTGAACCCCAACCCCTCGCCTGAGGCATGGTGACCCTGAGATTAAACAACCACCAGGTGTCTCTCTCAGAGCAGCCTAGGTCTAGTAGGACTACTTTGACTTTACCTTTTACTTTTATCTTGCCTCACATGTGCACGAGAGAGAGATCATGTTTATGATCCTTGTTTGAGTTGAGTATTTTTCATTTAGTGTCACATCTCATTTAAAAGACAACGAAAACAAAGTATCACAGATGCTGGAAATCAAGCCATAAAACGAAGTAGACTAACAATTAGAAGTCAGCGAAGTAGTAAAAATGAAAATTCATTGACAGGAAATGCAATTCTTGTCTCTTTACACTTGCTGAGTTTACAGTAATTTTTTAATTTATCTATGCTGACCTTTTTGTGCTATTTTGACCTGACAGTGGAGACTAGATGCAGTCTTGTCAATAGGACTACACAAAAACTAGGAGCCGGAGTCGGCAATTCGGCACTTGGAGTCTGCTCCACCATTTCATACGATCATGGTTGATCATTTAGAGTCATCTCTCATTTGTATGACAATTGAAGCAAAAATTGCAGATGCTGGAAATCAAACAATGAAACTGGTCTCAGCGTCACTTTCTGGCCTGCTACCTAAGTCATTTGGTGAAAGAAACTAAATGACCAGGATTGGATAGTCACTTCCTTTAAGTGTCTCTTCATCTTGTTTGAAAGATCTGCAAAGAAAGCTAGATACAGGAACTCCACTGATTTGAATTCAATAGAACAATGCCATTATTCCACTTTTTGAAGGGGCTGTATTGAGTTTAATTGGTTGAGTGCCTATCTTGAGGTCAAATATATCAGTGACAGATTTTCAGAATCAGAGTTTCTATCCACCCTCCGAAGAGGAGGTAGGTGAAAGCATTACAGCTACCGTAACTATAACCTTCCAAAGTTTTCTTCACTTAGGAGTGATGGTTTAGAATGGAATATTGTGCGTGGCATTCTTCTGTTTAGGAAAATGTTGGAGGAAACCAGGAAATTATAAACTCTCAAAGTGTAGCAGAAATCTGACCCAAGCAGAAACGTTGGAAAAGCTCAGCAGGTCTGGCGCCATCTGTAGAGTGAGGGTGAATGTTTTTCAAATTGGTAATGCAAATATATGGCCTTGAACCTGAAGCATTCGGTTTCTCATTCTATTGCCAGAACAACTGAGTTTTTCCAGTACTTCCGGTTTTAATTCTGGGAACTTCAGACCAATTGACCTATCATCTATTTGTTGAAATTGCTAGAGTCCAATGAAGGATAACATGGCTGACAATCTTACTTTCTGATCTGTGGGAAAGTTGTATTTGTAGAGGATGTGTCATACCGACTTAGGTTGATTGCTTTTTCTTTTGTAGAGGTGACTAAAGTAGGAAATAGGGTAATTTCTATGGATGTTGTTTCTCTAGACTTTCAGAAGGCATTTGATCATTTCCCTTGTGAGACTATTAGCAGCTAAGTGGAAGCTTGCAGAATTGTAGACTCCTTATCCAGTCAAAAAGCTGAGGGATAATTGGCTGATGGGATGAGTGATATTCTACTAGAATCCGTTTTGGGACCTCAATTATTCACCATGTTTACTAATACCTTTGGGATGGGAAGAAAGCATATTTTGCTGCACAAGTGGTAGCAAGTACAGAAATCACTGTCTGCTCCTGAACTTGTCCCTGGCCTGTGTACAATGAAGCCCAATAACCTGATGTCTCCCCCTAT
Organism: Chiloscyllium plagiosum; assembly: GCF_004010195.1. Classification (NCBI taxonomy): domain Eukaryota; kingdom Metazoa; phylum Chordata; class Chondrichthyes; order Orectolobiformes; family Hemiscylliidae; genus Chiloscyllium; species Chiloscyllium plagiosum. The sequence goes on from NC_057718.1 coordinate 87,353,745, forward strand.
TCCTTGCTTTGGTCCTCTGCCAGGCAATGACTATTCCCAACAAGAGAGAATTTAGCTACCTTCTCTGAATCACTATCAATATCCTGGGGGTTACCATTGACCAGAAACTGAATTGGACACCCATAATTGCAATTCTGAAGTGAATAACTTGTATTCTGACTCCCAATGGCCTGATCACTGTGTACAAAGAATGAGTCAGAGCTGTCATGTGATTCTCTCCACTTGTCTGGATGAGTGCAGCTCTGACAGCAAAATCATCCAGAACAAAGCAGTCCACTTGAGTTGGTACTATATCAACCATCTTCAACATTTGCTCCCTCCACCACTGATGTATGGTAGCATCTGTGTACAGTGAATGCAAGGAGCTCTCCCGCAACTCACGATTCCTTTAAAGCCCCTTACAAATCAGTAATCTCTTTAGCATGGAAGGGCAAAGACACCAGATATATCAAACATCATGACCTGCAAGTTCCCTGCTAAGCCAGGCACTGTCCTGATTTGGAGCTATATTCTTGTTCCTGCACTGTTGCTGGTCAAAATCTTGGAACTGTCTTCCTAACAACATATTGGGTGACAGCATCTAACCCCAACCAACTGCCATGGTTCAAATAGGTGGCTCAACACCATCACCAATGATAGTGGGAATTGTCAGGATGGGAAGCACAAAGTGGGGATGGTAAGATATGTTTGTGGGTAATTTTAAAATGCATTGCACAGGTACAGAAAATCAAAGAGGCTGATGAATCCTGCACTGCTATACCTTGAAGGCTAGAATCAGAAGGTAGAAAATATATGCAACTGCAATGCAAGGCTCTAGTTAAGACAATGGTCAAGTATTGTGAGCAGTCCAACACAGTGCACCTTTTTGGAGGTATAATGACCTTGAAAGAATTTCAGAATAGATTTACCTGAATGATACCTGAGATCTAAATATATTCTGAGGGAAGGATGCATGCATTCAGGTTGTATTTTCTGAAATTTAGATGGCTAAAGAATGATCTTGTTCATGATTGAGGGGAGTACAATAGAGCAATTATGTCAGCTGTATGTAGATTTTGGAGGAAAGGGCGAAGTCTAATAATTAGAACCAGGCTTTGAAGGAAGAAATTTGAACACGAGTGGTAGCAGCTGGAAATTTCTTATGCAAATTGTAATTTTTTTTTAACGTAGTTAAAAGATATGGGGCATGGTGAGCATATGGAGCTGAGTCAGATCAGCATGATCTCATTGAATATGAGGGACAAATGGACCTGTTCCTATTAAGTAACATTTACTACAGTGCATTTAGATCATAGGAATTTAGGAGAAAGTAGAGATGATTTTACCTTTTCAAACCTACTTCATGGCTGGCCAGTACCTCAACACCATTTTACCAGCCTTTTTAGTAAAGGTTTGTTGATCTCCATCTTGAAATTTTATCCTAGTGTCCATATGGAGATTGCATTCCATATTTACGCTGTCCTTTGCGGACAGGGGAAAGAATGTTCCTTGATTTCACTCCTAAATGAACTAGTAATTTCAAAGTTGTGTCCATTCATAAATGTCCCTACTAAAGAGACTTCTCTGTCTTTTGTTGAGTTCTTTTATAATTTTTGAGCATTGCAATTTATTCATCCCTCAAACTTCCAAACCCATGTTCATGTTCTGGATGTAGGTTTGCTCGCTGAGCTGTAAGGTTCATTTTCAGACATTTCGTCACCATACTCGATAACCTCTTAAGTAAGCTTCTGGACGAAGCACTGCTGATGTTTCCTGCTTTCTATTTGCATGTTTGGGTTTCCTTGGGTTGGTGATGTCATTTCCGGTTCTTTTTCTCAGGGGGTGGTAGATGGGGTCTGAGTCAATGTGTTTGTTCATAGAATTCCTTTTGGAATGCCATGCTTCTAGGAATTCTTGTGAATGTCTCTGTTTGGCTTGTCCTAGGATGGATGTGTTGTCCCAGTCGAAGTGGTGTCCTTCCTTATCTGTATGTAAGGATATTAATGAGAGAGGGTCATGTCATTTAGTGGCTAGTTTTCTAGCAAAACTAATGCCATTTACAAAATATTATGCAAGAACTGTAACAAAGACTACATTGGACAAACAGGCAGAAAACTAGCCACCAGGATACATGAACATCAACTAGCCACAAAAAGACATGACCCTCTCTCACTAGTATCTTTACATACAAATAAGGAAAGACACCACTTCGGCTGGGACAGCACATCCTTCCTCGGACAAGCCAACCAGAGACATGCACAAGAATCCTAGAAGCATGGCATTCCAACTAGAACTCTATCAACAAACACATTGACTTTGACCCCATTTACATCCCCTGAGAAAAAGAACTGGAAATGACATCACCACCGAAAATGACATCACCAGCCCAAGGAAACCCAACCACATAAATAGAAAGCAGGAAACATCAGTGCTTTATCCGGAGGCTCACTGAAGATGTTACCTAGTATGGTGACCAAACGTCTGAAAATGAACCTTGCAGCTCAGCGAGCAAACCTACAGCCAGAGCCTTAACCTGAGCTACAAATCTTCTCAAAATTCGCTACCATGTTTATGTAATTAAAACAGCATTATTTAGTTATTATGGAAGTTTCCTTCAGAAAAGCTCTAGAGTCATACAGCACCGAAACAAACTCTTCAGTCCAACCAGTCCATACAAAATGTAATTCCAAACTAAACTAGTCCCACCTGCCTGCTCCTGGCCCATATCCTGCCAAACCTCTTATTTTATCCAAATGTCTTTTAAATGTTGATTTTGTACTGCATCCACCACTTTTTCAGTAAGTTCATTTCACATTTCAACCATCTTCTGTGTTTTTTGAAAAGAATTGCCTATGTCTTTTTAAAATTTCTCTCCTCTCACCTTAAAAATGTGGCCCCCAGTCTTGAAATCCCCCATCCTGGAGAAAAGACACTACTATTAACTCTGTGCTGGATGGAGTGTGAAGCTGCACACTAAAGATTTAGTTCTAAACAGAATGGATAACCGGAAATGATTTCCTGCTTTTGTGGGAATAAAACATGTTCAGAGCCAAAAGAACAAAGTTGTGACAGAGAAACTGGGAGAATGGAATGTCCCCTTTAAAGGAGATAGAGTGAAGAAATTTAGACCAAGTAGGTGTGGGAGTCAGGTTTATAGTAAATATTAGTGTCCATTTCTATTGCACCTTTTCCAATAATGCAATCTCCCAGAATACCTGGTTCTGGAGAGTCCTATTTGATGCACTGTTGACTCTTGCTATGTTCACAGATGCTACCAGACCAGCTGAGCATTTTCACTATCTGCAGTGTTTTGCTCTTTCCCATGTTTATGCAAACTAACATGATAATGTAACCCTTTAAGCCCTGAATCTACATTGTGCACCCCCAATATCCTCAAAGCTAAATATTTGTGTTCCAGATGGGGTCTGGCAAAGCTGTATACAACTGAAGCATCACTTGTTCACTTTTATGATCTTGGTTGTTTAATCCTTTTATTATTTTATACTTATTTTTATTTTAATTGTTTATGACTATGAATCATTGCTTGCTTTTAGTGTTGTAATCTCAGTTTGACACATGCCACAGCTTATTATTCACAGACAAGCCTAGTTCCTTCAGGTGAAGGCTTGCATTTTATCTGAATTGTTTTGTGTGAATGTATAAGTTAATTATTTGCACACCTTGAAGGCCAAATTTCTTTGCTGCTCCATTATTTTGAGTTCCAAAAATATTCCAGTTTTGCCTTTGGATCAATTTTGGAGATTTTTACTTAATTTGATTTTGCCCATTTGTAACTTCCTACTCCACTTTCTATATCCTTTCCTCCTAATTTAGTGATAGAGGAAAACTTAAATATGCAACTTATCATCGCTATTTCCAACTCACAAAACAGTGCAGTGAAAACATAATGGTTTAGTACAAATTCCTGAAAAGCATCTTTTGTCCCATCCCATTAATCTGTCTCTTACCTCCCAACCAATTTGTATCATGCATTTTAAAGCTGCAGTACTTCTAATACCATTGTCATGCTTTTCTCTGAATCTCACATGTGGTCCCTTTTCAGACTACTTGTGGAATATTTTTAAGTATTATTTTATTAGTTCGGGGGTATGCCGTTGCTGGCAAGGCCTAGTTTATTGCCCTTGAGAAGGTTGTGGTCATGTGCTCTCGCCTTGAACTGTTGCAGCCCTTGTGGTGTAAGTGCTCCTAGGGTGCTGTTTGAAAGTGATGTCCAGTAACCGTGAAAGAGCGATGACATAATTCAAAGTCAGAAGGATATGTGGCTTAGCAGGGAACTTGCAGGTGATGGTGTTTCGTATGCTGTGCTGTCTTTATATTTATACATGACCAGATCACAGGTGCTGTCAGAGGCGCCTTGGAGAGTCTTTCCAGTGTGTCTTGTAGGTATTGCACATTGCCACTGTGTATCAGTGGTGGAGGAATTGAAAATTGAAGGTGTTGAGTAGAGTTCCAGTCGAGTGCACTGCTTTACCCTGGATGTGTTGCTCATGTTGGAGCTATACTCACCCAAGCAACCAGAGACTATGCATCTCTCATACCTGACATGCCTGTAGACAACAGACAGACTTTAAGGAATCAGGTTCTGGATCAGTGGTGTTGGAAGAGCACAGCAATTCAGGCAGCATCCAACGAGCAGCGAAATTGACGTTTCGGGCAAAAGCCCTTCATCAGGAATAAAGGCAGAGAGCCTGAAGCGTGGAGAGATAAGCTAGGGGAGGGAGATGAAGGTGATAGGTCAGGGAGGAGAGGGTGGAGTGGATAGGTGGAAAAGGAGCCAGGCAGGTTGGACAAGTCAAGGGGACAGTGCGGAGCAGGAAGTTTGAAACTAGGATGAGGTTGATTTTAAGGAATCAGGGGTGAGTTACTCTCTGCAGAATTCCCAGTTCCTAACCTGCTCGTGTAGCTACAATATTTATATACTGGTCCAATTTCTTGTCAATCAAAACTCCAAGAATGTTTTAAGGAGGGGCTTCCGTGATGGAAATTCCATTGAATGTTAAGAGGCATTGGTTGGAATAAATTGTATAAAGATACAATTAAGAAACACTCCCTATCCACCTTGTTAGAGGACATCCTCAAATTTGAACTAGTTTAGTAGTTTACACATTGCTGGTAAAGCTAGGTGGTTCAGTTATTCATAGTACTGCAGTGATTCATGATGTTGCAGTCTTAGGTACCCAAGCTTTTCACCATGAAACAGTATTCACTGCTGGTGTTGTGTACTCATCACAGCAGGTGGTGATGTTGCACTGATTGCTAATACCCTGCCTTGTACATGATGCTGAAATAAAAGCTACTGGAAGAGAACACCCTTAATTGAACTGCTGACTTTTGCTGCACAAATGTCAACTACCCCATGAGGCTGTGGTGTTTGATCTGCTTTAAGAAAGCCAATAGTTTCATAATGTTACTTTGTTAATTTTTAATGTCAGTGAAATTGCACGAATCGCATTACATAACCTTTTGCGCCCCAACAAGAAGCTTTGTGTAACAGCATTAAGAATGAAACTGAAAAGGCTGCGCAATCATGTGTTTGTAGCACATTGTGACTTGGTCAAGTTAACTTGAGTATCCAAGGAGAGAAGCCTGACATTTCCTTCTATTTGTATAGCCCCCATAGTTCCTCTGAACTCTTGAATTTTATATCTGGTTTGATATTTATTATGAAAAATGTATTTGTCAACTAAAGCTTTGTGGGGAGTTTTACTGGGCTTTTACTGCTTTTGGGTTGCATGGAGGGGTTAGTTGCACCTTCAAGATTTTTTTTAAGATTATGCTCATCCCTGTTTGTTCTTTCTTGCCAGAATTGATGGAACTGCTTAACCTACTTTTCAATCTGGACTTTGTGTGGTGTTAAATGAACCCTCCTTAAATGAAAATGAGAAAAAGGAACCTGGGTAACTGTAGAAGCTAATGGATTAATTTTGAAATGTGATTGGTATTCACCAAGTAAAGCAGGGTGCCTCACATAAAAAGTCAAATGAATGGTCAGTTAATTTGTTTTGGTCATTTTGGTTAAACAATAAATTACTTTTAGTAATAGGGTATCTGCTTTTCTCTGGCATTTTACATGATATCTTGCAATGTGCTAAATTGACATTTGCATTTTCATTCCTTTATTACAGTGGTAAGCCATTGGGTTGTCTTGTCTCACGTAATCCTCATTGAAAACCATGTAAACATGGAGGCTTCTCTTCTCATGGTCTCATATAATAGAGTGCCGTCTGTTTTATTCTTCTATGAACTTCCTGCTAAAGCATTTTTTTTGTTTATTTTGTAGTAAACTTGTTAATTCCAAAACCTGCTTTTAAATGAAGATAAAGTAATCATAAAATTGCCTGTCCCACCATTTAATTATAAATTTTAAATATAAATTTAAAAAGGGGCGGCACAGCGGCTCAGTGGTTAGCACTGCTGCCTCACAGCGCCAGGGTCCCAGGTTCCATTCCAGCCTCTGGTGACTGTCTGTGTGGAATTTTCACATTCTTCCCGTATCTGTGTGGGTTTCCTCTGGGTGCTCGGGTTTCCTCCCACAATCCAAAGATGTGCAGGTTAGGTGAATTGGTCATACTAAGTTGCCCGTAGAGTTAGGTGCATTAGTTAGGGGGAATGGGGTTACTGTTTGGAGGGTTGATGTGGACTTGTTGGACATAAGGGCCTGTTTCCACACTGTAGGGAATCTAATCTGAAAAAAAAATCACATCCTCAAACAATTTGAGTATATTTGTCCAGCATGATTTCCTTTCTGTCCTATTCTTCCACTGTTTTCCAAACGCTCGGTTTATAAATCTTCTATAATGAACTTAAGCATTTTCCCCCACTACCAACATAAGGTTGACTGATCTGTAATTCCCAGTTTTCTCTCTCTCTCTAGCTTTTTAAATAGGGCAGTTACATTAGCTACCCTCTAGGCTGAAGCAACTATTCGAGTCTATAAAGTTGTGGAAGATGGCCATCTTTCGGGCTACTTCACTACTGTGATGTATGTGATCAGGCCATGGGTTTTATCAGCCTACAACCCCATCTATTTCCCCAATGCCATTTCCTTAATAAAATTGATTTCCTTCAGTTACTCCCTGTCTTTAAACCCAGTGTTTCCCAATATTTCTGGTATGTTATTTGTGTCCTCCTTTGTGAAGACATATCAAAGTATGTGTTTAATGGTTAGCCATTTCTTCATTCCCCATTATATAAGTCCCCTGTTTCGGACAATAAGAGATCTACGTTTGTCTCCACCAATCTTTTTTATCTCTAGATATTGATAGAAACTTGTACAGTTTTTGTGTTCCCCACAAACTTAATTTCATACTCTATTTTACCTTTTCGTCAATCCCTTGGCCCTCCTTTGTTGAACTTTAAACTGCTCCCCTCGGGTCTGCTTTTTCTGCCTAATTTGTATACCTCGTGGATGTAATACAATCTCTAAATTCCCTTTGTAAGCTATGGTATAGGCACTTCCCACATTTTATTTTTGTACCAGACAGGTGTAGGCATATGTTGCCGTTCATGCGTGTGTTCTTTGAATGTTTGCAGTTGCCTTTCTACCTTCACCCCTTTTATATAACATCCCCAACAGCATCATAGCCAATTTGAACTTAAACCATTGTAATTTCCTGTCATAGGGTCATATAGAACAGAGACAGGCCCTTTGGCCCAAGCTGGTCCATGCTGACCAAAATGTCTGTCCATGCTAGCTCTCTTTCCCTGCACTTCTAAACCTTTCCTATCTATGTATTTGTCAAATGCTGTTTAAGTATTGTTAATGTAACTGCTCAGTCTATGTGTGTATTACCCCCTGTGTAAAACAGAAGTTTGCCCCTCAGGTTCCCTTTTATTCTTTTATTCTGGTTCAACATCTCCCTATTTAGATTCAGGACTCTAGTCACAGAATCAACTACATCACTGTTAATGTGATGAATTTCTCATGAAGATAATGATAAAACATCCTAGAGTGTGATCATAGAATTGTATAGTACAGGATGGGTAGTGTATTAGAGACCCCTACTATCCTCTAGGTGAAAAATGTTTCACTCAAATTTCTCCTAAATCTCCTGCCTTTCACTTTTAAAGTTTTATTAGCAATATTTGAAACAGCTGCAGAAGGAGGTATGAAATTGATTAGCAAAAACATGGTCAAAGAAATAGGTTTTCAGGAGTGCTTTCAAAGGTAGAGAGCTTTAGGAAGGGAGTCTCAAAGTTTGTACTCTGGCAGATGGAGGTATGACCAGTAATGGTGGAGTGACTAAATTTGGGGATGTTTGAGAAATCAGAATTAGGCAAGCAGTGGCATCTTTTGACATTTGAAGGAGATTAGAAGGATATGGAGGGCACGTGCAAATGTGGAAATGAGCTTCCAAGTTCTGTTTTCACTGGCGATTGCCCTAGTCAATACACAATCCAAACAATTACATTGTAAAGAAGGAAGGTTACCACAGAATGAGATTAGATTAGATTACTTAGTGTGGAAACAGGCCCTTCGGCCCAACAAGTCCACACCGACCCGCCGAAGTGCAACCCACCCATATCCCTACATTTACCCCTTTACCTAACACTACGGGCAATTTAGCATGGCCCATTCACCTGACCTGTACATCTTTGGACTGTGGGAGGAAACCAGAACACCCGGAGGAAACCCACGCAGACATGGGGAGAATGTGCAAATTCCACACAGTCAGTCGTCTGAGTCGGGAATTGAACCCGGGTCTCTGGTGCTGTGAGGCAGCAGTGCTAATCACTGTGCCACCGTGCCGCCCGTGAGGAGACATAAATGCCAGTTTGACAATATTGCAAGATTATAGTCCCAGTAAATAAAATTCCTCAGAGAAAAACAGAAAGCTCCTGGTTATCACTACCAAAATTAGTTTAATTTTTGATCCAAACCGCCAAAACAAATTAACTGGTCATTCATTTAATTTGCATGTGTGACCCCCTGCTGGACACTTCATGTGCAAATTGAAAGACATACTGACTGATTTCCTGTTATATTGAAACGCACTTTGTTCTACTTCTAATCCTATAATTTTGAGTAATCGGTCTTAATTGTATTTGTGGTACTTCTCGAATTTAAGAATATCTGCAATTATTTTGAGTGAGGCTTCATTTACAGTTCCTATTTGTGGTTCCCTCATAATGGAGAAACCATTAATTAACATCTGTTGAACAGAAAGTCCAAGTGGGTTTTATTTCACAAACAACTTGACAGGCCTGCTTTTTTTAAACGTACTGTAAAAGTTCATAAAAAATGATCTATCTGATTTACATTCTGACTACTTTGGTAGTTATTCAGTTTGTACCTCATTCAGTGATGGTTTGTATACCTTCTACACCAAGTTTTCTTTTGGAATTGGAATTTGAGCTTTCAATTGAAAAATAGAAGTGTTTGCCTTTCTCTAGTTATGAGCTGACCAGGGACCAGAAACTCTTGGCAATAACACTTTCTAGATTATAGAACTTTTCCTTGCCTGATCTGATGAACTATTTAAGGTCCAGATTGAAAACTAAGTTGAGTGGTATTGAATTTTCATGCTTTTTGACTTTAAATGGATGTAGTCAAAAGGAGTTTAAATGATTCTGGAGCCTCATTACATCAGTATCTAAAAGCCCCTTGTAATTAGTGGATTGCATTTGCCCGGTTGAGTGCCCCATTGGAAGAGATGGATACTGCGAGAGAGCTCTAGAGAACCTGCAAATGGTCGCACTTTCGAAAGTATGCAAAAGGTTGAACAGCCAAGAGCTGTTAGAAATATCCATATTTGAAGAAACATTCTGTAAGAATTGTTATATGGCAAATGAAAATCCCTGGAGCTAAGCAGTAGCCTCCTCATTTGTTAGGTTATGATGACTTATCTACTGTTTATTTTGTAGAGGGGAAACTCCTTTGTAATGTGCTGCATTGTTTGTTTCTCTGCAAATGCGTAAAGTGCTTGTACCAAGGCCCCACCAGTGGAAGTTGGCTGCATTGGAGCCCTGATTTGTTTTGAACTTGTTTAATAAGGGCCAATCTCACCATGGTAATTCAAAGCCTGCCATTCAACAGATGGGATTTGTCACGAGAAATATAATTGTGATTTCTCATATTTCCCATTTGTTGATCTAAAAGATATCTGGTGGATCTTGTTTTATGGCGATTTTATTCCATTTGGATGCCAAAGTGGAAGACTGGGTGAAGTAGATAGAATGAACAGGTGATTGTGGAATAGTGCATATGGTTTCAAAGTTTGTGGGTTTTCATCATCAAGTGTTTGAGGAGTGATATTTAAGAGCACAGTAAGCCAAGGATTTGGAAGTACTGATGGGTTTCAATTATGCACATTGTTGAATTTGATTGAATGCAACAAACATGTGCCTTTGTGAACCTCCTAAGGACTACCTTGAAACAAAGCTGATATCTGATATATAGGCATCTTCTTACAAGGAGGGGTTAAGTAGATTAGGCCTATACTTCTTGAAATGGAGAAGAATGAGAGGTGGCCTTTTTTTTTTGAGCCATATAAGAGTTTGAGGACTTGACAGAGTAGTTGCAGAAAGGTTGTTTTCTCTTATGGCAGATCCTAGCACCAGTGAACATAATCTCAGAATAAATGGTCCCACATTTAAGACAAAAATGAGGAGGAATTTCTTCGGAGGATTGTGAATCTGTGGAATTCCTTACCACAGATGGCTGTAGAGTTGGATCATTAAGTCTATTCAAGGCTGAGTGAGATTTTTAATTAAAGGAATCAAGGGTTAGAGGGAAAGGACAGGAAAATGGAGTTGAGGATGATCAGATCAATCATGATCTCATTGAGTCTTCTATACTATGCAGTGGGCTGAAGAGCCAGTCATATTCCTATGTTTCACGGTCTTGTGTGGGAGATTATCTTTGCCAGATAGTTCACACTGTTTCAGAGTGTGTTAGGGCAAGTACAGAGGTGATGAGTGTTGCAACAGTACAGAGTTTTCTGCATTTTTCTAATATTCCCCAAAAGACAAGATCCTATTTAAACACTTTTCCCAAATATGTTGAGTTGGGGTCATGGTTGAGTTCTGACCATCCGTGTGGATATTCAATTCTTCATTGGCATTGTGGAGTTAGAATACATTGCATATGGTTTCAGAGGGATTCACTGAGATCTTTGTAACATTTGTTGTTAAGGATCTAGTACAGGGTGCAGTAGTTGAACTTTGGTAGCATAACAGATGCAAATAAGAACTTGACATCTGATTTCTTAAAGTGTGGAAACAGGCCCTTCGGCCCAACAAGTCCACACTGACCCTCCGAAAAGCAACCCACCCAGACCCATTTCCCTACCTTTACCCCTTCACCTAATACTACGGGCAATTTAGCATGGCCAATTCAACTAACCTGCACATCTTTAGACTGTGGGAGGAAACCGGAGCACCCGGAGGAAACCCACACAGAACAGGGGAGAATGTGCAAACTCCACACAGACAGTTGCCTGAGGCGGGATTTGAACCCAGATCTCTGGTGCTGTGAGGCAGCAGTGCTAACCACTGTGCCACCGTACTGCCTGGGTGATTGTTGGCATTACATTTGTATTATACATAGTGGAATCTTTGGGGCTAGCATGGAGTCCTGTGGATTATTTCGGGGGGGTGCGGTATTGGTGTATAAGAGTAGTAGGGATTACTGCAACTGTGAAAGGTGAAGTTGAGACCATATCTGGAGTACTGAGAGCAGTTTTAGTTCTCATATTATTTCTTTGGAGGCAGTCAGACGATTTACTAGGACAATTCCTGGTATGAAGGGATTGTATTATAAGAAAAGATTGGGACTGTACTTATTGTAATTTAAGAGAATAAGAGGTGATCTAATTGAAACGTAAAGGATTCTCAAGGGGCTAAACAAGATAAATACTGATAGGATATTTCTCCTCCTGGAAGAGTCTAAGACCAGAGAGCAATAAAGGAGTGCCAATTTAAGAATGAGGTCACTTATGATTGCATGCCTTTGGAACTCTTTGCCATAGAGAGCTGTCATCCTTGTGTATATTTAAGGCTGTGATAGATGCATGATCAGCAGGAGAATCAAGGGTTCTGGGGGAAAAAGCAGGAAAATGGATGTGAGGGCTGTCAGGTCAGTTGTGGTCCTATTGAATGGCGGAATTGGCTCAAGGGGGCAAACTGTCAACTCCTGTTCCTATTTCTTGTGGCCACGCATTACCAATCTTATCCATGCATTTTTCCCTTGTGAAAGGTAGACTCTAAATCCTGTGTTGCGGACAAGTGTTTTAATAACTGCCCTGGTTCAGGTTGGAAGCTGAATAGCTTTGGTTCTAGACCAGTATGGCACATTGTACCATAGCCAGCTAATTTCAGCACATGCTTGGAGATCATTTTTCAGTGCAAGTGGTGAATGCCAGAACTTGATCATATCATACATCCCTGTTGGAAGCCAACTTGGTCAACATTAAGGATGATCTCTACATCTGGAAATATAGGTTCGGGCTAAATTCAAAGATCTTGAAACAAGTAGGAAGTGGTGAACTCGGTTAATAGCTTGCCATCAATGTAAAGTCTTTTCCATATTTTGCTGTATTTCATATCTTCAGAAGTGACTTCTTCTGGTGAAGAACTGTGGTGGACAGGCATGAGTATGGGGTCAATTTCATCAGTGGACTGCAAACCTCTATCCATGTTAGTACTTTTCCTATTGTACCAAATGCCTGAATTTTTCAATCAGCCTTCTATGAGACATCATATTGAATGCCTTTTGAGAAGCAATTGAATCATTAAGGAACATTTTCACACGACAAAGCGCTAACATCTGCAGTGTGCTACCTCTGACTCTGGTAGGGCAGGTTCAATAAAGGCATTCAAGATGGAATATGATTGTTACCTGAAAAAGAATTTGTAGTTTAAAGAGAAGATAGGGAAATAGCACTAGGTGCATTGCTTGTCAGAGGATTGACACATGCTACAATAATGTTGGTTTCTGAGGTGTAATCAGAGTTTCACAAACCAAATGATACATAGCAGGCTTTTGCTGGTAGCAAACAAAATGAATGACCAGTTGATTTTTAGTGACTTTGAGTGATATAGGTTGGATAGGATACTGGTTCCCATTTTTAAGGGAAGTAAAGTGTCTGTATACAGTAACATTCCTCGAGGAGGTTAACATTCATGTTTGCGCACGTCCTGTGGAGGTCTCACATGATTTGTGGGTAGAGACAAGGAATTCTACTCCAGCTTTTGGAGAGAACAAATGTATCTGCATCAGCACCTTAAGGTCCGAGTGATTAGCCTGACCAAATGTGATTGATTGAACTAAATGTTTCCATGCAATAAAGCTTATTCTTAATCAAGAACAGTTTTTTTTGTCCCTGACAGATATTCAACAGTGGTGTAGCTCTGCCTCTAACCACTAGACAGACCCAAGGCAAAGGAGGATTGAGTTCTAACAAACTACCTCTCATAACCTTACACAATAGCATATGCTGGTAGAGGTGGCAAATATTACAAGGTACCAGGAGTAGTTATCTGGGAAAACACCACAATATCTTGTATACCTGTACAAATTGGTTGGATTACCCATTAACAGAACTGACAGAGATTTGTTGGTGCTGTTGAGGTGGGTTTAAACTAGCTCCTCAGGGGAATGGTTATCTGAGGGGTAACCCAATGATGTTAGCCACAGGAAGTTGAAAAGAAGCTAGGGAGACTAGAAAATGGGCGAAATGAAGTCAAGCAGCATGCCTGCTTTGAAATCAGAAAGATATCAAAAACATAAAGTTAAGAGCCACTCTCACCAAATACACTGCACGTTTGCAAAAATGTAGACGATGTAAGGCAAAAATAGACATGGATTTGATTTAATTGCCATGACAAACATGGTTGAATGGTGACCAAGACATGAATTATATATTTTAAGGGTGTTCAATGTTTAGAACGAACAGCCAAAAAAAAGAGGTAGTGGACTTGTGCTGATCATAAAGGATGGGAGAGTCTCATGAAAAATAGGGTGTGGTGTTATGAAGTTGAAGACATGTACCTTTAGGAATGAGTGAATGTTGTTCTGAACTGAGATTACGAGCAGTTATATATACGACTGAATGATAGTCCGAGTTTTCTGCAGAATTGAAAATACATAACATTTACCTGTGAAATGGTTTTGAGTTTTGGTTGCTCATTTGACAACTCGAATTTAACCAATCAGTTTAAATTATGTTCCAGAATATTAAAACCCAATTGAGTTTGAATTTATTGTTTTGCTAACATCTAACCAATGACACAGTCTGATGTTGGAGATATCAGAATGCAGACGTTTTGAAAATAGGTCAGAGAGCAACTGCCATAGAGAGGAAAAACTGCTGGAGAGCTAACTGCCAATCTAGCATCTTCCTTTCAAAGAAATTAGAAAACACACTCTATTAAAGGTACCTTTTCATGTGAAACATAGTCACAGTACAAAGAAAGACAACAACCCAGGGAGATCAGCGGAAAGAGTGAAGACGCAGAAGAAGACAGACTGGTTTTGAGATTAACTTAATGTAAAAGCATCTTATTGGAACATTCCTATTTTTAGAGAGTTGGAGTCACATAGTAAGTAGTTGAGAAAGGGGGAATTGGTTTTGTGAAGTTTTTTTGTTTAATGTTCACTGTTAGAGTTAGAAAAATAAATTGATATTTTTTCTTTAAATAGTGGAAGCTGAGAGTTCTGTCACTTACATTTTAACAGATTACAAAGCAAGGCGAGTTTTTCTGGATGTTTGATTTAATTAAGAGGGGTTCGACCTTCCATATCGTAATAGTGGAATCTGTTTTGGGTGGAGCCAAGTAACAACATACATTGAGTTGGAATTGTTTACAGGCCTTCGAATAGTAGAGGTAGTGTGGGGCATGGTGTTAATCAGGAGCTGAGAGAATCATGCGGCATGGCCAACATGGCTGTCATCAAGTGACTTGAATCTGCAAAAAGACTAAGTAAATCAGCTGAACACTAAAGCTGCAGAAGGTTGGTTTTCCAGAGCAGTATGTTGAGGAACAGATTAGATTTGGTATTATGTAATGCAGAAGGGCTAATTAACCATCTTTTTGGAAAATAACTTTTTAGGATCAGTGAACACAATATGATTAGGATCTTACATTGTTTGAAAGTCAGGGTTCATTGTCAAATAGAGGTGTTGAATTTGAATAAGGAAAGTCATTAAGACATAAGGCACTTTTTTAAAAATCCACACGTGATATGTGGATGTTAATGCCTGGGCAGCATTTTTTCTCACCCTCCCCACTTTAACAGCTGCAGTCCATTTGATGAAGGCAGACCCAGAATGCTGTCAGGGAGGAAATTCAAGGATTTAGGAACAGTGATATATTTTTAAGTCAGGATGGTGAGTAGTTTGGAGATGTTGCTGTTATCACATCCTGTTGCCCTTGTCCTTCTCGGTAAAAGTGTTTGTGAGTTTGAATCGTTCCAAGAAGCTTTGTTGAATTTCTGCAGTACATCTTGTAGATCGTGCACGCTCCCCTAAGCATTGATGATGTGTATGAATGTGGTGGTAATCAAGTAGGCTGCTTTATCTTGGATGGTATCAAGCTTCTTGAGTATTACAGCTTCACTATACAGGCAATCTGGAATATTCTAATACATTGCTGACTTGTGCTGTGTAGATGATGGACAGGTTTTTGGGGAGTCAGGAGGTGAGTTACTCACTGCAGTATTCCTAGGTTCTGACCTGCTCAGTCTTGTAGCTAGTCTGGTTAATGGTAACTCCAAGAATCTTGATCATGGGAGAATCAGTGATGATAATACCATTGAATGTCAAGGGCTGATGGCTGGATTGTCTCTTATTGGAGATGGTCTTTGCCTGCATTTGTGTGGTGTGAATGATACTTGCCACTTTTCAGCTCAAGCCTGAATATTATCCAGCACTTGTTTCATTTGAACATGACCTGCATCATATCTGAGTTGTCACAAATGGTGATGAACATTACAATCATTGATAAACATCCACACTCCTGACCATATGATGGAGGGAAGATGATTGATGAGGCAGCTGGGAATAGTTGGACTGAGGACACTGCCCTAAGGAACTCCAGCGGAGATATTCTGGAGCTGAGTCGACTGACCTCTAGTTATAACCATCCTTCTGTGTACCAGCGATTACTACAGCCTTCGGAGAGTTTTCCCTCTATATCCAGTTTTGACTCCAGTTTTGTAAGGACTTCTTAATGCCTCACTTGGTCAATTGCTGAGGGCTGTCACTTTCACCTCCCCTCCGGAATTCAGCTGTTTTGTCCATGTTTGAACCAAAGCTGTGATGAGGTCAAGAGCTTAGTGGCTCTGGCAGAACACAAACTGGTTATTGCTGAGCAGGTGAACCCTTCCATCACTTTATTGATTGAGAGTAGATTGTCAGAGTGGTAACTGGCCAGTTTGGGTTTGTCCTGTTTTTATATACAGGGCATACCTGGGCAATTTTATACTTTGTTGGGTGGATGTAGCCAGTGGTGTAGCTGTACTGGAGCAAGTTGGCTAGGGGAGCAGCAGGTTCAGGAACACAAGTCTTCAGTGCTATTGTGGAATGTGTCAGGGCCTATAGTCTTGATAGTATCCAGTGCCTCCAATTGTTCCTTACTGTTCCTCCATATCACATGGAGTGAATTGAATTGGCAAAAGACAGGCATCTGTGATACTGTGGATTTCCAGAGGAGGCTGGAATGGAACATCTACTCAGCACTTCTGGCTGAAGATGGTCGCAAATGCCTCAGCCTTATCGTTTGCATCGATTTACTGGGCTCTCCCATCATTGAGGATGGGAATATGTTTGGAGCTGCTGCCTCCAGTGAGTTGTTTCATTGTTCACCACCATTCATGACTGGACTTGGCAGGACTGCATAGCTTAGATGTGGTGCACTGGTTGCAGGACCAATTAGTTCTGTCAGTCACTATGCCTACTTATTCTTTTTGCTGTGCCAAGTAGTCCTGTTATGTAGTTTTGCTGGGTTGACGCATTATTGTTGGGTATGCCTGGTGCTGCTCATGGCTTGCTTTCCTGTTCTCTTTTAACCACTGTTGATACCCTCATTTAATGGTGATGATACTGTGGGAGTATGCAAGTTGTGTTATCTAAGGTTGGAGATACATTAAATGACAGGATTGTACATAGGCAATTTAAAGAACAGTTGCATGACTCTCAGCAACTATATTTATCTTCAAGGTGGAAAAACTTTTTTTAAAGTCAATAACTCGCTAATAGAAGTATGGAGTGTTAGGTAAGGGGTAAATGTAGGGTTTGGGTGGGTTGCGCTTCGGCGGGGCAGTGTGGACTTGTTGGGCCGAAGGGCCTGTTTCACACTGTAAGTAATCTAATCTAAAAAAAGAAAGGCCTGTGAAGTTGCCAAGAAGAACAGTAATTCTGAGGTTTGGAATGTTTGTAGAATACAACAAAAGAGAACCAAGATACTGAGGAAAGGGAGAATAGAATATAAATGCAGTCGACCAAATGTATTAAAAACTGACTGTAAAAAATTCTAAAGGTAGGAAAAATGAAATGATTGGCTCGAATTAATGTGGGACGAGAGTGTGGTGCTGGAAAAGTACAGCAGGACAGGCAGCATCCGAGGAGCAGGAGAATCAACGTTTTGGACAAGAGCCCTTCATCAGGAAGGAGGCTTGTGAGCTGCAGGGGTGAAGAGATAAGATTCATCTATCCATCCCCTCGGCTCTCAAGCATCCTTTCTGATGAAGGGCTCTTGCCCAAAAATGTCGATTCTCCTGCTCCTTGGATGCTGCCTGACCCTGCTGTGTTTTTCCAGCACCACAATTTCGACTCTGACCTCTGGCATCTGAAGTCCTCACTTTCTCCGACTTGAAATCAATGTGGGGCTATTTACAGACAGTCAGGAGAATTTATAATGGGGAATAGAGAAATCTCAGATAAGCTAAATGGTTACTTTGTTTCTCACTGTTGAGGATACTAGAAATATCCAAAAACCTAGAGGTCCAAGGGGCTAAGGAGAATGAGGTATAAGCTTCAATACATAATTTGTAATACTAGGTATAGAATGGAATCAACTTTCAATGTCCTCTGTGGTGGAGTCTACCAATTTCTATACCTATAGCAGTTGGGACCCGTTAGCTTGCAGTCCCCTTCCCTACTGCGTAGTTTGATCTCCTGAGCACTTAATCATAGAATCGTAGAGATGTACAGCATGGAAATAGATCCTTCGGTCCAACTTGTCCATGCCGACCAGATATCCCAACCCAATCTAGTCCCACCTGCCAGCACCTGGTCCATATCCCTCCAAACCCTTCCTATTCATATACCCATCCAAATGCCTGTCAAATGTTGCAATTGTACGAGCCTCCACCACATCGTCTGGCAGCTCATTCCATATATGTACCACTCTCTGCGTGGAAAAAGTTGCCCCTTAGGATCTCTCTTATATCTTTCCCCTCTCACCCTAAACCTATGCCCTCTAGTTCTGGGCTCCCCGACCCCAAGAAAAAGACTTTGTCTATTTATCCTATCCATACCCCTCATAATTTTGTAAACCTCTATAAGGTCACCCCTCAGCCTCCGACAATCCAGGAAAAACAGCCCCAGCCTGTTCAGCCTCTCCCTATAGCTCAAATCCTCCAACCCTGGCAACATCCTTGTAAATCTTTTCTGAACCCTTTGAGGTGTTTCAACATCTTTCCAATACGAAGGAGACCAGAATTGCATGCAATATTCCAACAGTGGCCTAACCAGTGTCCTGTACAGCTGCAACATTACCTCCCAACTCCTGTACTCAATACTCTGACCAATAAAGGAAAGCATACCAAACACCACCTTCACAATCCTATCTACCTGCGACTCCACTTTCAAGGAGCACTCCAAGGTCTCTTTGTTCAGCAACACTCCCTAGGAAATTACCGTTCAGTGTATAAGTCCTGCTAAGATATGTTTTCCCAAAAGGCAGCACCTCGCATTTATCTGAATAAAACTCCATCTGACACTTCTCAGCCCATTGGCCCATCTGGTCTCTTGGAAGCCGACGTACCCCTCGTTGCATTAGAGCCAGTCTCAATACCAGACATTTGGCTGTTTGTGCTACGTTCCCCTGAGAATCCATCACCCCCTACACTTTCCAAAACAGCATACCTGTTTGAAATGGCTATATCCACAAAAGACTCCTGCCCGAGGTGCGTACCTCTCTTACCCTTCCTGGAGTTAACCATCTATGTGACTGTATCTGAGACTTTACCCCCTTCCTGTAACTGCCATCCATCACATACTGTTGCTGTTGCAAATTCCTCATCGCTTCTATCTGTCTCTCCAACTGATCCACTCGATCTGATAAGATTTGCATCCAACAGCATTTATGGCAGATATAATCCGCAGTAACCCTTAAACTCTCTTTCAACTCCCACATCTGACAAGAAGTACACATCACTGCAAAGGCCATTTTTGCTCCTTTACAATCTACAGACCCAGAAAATAACACCGTCTTATTCTTTTACAAAACACAGCACCAGGTTAAATTAATAGCTATGGCTTATTTTGAGAATAGATATTTATATCAAGAGACTTATCTCCAAAAACACATTATCAAGAAAGAACCTATTGTACTCACCAATACTGCCTTTCTCTTGGACAGACTTAAAACAACAATTAACTTATCTGATTCTGTGTTGTGAACTTTGCCCAAATCGGTTCCTCCAAGATTAGTTGTGAATTTCATTGTTAATTTTCCCAGATGCACTCCGATGTCCAGCGATACATGAATTCAAAAACAGCAAAGGCAGCAACTGTGCAAGTTCCTCTCCCTCGCGCTCTCCCTCTCGCCACTATGTGCTTCCTTTGTCTGTTCTTCTCCCTTTTAAAATTGCTGTTGTTTTGACTTCTGAAACACCTTGGACATATTTCTTCATTTTGGATTCTATTAATAAAAAAAAAGCAAGTTGTTTTATGGTTGGTAAGACCATTTAGGAATGGCTAGTTTAATTGGAAATTTGACAGGAATATGCTGACTAGATTATTGGAAACATGGCCACAGGTGCTGAAAAGCTACATCACACTAGAATTTAAAGTGTTATGTTTTGTAGTTACTACATCTAATCACAAAAAAAATCAGATGAAGATCTGAACAAGCCACGGGCAAAATTAGTTTCTTATGGCTTGTTTTGTTCTTGGTGGGCAAATGAAAACATTGTCTGTTCCTATTCCCTTGAAATGTAAAATAATTTCTACCCTAAACTCTCAATCACAATTTTAAAATTCCTTCCACCTATGCAATATTCCACTGAGATGTTATAAAATATTAGTGACCTAATGACAAACTGATTTAGTGTGAAATTATTGCATTGCTCCCATTAAGTTTTATTTATTTGTTCATAGGGTGTGAAAGTTGGCAGAGCTATGATTCATTGACCATTCCGAATTACTTTTGAGGAGGAGGTAGTGAGTTAGCATTCCTTGCACCAATTGTAACCTAATCACCAGTACATTTATTGGTGTCATTTTATAACTTTAGGTGAAGTAGAGGTCATCGTGTAAGTTTAGAATCGTCAATGATCATATTAGTAATTATTCTAAAACTCTGTCTGAGCAAAAAAAACTCTGAAAATGTTTTACTACTTTTAATAAGAGCCTGAATTGAAAAGCTATTCTACTTTTTGCAATCTTGTCAGACCTTGCTTCTTAAAAATAGGATGACTCTGTTACCCAGTCCACTGTGCTTCTGCCCTGTTCTTTCTTCCTCCCCTCAGTTCTTCAATTTACACAACATTACCCCTCCTAAAATTGCATATTTCTCTGCCCTTGGCTTGGACTCCTTGAATGTTACATCGTTGAAGATTGATTAGTCACAATTTTATTGTCAAGAACATGTGCATAAAAATATGATGGCAACTTGCATTTACTTGCACCTAAACACAGTAGTTACAAGAGCAGGTCAGAAGCTAGGAATACTGCAGCGAGTAACTCATCATCTGACTCCTCAAAGCCTGTCCACCATTGACAAGGCACAAGTCAGGAGTGTGATGGAATACTCCCCACTTGCCTGGATAAGTGCAGTCCCAATGACGCTCAAGAAGCTTGGTACCATTCAAGACAAAGCAACCTGCTTGATTGGCATGACATCCTCAAGCATTTACTCCTTCTACCTTTGATGCTCCGGAACAACAGTGTGTACTATCTCCAAAAAAATGCATTGCAGAAATTCACCAAAGATCCTCAGGCAGTATCTTCCAAGCCCACGAACACTTCCATCTAGAAAGACAAGAGCAGCAGATATATGAGAACACCACACGAAGTTCCCCTCCAAGCCACTCACCATCCTGACTAGGAAATATATTGGCACCCCTCCACTGTTGCTGGGTCAAAGTCTTGGAATTCCCTCCCTAATGGCATTGTGGGTCAACCCACAGCAGGTGGACTGCAGCGGTTTAAGAAGGCAGCTCACCACCGCCATCTCAAGTGCAACTAGGGATGGGCAATAAATACTGGCAAGCCAGCAACGCCCACATCCCACAAATGAATTTTATTTAAAAAGCCTTTAATATTGTAAAGACACTTCCAAGACACTTCTCAGGACTGTGGTTGAACAAAATTTGTTACCAAATCTGATGAGGTATTCAGATCTCCATCTCCCGCATCTGTCTCGATAGCCCGTCCTTTCCTCCAGACTCCTTGCTACTGCATTCCTATTCGTGTTCCCGCTCTCTCACATGCGCACATACATAGCAATAATTTGTTTTAAAATATGAAAAAAAAGTAACAAATTAAATCAATGTGACCTCTTCAGCATAAGACTTAGTGCATAAATAATCCCATGGTACAATTTGCAGAAGAACAGGGGAGTCTGTGTTCTGACTAACATTTCTCTTTTTTTTTCGCGCTCTCCTGCTCTCTTCCCCCATGTGCGTGCGCTCTCTCTCTCTCTCTCTCCCCTTTTTCTCCCTCCCTCCCTCCCTCTCTCTCTCTCTCTCTCTCTCTCTCTCTCTCTCGTGCTCCCTAAGCCAGCATGTGTAGCACATCCTTAATAGCCGTGGGGAAGGTAGAGATGAGCTGCTTTCTTAAACTACTGCAGTCCTCAGGATGTAGGGATATCCACAATGCTGTTAGATAGGAAGTTCCAGGATTTTAACACTATAATAATGGAGGAATGATAAACTTCCAAGCCAGGAAGCTTGTTTTCCCCACATCTGCTACCCTTGTACTCCTAAGTATGGAGGTCACATGTGGCAAATGCTGTCAGAGGGGTCTTAGCGAACTGCTGCAATGCATCTTGTCACAGATGCACACTATGTCACTGGTGAAGATTTGACTGTTGAAGATAGTAAATGGGTGCCGATCAGTTTGGCTGCTTACTCCTGAATAATGTCAAGCTTTTTGAGTGTTGGAGCTGAATCCATCCAGGCAAGTGGACACTATTCCCTTGCACTTCTGGTTCATGCTTTGTTGATAATGGACAGGCATTAGGGAAACGGGAGATGAGTTACTTGCTGCAGAATTACGTCTTCTGACTAGCTGTTGTAGCCACAATATTTAAACAGCTGGTCCCGTTTAATTTCTAGCCATTGGCAACCCCAGATGTGACATGACGTGAAGCTGTTATGGATCGACTGCTGATGCATTTTATCGCGTTCCAGTTGAGTCCGTGGCCCAGAAATTGAAATGGCCAGAGTTGTTTTTGCAAAATAACTTGGAATTGTATGTTCGGACCATGCAAAAATCAGTCCATACTCTCTCTCTCTCTGAGAATTAACTGGAAATTTTAAATAGGGGTGTTACACTGATTACCTAGAACCCCTGTGAAAATGTTCTCTGATGCACTTGAGGTTAATAGTTATTCTGAAAAATTTGAGCATTGAAAGCCACCTCTACTACACAGATATGCACACATACACATTGAACCTCCCACACTCGGCCTCCTCACCAGCATGGCATCCGACACCCCCTGCCCAAACACCACCCACCACTACCACTTAACTTTGATATGCCTACTCCCAGCTGTTTCATTATGGCTACAGAATATTTCTAGAAACAGGGGATGCTGTCTACAAGCATTCCTGGTTTGGTCTCCACTGTTTCATAACATGTTTCATCCATGAAATTAGAGAGCTGAATCACTCAAAGTGTAAGTGTTTTTATGTGCAATCAGTGTCAGAAACCGTGTTTATGACCCTGATCGCAAAACCTGGGCGCTCACTTCAAAAGCATGTAACTGGAGTTAAAATATTCTGGGACATGTTCATTTTGAGAAAGATATTGCAGAAATTCAAGTTTTTTTTCTGAACAAAATCTCATAAATGCTAAAAATTTACCGTGTCTTTGGAGAAAATATGCAAAGTTGGTATTTCAGGTGGTTGACTCCTGTTTCTCTGTCCATACTTGCTAGCTCCCCTGAGTATTCAGAGTTTTCTCTTTTTTTTGGATTTCTACCATCGGTATTCTGCTTTCTGTTCTTTGCTTGTGCAGTCTCATTTAGCACTATCCCTTTTTGTTTATCTGCCGCTCCCAGATGCTGATAAACATGTTCATTTAGGCCAGCCACCATAATGCTCCCGACCTCTGAATCTCCTTCTCTCAACCTTTGTGGCTTATAATTTCCTTTTCTTTTTTCAATGTTTTCATGAAGATTCTTTAATTTTATACTCTCTTGCTTTCTTTTCTCCTCTGTATGACTGACATGTGAGTAGGCTTATCCAAAATGCTTTGGTGAATCTTGAATTACAGCAAAGGAATCTTACTCTGGGAAACTTATGTAAAATTTAAGATTAGATACTGTTTTTGAAATATAGATGTGTAGTCTTGTACAAGTGTGTCCATGAAACATGACAGAATTCACAATGTATACTCGCATGATGAGGGATTGTGTGATGGAATAGTGATAGTGTAAAGAATGACTGTCTAGAAAGTATCTGACATTGTTTAGCTCATGAATTATAACTAAAGTGGCTGATAATGTGAGAAGAGCTGTGGAACTGTCTCAGTATTTACACATCACTGATAATCATGCAAACAACTTTTTCCAAAAAAAATCAAATGACTTGTTTAATACTGAGCTTCACCAAACAGCAGTAAGTTTTGGAGATCTGGAAACTGTTGAACCAAGTAGTAGTCAGGAATGTCAAAAACCCACCTAAGCAGTGGAATGAATGTGGATAACCAAACGGAGTATTGGAGAGACAAGAGAACATAAGACAAGGAACAGAAGTAAAGTCAGTTCTTCTATAATGCAATAGTTGCGTTCTTGTGCAACCCTGCCCATTGTGGAAAAATCACGCTTTAGAAACAGCACTTAGTGTTGGCACTGTAATTGCAGTACAGTCAACACATGTTTTAAAAGTTCATGCTGTAGAAACAGCATCCCCAATTTGACAATCGCCTTACAGCGACGTCACGTTGACGAAACGTACGTTAGAACACAACAACCTGTAGGCCATTCAGCCCAAATTTTGAGTTTTGTATAAATTGCGAGAGAATGGCTATATAAGGGCATAAAATTTATGAGGAAGCAAAGTAGCTTGGATGCTAGAAGTCTGAAATTAAAAAAAAGTGTTGGAGCATACAGATCTAGCATAGAGAGAGCAGTTGTTTGTTTCAAATGTGTGAAGTTTCACCAGAACGGAGGCCTGTGGGTAAAATTATCTTTAAATATGCATTATATTGGTTAGAAATTTGGCCTCCAGATGATTTTGCCCTGCAATATGTTTGATCAGAACAGAATGAAATGTCGTGATGGATATTTCCTGAGGATGGCAGTGATTTCAGTGACCTGAGTGATTTGTTGTACGACTTCAGCAAACTAATGCCAATCACTGAGGACACAGAGTCACACACAGATCAAACTGGAAAGGGTTAGCAAGTTTTTCCAATTGCCTGAAGAGTGTAAGTTAGTTATTTGGTTCCCTTTCACAACAGATGAATTATCATTTTATTCAATGAAATTTCATATGCAGCTGTGAGTGACCAGAGCGCTCAATGGGTGAATTGTTAGTACAGTCAACATAGACCATCCACATCAATTTTTTTTATTGAAAATCTGTCTTTTTTAATTAAATATTCTTTTGTGAAATTTGAGTACAGCATATGGGTAATATTTTCATTCAACATTTTTTCTTCTCTGCAGGATAACATTTTGCCATCTGCCCTTCCAGAGTAAATGGTTGTATGTTGGCACAGAAAGAGGCAATGTACATATTGTCAACGTGGAGTCTTTCACACTCTCAGGCTATGTTATTATGTGGAATAAAGCCATTGAACTGTGAGTGTCTTATTTTTGTGGTGCATGGTTAATAAAGTTTCTTGTTTACTGTTGTGCAATAGATAATTTATATGCTTATTTTCCTACAAAAGATTAATTTTTCTGTCAAAATTTGGTAGCGTTGTTTGCCCCACTGCAGATGTTTCAATTCATTGTGGCAAATAGCAATTATTTTTGACAGTTACCTTTTTATTGTTCTTGTATCTGTATATAGAATTAAATTTGGCTCAAACACATGGGACAAACTCTGCCATTCAGGAGGTTTTGTATGCAAAACTTTATATTATTGGGATATGGTGGTCAAGCCAATCAGCTCAAATAAAGACAATTATGTGCTCTTTAAAATTAATGTTCTAATTGACAATTCTGAGTTTTAGACAAATGCTTTTATTTTCTTTATTCTGATCAAATCGCAAAGGATTTTGCACATGTATTTCACAAAGGCCAAGGACAGTTTTTTTTTAAAAGCTCTTTTGGTGCTTTCAGTGTGAGAAAGGGCCAGGGAAGTCTGGAAGGCTAACAGCGATTTACAAGTAAAATCAAAGGCAAAAGATCTTGTTTATATTCCAGTTTTATTAAATTTAGGTGCAGAAAGTTCAGAAGCTGTTTTGTATCTATGCTGTGAGGAATAAAGTTTGTTTCATGTAAATCCTATCGACTTTTCTCCATACTTAACTACTAAATTAACTGTTACAAAATCTGTTTAATTTATTAGACTAGGGTTTTTAGCCTGTTTAACTGTTTTGACATTCAATTAGATTAGGGATGATTTACACCTCAGCTAATACCTGTCTTGTTTACACAATTAAGTCAAATAAAAATAAGTACATGCAGTTCGGCTATAACGTGCATTTTGTCAATCAAATTGACTGTAACGCGATTGGCGAACAAGGTGCTGTTTCTAAAGCGCAAACTTTTAAAACGTGTTGGCTATAACGAGATTGCATCACCAACACTTAGTGCTATTTTTGTGGCGTGATTTTTATATAGCACGGGATCGCACACAAACACAATTAGCACGTAATAGCAGAACTACCTGTACTTCAGTTTTTAAATTTTCAGTGGACTGAGCCTCAGCATTTTTTGTGGATGAGAGTTCTAAATTTCACTACCTTTTAATGTGAAATAGTGCTTCTAACCTTATTAACTTTAATTTCGTGATCATACCCCTCATGTTCTAGAATCATCCATCCAACCAGAGGCAACAACTTGTCTCTATCAATAATTTTGAACATTTCCATTAGATTGCCTCAGATCTTCTACATTGTTGTTTTGTATTGTCCTTTAGTGATCGTATTAAGAGCTATGTAGATATTTCTTGTTTTAGATTGCCAAATGGTGTAGCCCTGGCAACAACATAGACTGGAAAGGCATAGTTGCAACGGGTATGAACGTTTATTCAGATGTTTAGCCATTCACAATAATTTTATTTTTAATGGACTCTAGTTTAAATCTTGCCTATGTTTGGGTGTGCAGGACATGCCAAATATCTGATGACATTGAAAAGGAAGCAGGAAGCTTGTTGGGCAGATGAGATTGATTTAAAAGTTACATCAATACATTCAGCCTCTAATGTGGTCACTTTGTGTAGTCAAATTTATTTTTGAAACTAAATGATCCATGGCAACAACATAAATTGGCATCATCATGGACCAGTGAGTGTTCTTATTTTGTCTTTCCTCCTCAAAACACCTTTTACTGAGAACTCTTTAACAATCAACATAAACATCAATGATGTGGGAATAGATAATTCAGCTCCTTTTAACCGGTTTTGACTGAGCTGTACCTTAATTCCATATCCCTTGACATACTTTCCCTTAAAATGTTGAGGTTCATTCAAAATGCCGAGGTGTGAAAACATCCCGCGTATTAAGGCAGATATCCCTATTGTTAAATGGCCAGTTAATTTTTTTTCCAATTATAACACCTTTTGTGATATGTCAAATGCATTTAGCTAAGTACACTGATCTAGAAGCAGGAAAATGCTGGCCAAAAGAAACATCAGAATATTTTGTTGGTTTTGTGTAGTATATTTGGTGTAACACAGTGAGTGCATGAAAAGTCTAAAATGTTTACTTAGTTATGCAGATGAATAAGATTTGTCTCAATCAGAGCAAAAGAAACTTCCTAATATACATTTTCTTTGAACTGTAATATTTACCTGATTGCATGAGGAATACTGCCCAGATATATTTGAACTGCAACTGGTAAAGCGTTAGATTCAATTTGTGGGAAACTTCTTGTACAAGTCACTTCTTTCCATTATCCTTTGAACTTGTTACTCCTTCTCAGACCTGTGACTAACTCTCCTGCATTTTCCTTTTTGAAGCCTCTACAAGGAGAAAGTGAGGTCTGCAGATGCTGGAGATCAAAGTTGAAACTTTATTGCTGGAACAGCACAGCAGGTCAGGATGCTGCCTGACCTGCTGTGCTGTTCCAGCAATAAAGTTTCAACTGAAGCCTCTACAGCCTGATTTCCAACCCTCACTAACATTGAAATGCCCAGATTGAGTTAATGTTCTCTGACAATGGTGCATTGACTGCTGTATCCTCTGAATTAACTATCATTATCCTTCCTCCTCTTCCTGTGTTGCTCAACATAATGAAATTACCCTCACTTAGTTCTGCTAGTACCCTATATGATCTTCACCATAAAATCTTTATTCACGGATCCAAGGCTGCTGCTCATTTACATACTTTGCCATATCATCCACTGACATTGTCTTAGCATCCACTTATATTCCAATAACCTTCAGTTCTTTTTTACCTTTGAACTGAACCTATCTTCCACCTTATTTGATCCACTAAACTAAACTTGACTTTTTGCAACCCATGCACACCCTCTTTTGTACTAAACTGTGCTTCCAATTTCAGGCGTTCATCACAAAGGTAACTTCCCCTCTTACCTTGGTCCACTTGCTTTTGAAACACTCATTCAATTCTGCTCTTAACTACAACATACACATTTTTGACAGGCATTTCATGCTGTATCCTCCATGAACTAGTTTGTCTAAAACCCATTTGCAGATATCCATGCCATATCGTAACACTAGATGATGTCCTACTGGTATTGTTGCTCGATTATTAATTCAGAAACTTGGCTAATGTTTTGGGGACCCAGATTTGAATCCCACCATGATAGATGGTTGTAAGAATCAAACCATTGTCAAATGTTGGAAGAACCCTTCTGGTTCACTGACTTGCTTTCGGCGAGAAAATTTGCATTTGAACTTGGTCTGACTTATATATGACTTCAGAGCCACAGCAATGTGACTCTCAACTGCCCTCTGAATTGGCCTAGCAAGCTATTCTGTTCGAGGGCTGCTAGGGATAGCTAATAAATATTGGCCAGTCAACAACACCCACATTACACAAGTGAATAAAATAAAAATCATATCTCACTTGCCTATGACCTCTAACTTTGCCATAGAATTCCTACAGTGTGGGAACAGGCCCTTCAGCCCAACAAGGCCACACCGACTCTTTGAAGAGTAACTCAACCCAAACCCATTCCCTTACAATGACCCCTGACTAATGCACCGAACTTACACATTCCTGAACACTATATGGACAATTTTGCATGTATTCCCCCAACTTACCATGTTTAAAATTGTTAGGCTTTTTCAACTATCATTAGTAAGTCAACCCATGTTTTTCAGCCTTTTCCAATGCTGACATAACCTCTCTCCTCTGTTACCTGACCTGAGTCTCTTATGCCGCCTTCCTCCTGCTCCTTTTGCCTAAACCATCTTGGATCAATACATCAGAACTCCCTTTCTAAACACCGATATTCCCTCTGTATTTCACAAAACAATCTACATGACCAAGCTGTTGGCCATCCACACTTCTAACCTCTTCCTTACTGTTCCTTTTTCCCTTTTTGTGCTCTCAAGTGCCTGGTGACATTTTTTTTTAAAAGTGCTACATAAATGCAAGTTTTCTGTGGTTGTGTTTTGAGAGATTGATGCCCAATCAATTGGCCTGTCTGAATGCTGCCTGGCTAGCTTTTGTTGATGGTTGGTTGATCAATTGGAATACTATCTGCTATTATTTCACTGCTTGGGTTTGGTTTATAACACTAAAGTATTGCAACTACTTTTTATTCCTCTTTTGCAGCTAAGATTTGTGCCTGGGTACTTGTACCTAAAATGATGCCATAAAAGGTTACTTTGTAAAACTTTTCACTGTACTCTATACTTGAGTACACATGAGAATAAAGGATGTTCTATACTAATCTTGCGATTGGTTATATGCCACATTTTTGAATTAATTCTCTTTCAGCTGGATTAAATTGCATCAGCCTGAGAAACTAGCTGAATTAAGTTGTTGTTGTTAAAAGTTGCTCTTTGTGCAAGTTGTAATCTTTGTTAGTTTTGTACTGTGTGAAATCTTTACACAACCATGTTTTTTTCCTTTCTTTTACAACTAAATGAATGTTTTAATTTCAGATCATCAAAAACTCACCCAGGATTAATTGTTCACATCAGTGACAACCCTATGGATGAAGGCAAGGTACATGTGTCTTGAATAATGGGTATCTGCTGAAAATTGGCCTCAGTGACAATGGATTGTGAAAAATGGTTGTTGAAGATTTGCTCAGATGCTGTGTCAGCTGTACTACAGTTATTGAACATTCAATTCTCCAATGTATCCTGTTCTGAGATTATACTCGAACTAAAATAAATCCTTTTATATTAGGACTATATTTATGTTTTAAATTATTCAATTAAGTTTACATTTCTTGTACTGCTTGGTTCATTCCACCAGTTCATAGCTTCTGATGCATCACTTTTCATTGTACTTAACTGTTTCAAAACATTAGATTTCTGTTTGCCTTGATCTGAATGAAAAGGTCTTTAGATCTCAAAAGCCATGTTCTTCCTATCTGTATTAGCTGTAGATTGTGTCAAAAGGTGCACACCAATTTTTTGCAATTGCACAGAAATTTTGCTTTAAAGTAAAACATAGCTTGGAGAAGATGGTTGGTGTGGACTAGTGGGACTGAAGACTTTCCATGCTGTAAGACTCCATGACTCGAAGTCCATGTACTGATTCACTTGTAATTGTAGGCACTATATGGGTAAAAATTTTTGCAGTGCAGTATTGGTAATGGACTTTGCTTTAATCAAATTGGGTAGATCTGCCTTGAGTTATTGACATCCAGGGTAAACCTGAAATGTCAGGAAAAGTGCAAATAAAAACCTACACAGGCTTCAGTAGAGGGAGGAACTGAAGCAAATCAGTATTAGTGGGGAAATGGTTATAGGGATTAAAAGCTGATAAATCTTAGAATGTTTTACAGGACTGGAGGGCTTGAGTTATAAGGAGAGGTTGGGACTTTTTTTCCCTTGGAGTGTAAGCGGTTGAAGGGTGACCTTTCATCGAGATTTATAAAATCATGAGGGGTTTAGAGAAGATGAATAGCAAAGGTATTTTCCCTAGGGTGGGGGCATTCAAAGCCAGAGGGCATAGATTTAAGGTGAGTGGAGAACTTTTTCAGTGTGGTTCATGTATGGAAGGAGCTGCAAGAGGAATTGGCAGAGGCAGATATAGTAACAATATTTAAAAGACATTTGGACAGGTACATGGATAAGAATGATTTGGAGGGATATGCGCCAGAAATGGGACTAATTCAGTTTAAGAAACCTGGTTGGCATGGACGGTTTGGGCTGAAGGGTTTGCTTCCATACTATATAACTGTGTCTATTTCCAAGTTATAGAGCCATAGAAATGTACAGAACAGAAACCAGCCCTTTGGTCCAACTTGTCCATGCCAACCAGATACCCTAACCCAACCTAGTCCCATCTGCCAGCACCCGGCCCATATCCTTCCAAACCTTCCCTATTCATACACCCATCCCGATGTCTTTTAAATGTTGCAATTGTACTAGTCTCCACACTTACTCTGGCA
Organism: Chiloscyllium plagiosum; assembly: GCF_004010195.1. Lineage (NCBI taxonomy): Eukaryota > Metazoa > Chordata > Chondrichthyes > Orectolobiformes > Hemiscylliidae > Chiloscyllium > Chiloscyllium plagiosum. The sequence goes on from NC_057718.1 coordinate 87,384,853, forward strand.
GCTCATTCCATACACGCACCACCCTCTGCATGGAAAAGGTTGCCCCTTAGGTCTCTTTTATATCTTTCCCCTCTCACCCTAAACCTATGCCGTCTATTTCTGGATTCCCCAACCACGGGGAAAAGACTCTGCCTATTTATTCTATCGATGCCTCTCATGATTTTATAAACCTCTAAGGTCAGCCCTCAGCCTCTGACGCTCCAGGGAAAATAACCCTAGCCTACTCAACCTCTCCCTACAGCTCAAATCCTCCAATCCTGGCAACATCCTTGTAAATCTTTTCAGAACCCTTTCAAGTTTCACAACATCTTTCCAATCGGAAGGAGACCCGAGTTGCGTGCAATATTCCAACAGTGGCCTAACCAATGTCGTGTACAGCTGCAAGATGACCTCCCAACTCCTATACTCCGACCAATAAAGCATACTAAACACCATCTTCACTATCCTGACTACCTGCGACTCCACTTTCAAGGAGCTATTAGTCCAGTCCTTGCCTTTCCAAATACATGTACATCCTGTTCCTCAGGATTCCCTCCAACTACTTGCCCAATACTGAGGTCAGGCTCACTGGTCTGTAGTCCCCTGGCTTGTCCTTACCACCCTTATTAAACAGTGGCACCATGTTAGCCAACCTCCAGTCTTCTGGCACCTCACCTGTGACGATCAATGGTACAAATATCTCAGTAATTGGTCCAGCAATCACTTCCCACAGAGTTCTTGGGTACACCTGATCAGGTCCTGGGGATTTATCCACCTTTATGCGTTTCAAGACATCCAGCACTTCCTCCTCTGTAATATGGACATTTTGCAAGGTGTCACCATCTATTTCCCTACATTTTATATCTTCCATGTACTTTTCCACAGTAAAATACTGATGCAAAATGCTAGTTTTGAATCTCCCCCATCTCTTGTGGCTCCACACAGGCCATTTTGCTGATCTTTGAGGGGCCCTATTCTCTCCCTAGTTACCCTTTTGTCCTTAATGTATTTGTAAAAACCCTTTGGATTCTCCTTAATTCTATTTGCCAAAGTTATCTCATGTCCCCTTTTTGCCCTCCTGATTTCCCTCTTAA
>NC_057718.1:87386061-87415317 GCF_004010195.1 Chiloscyllium plagiosum
TGACATATGCTTCCTTCTTTTTCTTAACCAAACCCTCAATTTCTTTAGTCATCCAGCATTCCTTATACCTACCAGCCTTCCCTTTCACCCTGACAGGAATATGCTTTCTCTGGATTCTTGTTATCTCATTTCTGAAGGCTTCCCATTTTCCAGCTGTTCCTTTACCTGCGAACATCAGCCTCCAATCAGCTTTTGAAAGTCTTGCCAATAACCATCAAAATTAGCCTTCAATTTAGAACTTCAACTTTTAGATCTGGTCTATTCTTTTTCATCACTATTTCAAATCTAATAGAAATATGGTTGCTGGCAGCCCCCTGCGAACATCTGCCTCCAATCAGCTTTTGAAAGTTCTTGCCAATAACCATCAAAATTAGCCTTTCTTCAATTTAGAACTTCAACTTTTAGATCTGGTCTATTCTTTTTCATCACTATTTCAAATCTAATAGAAATATGGTTGCTGGCAGCCCCAAAGTGCTCCCCCACTGACACCTCAGTCACCTGCCCTGCCTTATTTCCCAAGAGTAGGTCAAGTTTTGCACCTTCTCTGGTAGGTACATCTACATACTGAATCAGAAAATGTTTTTGTACATATATAACAAATTCCTCTCCACCCTAAATCTTCTAAACCCTTAACACTATGGTAGTTCCAGTCTATGTTTGGATAGTTAAAAATCCCCTACCATTACCACCCTATTATTCTAACAGATAACTGAGATCGCCTTACAAGTTTGTTTCTCAATTTCCCTCTGATTATTAGTGGGTCTATAATACTTCCTTTCTTATTTCTCACTTCCATGCAAATAACTTCCCTGGATGTATTTCTGGGAATATCCTCCCTCAGTACAGCAGTAATGCTATCTCTTATCAAAATTGCCACTCCCCCTTCTCTCACCTCCCTTTCTGTCCTTTCTGTAGCATTTGCATCCTGAAACATTAAGCTGCTAGTCTTGTCCAACCCTGAGCCATGTTTCTGTAAATGCTCTGATATCCCAGTCCCATGTTCCTACCAATGCCCTGGGTTCATCTGCTTTCCCTGTTAGGTCCCTTGCATTGAAATAAATGCAGTTTAATTTATCAGTTCACCTTGTTCTCTGCTTTGTCCCTGTCTGTCCTAATGGTTTGACTCGCTTCTGTTCTCAACTGTACTAGTTTCAGATTGATCTCTTTCCTCACTGTCTCCCTACATTTTCCAAAACAGCATACTTGTTTGAAATGGGGTTAGCCACAGAAGACTCCTGCAGTACCTGCCTACCTTTCTCACCTTTAATTCTCACCTGAGCAGTTAACCCATCTATGTGACTGTATCTGTGACTTTTCCCCCCTTCCTATACCTGCCATCTATCACATCCCTTTGCTCTTGTAAATTCCTCATTGCCTCTAACTGTCTCGCCAACTGATCCATTTGATCTGTTGGATTCGCAACCAATGGCATTTATTACAGATATAATCCTCAGTAACATGTAAACTCCCCCTCAAATCCCACATCTGACAAGAAGAGCATGTCAGGTAAAAACAGGTAAAAAGCCCTTTGCCCGAAACGTCGATTTCGAAGCTTCTTGGAAGCTGCCTGAACTGCTGTGCTCTTCCAGCACCACTAATCCAGAAAGAAGAGCATTTCAATCTACTAAAGGCCATTTTTGCTGCTTTCAATCTGCAGACTCAGAAAGTAGCATCATCTTATTCCCCTACAAAACACTGCTCCAGGATAAATTAATACTTATGGCTTATATTTTTAAGTTTAATCAAGAGACCTATCTCAATGTAACATATAATCAAGAAAGAACCTACTATACTCGCTACTGCAGACTTACTGTAAAATATTCATTTATCTGTTTCTGTGCTGTGACCACTCCCAAACAGGTTCCTGCAAAATTAGTTGTGAATTTTGCTGTTTGTTAATTTTCCCAGACGCACACCGATGTCCAGCAATATATGAATTCAAACAGCAAAAGCAGTAATTGTGCAGGTTCACTGCTGTTTCACATAGCAATGTGGGTTTCTTTCTCTCCTGCACCATGTGCTTCCTTTGTCTATTCCTCTCTCCCTTTTAAAAGTGCTGTTGTTTTGACTTTTTTTTTCCCCTGCTAAGTTCCAAAACAATGCAACAGCATATAAAATAGAAATTGCTGCTCTTGGAATTCAAGGAAATCACGTCCAACACCTAAAGTACCTCAAAAAAGAGCAGTCTGTTAAAACCAGAAATTTTTCCCATCCTCCATCTTTGATTACCCAGAATTACCTGAAATGTCGAATTTTCCTGCTCCTCTGATGCTGCCTGACCTGTATTTTTCCAGCACACCACTAATCTCCAGCATTTGCAGTACCCACTTTTGCCTATGTTTAAACTGATGTCCAGTATTTCTGTTTAGCCAATTTTTTATTTTAAATGAAGAGTACAGCATTCTCCTAGTATCTTTGCCAACATTTGGCCCTCCAAAAGCACTACCAGAAACAGATTCTCTGAGCAGTTATTTCATTGCTGTTTATGGCACCTGGCTCTGTGCAAGTTCATGCAGTTTGTTAAAAGTAAAATTAATTTACTGTAAAATATTTAGAGAGTCCACTCTACACAAACAGTGCTATACAATGCAAACTGCTTAGTATTTCCCTTCTATGCAACAAAACTTATTAGGATTCTCCAGTTCATATATGTGGGAGAATCCTATCTTTCTCCTTGCAATTTTATGTATCTATATTTCCAGTATGGCTTTTCTTCTCCCTCAATATTTTTGAATAACCTGCCAGCAGACTTCATTCCAGTCATAAAGGAATTTAATGAAATAACAGGGTGCGTAGGTGTGTACAATAAAGAAGGTATTTGAAACTTGAATTAGAGTAGCCATTTTGATCCAACTCAAAACTATCCTGGTAAGACCTGACACAGCCTCATTTGACCTGACACCCAATGCTAATCTAATTCTGGCCAGTCTATGCCTGTTGACAATTCCAAAACATCTGAACTCAATGTGACCTTAAACTTGGTCACAACAGTTGCGGCCCTCCATATCCGGAGTCAACCTAGTGAACTACCTCCAATGCCAATATATCTTACCTTTAGATAAGGACACCAAGACTGTTCAGTGTTCCTGGATTGATCTATCAAGTACTTGTATTGTTCTATCAAAATTTCCCTAATTCTCCATTGCCAAAGACCGGCAACAATCGGCCTTTATTTACAATACGACTGCGTGCAATTGGCTAAACTTGGAAGAGTTTTTCAGTGACTTTGTTTGACAGAAGAGAAGCAAAGATACCGAATATAGTAAAATTAAACATTCTCTAAGCCAAGACATTCTATTTATTATTTTTAAATTCCAAATTGTGGATATGTCTATGTATGTTTCCTACTTTGTGAGTGGAACAAATTTGCACAGTTGAGGGCGTTTAGCTGCAAATTTCCTCTGTGGCTTCCTTTTAAGACCCCTTTTTAAAAAAAACATACTTTTCACATGTACACTTTGTACAGTGTATATGCTCAGATTGCCTTTAACCACACATTGTCCATTCAAAACCACACAGTTGGGTTCAGTCATATTATAATGAATTGCATTTTTAAGCACCTTTTATTTTAAAATAGTCTCCATATGCAAGCAAGTTGGAAGAAAATCATGGACTTTGGTGTATTTTGAATAATTTGGATATCCAAAGTGTGAAATTATAGTTGGATGGATCAGTCAGGTGGAAGAAAAAGGATTATGCATGCATAAAATTTAGTTTTACGTGAGACTGAAAAAAAATGTTTCCGATAAATCTGTGTAATCTAATTCTTAAAACTTCTGGTGTTCACTGTGAGTCAGACTAATAAAAGCAGTTATTTTGAGGCTAAAAGTGTAGTCTATTGTGGAAATGTTTGGAGGGTTCTGCAGAAGCTGGGTTGAAACCTGGACAGTTCAGCTAACAAGTTGAAATCCAGGTAGAATCTTTGTTCCTACAGAAATATACAATGTTTCAAGATTCCTTAACATTTTGGAGAATGAGGCGGTTCAGGAGGCAAGAACTGTAAATCAAAAAGTGGTATTAACCTTCATAGATTCGCACCTCATGTGAAGCTATTCAATTCTTCAATATGTTTTAAGTCACTTCCCACTCTTGATAAATTGGAAATCAAGGTTGAGTGTAATATGTGAGAAGAATAATCTAGTCAGGTGTGATAGAATAAATGTAATATGGTTGGAATAAACTTTGTCGAGGAGGAGAGTAACAGAAAATCATTACTCTGTTAGGCACTCAACTTACAGTTTCTCCATCAGTTTTGTCAATATTTGTTCCCTGCACTGGTATGTCTGTCACTAATCAATAACCTGACAGACGATTTATCAAGTGTTTTGAGTTACTACAGCTATATTAGTGGCTAAATGAATTAATCCATATAACGTTAGCAAGCATGACCCTCAAACTTAGTTCACAGTGGGAGTGACAGATGATTCGTTTAGCAGTCAGTCCTAATCTTTCTCCATGTAAAGGTCTTTTTCCCAGGGTAAGGGAGTTCAGAAGTAGAAAGCATAGGTTTAAAATGAGAGGGGAAAGATTTAAAAGAAACATGAGAGGCAACTTTTTCCACAGAGGCAGGTACAGTTAGAATATTTAAAAGGTATTTGAACAGATACATGAATTAGAAAGGTTAGAGAGATATGGGCCAGACGCAGGCAAGTGGGACTAGTTTAGTTTGGGAAACCTGGTTGGCCTGGGTGAGTTGGACTGAAGGATCTGTTTCCATGCTGTGTGACTTTGACAAAGGGTGATATATGTTTGGAACACTCTCCCACAAATGGCAGTGGATATGGGATCCATAATTAATTTTAAATCTGAGATCAATTTTTGGTAAGCAAAGCTATTAAGGAATATAGGCCAAAAGCAGCTATGTGGAGTTGGTCCACTGATTTCATTGGTGGAACAGACTCGAGGGGCTGAATGGCCCATTTTTGTTCCTGTATTCTGGAAGCTGGAGTGCTTGTGTCAAATAAAACCTTTATTGCTCTGCTGTGACACGTCCATTAGTTGAGTTGAGAATGTCATATGCAAGAGAAGCATGTCTATATTTTTTGTCTTTCATGACATTCTGTCACACTTATGTTTGGAAGATGTTGATAAAACTGAGACCCTGTCTGCCACCTTAGATGGACATAAAGAATATCTGACCATTTATCACTTTGCTGTTTGAAGGGTGCTTGTTACCATGTTTCCTACGCACTTCATAAGCATTTAATTGGCTTAAACCCCTTCTGAACATTGTGAGGTTATAAAAGACAACATAAATGCATGTCTTTTTTCTGTGGCAAAACCAAGCTGGCAATCCAGTGTGGGTCAGATTGGGGCTAGTATAAAAGGAGGGTTATATCTGAGGCCATAGGATATGTACACTAGCAACAATTTTATATGTAGGACAGGCATTGAATACAGCCTTGCATTGAGCAAGCGGTATGCAATTCCTTTGCATGTCCATCTTCTATCAGGATGGTCTTGGAGCTCTCTGCTCCTTCTTGGAAAAAGGGTCCCCTTCCCCACTACCACCCTCCTTCACCTGGCTGAGCTCGTCCTCACTCTGAACAATTTCTCTTTTAACTCCTGTCACTTCCTTTAGATCAAAGATGTAGTCATGGGTGCCTGCATGGGCCCCAGTTATGCCTGTCTTTGTGGAGTATCTGGAACTGTCCTACTCCAACCCCTAACCACAAGTCTTTCTCTGGTAAATCGATGACATCAGTGCTGCAGGCCTCTCTTGTATGAAATTGGAAAAGTTTATTTCACTTCCAATTTCCACTTTACTGTCACTTTCGGTTCATCATGATTCCTCTCTTCCTTTCCTCAACATCTATTTCCATTTCTGGGGATAGGCTGGCCACCAACATTTACTATAAACCCACTGACTCACACAGTTACTTTGATATATTCTTACACCCTGCTTACCTGTAAAGACACTTTCATTCTCCAAGTTCCTCTATCTCCATAAAATCTGTTTTGATGCCAACTTGGACATTTCAGTGACCCCATTGTCAACCTTTTTCCTCAACAGAGGATGCCCAGCACTGTGGTTAATAGGGCCCTCAGGCAGGTCTGACCATCTGCACTTTGGCCTTCTTTGTTCCCATAGCAGTGTTAGGGTCCCCCTTGTCCCCATCTACCGCCCCACCATCATCCACATCCATAGAATCATTAGCTGCTATTTCCTTCACTTCCAGTGAGGTGCCTCCCCTTCCCTCCCATTCCTTGTCAGCTTTCCCTAGGGACTGTTCCTTCCTGGCCACCCTGGTCCACTCCTTCACTCCTAACACGTCCCCACACACCTTCCTCTGTGATTGCAGAAGGTGTAACACATGCCCGTTTATTTCCTCTCTGTTCAGTATCCAAAAGCCCAAATGCACCTTTCAAGTGAAGCAGTGTCTTACCTGTACCTCACTCAACCTAGTCTACTGTATTTGCTTCTCACAATGTGGTCTCCTCTAAACTACAGCTTTGCAAAACACCTACTTTCTGTCCACAAAAAAGATTGAGCTTCCATTTGCCTGCTACTTCAATACACCATCATGTTCCATGGCCAACATCTCTGCCTCAGGCTTACTGCAATGTTCCAGTGAAGCTCAGTGCAAGCTGGAAGTACAGACCTCATTTTCCAGTTGGGAACTCTGCAGTCATGTGGACTCCATATAGAGTTCAACAATTTTAGGGTTTGAGCACCTTCTCCCATGTCCTTATCCCAACCTTGTCATCATTTGGGCTGCTTCCATAAACAACCCATTGCAACCACTAATGGTCTCCATTAGCAGCTACGTATCCTCCCAGGCTGACCTTGACCCACTCCTTTGTCCAGCTGTTTTTCTGTCTCTTTGGGTTCAGTGTCCACCTATCATTTCTCCTCCCCACTTCTCCCCTCCCCCCCACCCCATCTTCTCCATAAACACCAACCTTTACAGAGCTACCGAGTGTTCTGAAGAAGGGTCACTGGACCCAAAACATTAACTCTGCCTTCTCTGTACAGATGCTGCCAGATCTGTTGGGTATTTCCAGCAATTTCTGTTTTTGTTTCCGTTTCAATATGGTTAATCTGAACCTGAACTTATTTTACCACCCTAACTCCATAGCCCATGATATCCTTACCAGAAAAAAACCCTCCATATTTGGGGAAAATGTAGTACAGAACAACCTTGGTTATCCGAACATCAATTATCCAAATTTCAGATTATCTGAACATGATCTCAAGGTCCTGTAACAACGTTATCAGTTATCCAAACAATCCGTTATCTGAACAAAGTACTCCCTGTCCCCTCATTTGGTTAAGAGGTGATTGTACTCAGATTTTCTCAAAATTACCTACCTCACTCATTTTTCTTAATTTATTTTCTCTAATTAGGGGACTTGCTGAGCAGCCTCTTGTTGAAGTGAAACTTTTACTGAGCATGCTATTTGATAGTTTGGACTTTGTTTCTCTTGGGCATGTGTTATAATGGTACGTAAAGATTACCGTGAGGAGGTAAATAAGCCATCATGAGTGAGTGAAACTTCTGTGACAAAGTGCTGTAAAAACACACCTGCTGGAAAAAGTCAGCAAGCCTGGTAGTGCATATGAAACGGAATAGAGTTGGCATTTTAGGACATTGACCTTTCACAGTGAGATGGGTAGGTCAGATGGAGTTTATTCACTCTTTTAATGTGTACACAACTGTTCACTATTCTACTGGAATTGCTTTATTATGGTGTTTTGCTTATTTAGATATTCATATTTATACACCTAACATCTTTCTCTTTCAATTTCCAGAGATCTCTAGTCTCATTAATTTCACTGCTGCATCCTTTTAGGCTCCGTGAAGTCAATTAAAAGTAAATGATCTATTTTGACTTCATTGGAATTGATTTTTCTGCAGTATACTAATCCTGCAAATTGAATGTATCGGTTCACTCTTTACCTGAGACATTCTTTGGCACCATCCCTGGTTAGCTGTCTTCAAATTAAAGTTGCCTCAGTAGATATCACACTGAGCAGAGCAGTTTTTGAGTTGACCTTAGTGTTGGTGTCTTGTTCATCTTGTTTGGTTGAAATTGAAATGAAATTGAAAATAAGCTGCTGGTTGCAAGCCAGGATGCTTTACCCAATTATTTCCTTTTTCAATTAGCCATATATGTTAAAGAAGAAGCAAGAAAGAAACCTTCATGAATTAAAGTTAGAGGAGGAGTGATGGCACAGTGACCGAGCTCCTTTCAAAGAGAGATTCTTCATTTGGTCTCTTCAGAGGATGTCAGTTGGTGACTTATTCTGTAGGTGCTAACAGTCCAGTACTTCATTTATTAGTAAACTTGCCCAGTGAACATGGGCAGTTCAAGGGATCTATCTGCTCCCCTGTGCTTTAGTAACTTTAATGGCAACATAGTAATCTGGTGGTAAATTCAGGTGTGTAGAATCTCCCCAGCCTGGGGCATTAGGGACAAACATTGAACCCTCGTGCCTGGAATCTGTGTTAATATGAGAGGTGATGGATTTGAACAGTAGAAAATAGAATTGACTCATTTTGTCATTTCTGTCCCTGCAGCTGTTAATTGGTTTCGAATCCGGAACTCTGGTGTTGTGGGACCTTAAATCAAAGAAAGGAGAGTACAGATACAGCTATGATGAGGTAAATAATGCTTTGACTGAATGCAAATGCATCGACATAAGTAGGATTATTAGAATTCTCATTGCAGTCTTGTTGAATGCTTGCAAACAATGTGCATTTCCTTGACGTGAGTGGATCTGCATGTTAAACCTGTCTCTGCTTATTTGAAGTCTACTATGGATTATTTTCGATTAGTATGGCAGTCGTAATAAGTGTATCCCTTTTAGACCAGCAAGAAAGTACTTTGTTGTGCTTCTAACCTTTGAACCTTGAATTATTCTAACCATTTTGAATCTTAATGTCAAATCTCAAATCTGCTGAACGTTGGAAACCCTTGTCTGTAACAGTTATTTATTGAGGTTGTTCGTAGAGTCTTCCATCAGGTAGTAATGTAATTTTATTTAAATATTGCTCAAGATTTTGGGGAAGATAGAAGAAAGACTGACAAATTTGACCACATTTCAAGAGCGAATGGCCTAATAAATATCCGAAACAAAATCCCATTCTGAAGAACGTTTTCTTTCCATGGAGACTGCCAGACCTGCTGAGATTTTCTAGCAATTACTGTTTTTGTTTGATTTTCAGTATTTACAATTCTTTGGGTTTTTTTCATCAATAAATATCAGGGATAAACCATTCCAATTCTCTTCAGATTTACAGATTAACCTCCATAGAAGTTGTACAAAAGCTTTTGTTATCGTAATGCATTTGGTCCAGGGTTGGGTGTTTTGAAAGTCCTGATAGATGTTTAGATGATTGCCTTTACATTTTTATACATGCAAAAACATAAGTGAGTTTGGGTTTTCACTGCTTACACCTGTATGCTAAAATTATTATGTCCTTTTGTATGCAAACTCCTCTTTAGTCTTTATGATGTGAATTACCGTAATGTCAGTTATATTTGACACACATCGTTCTTTAATATGATTTTCCAATTACAACCCCTACCCCTTTGACATCTGCGCAATTCCCCTATTTAAAAACATCTTCATTGAGTCTGTCAGTGTTTCCAAGCTCTGGTCACTAGTGCTGACAAATTATTTTCCTTTTCTTTTGGTTTGAGTTGCCATAATGTGGATTATTACAATGTTGAAATAAGTAACAGGTGAAGTGTTCAGTTTGTTAAATTTCACTTTTATTTCTCCTCTAAGTAGTAGATTTCTCCAGGATTTTTCAAACCAGTAATTGGTGACCATTCATATTTCTACTTAACAAGAGGAACTTTGTATTTATACAGCAATATTGACATACAAAACATTAAGATTCTTCATTGGAACATCATGAAATAACATTTGGCATCAACTACATGGTAAACCTTCAGATTGATTTTTTTTTGCCCTCCAAGAAACAAACTATGAACTTACTTATAATTGTTGGGAGATGACTTTAAGACTAGCTGCGGTCAGAAAATAACTCAGATAAATCAAAATGAAATGTAAGAAGCTCTCTTGCATTGCTATCATTCCTTTAGAACATCTGCTTCTTGCTGTAGGCAGAGATAGGATCAGACTGTAAAGAGTATTATATAGAAGCAAACTTTGAGTATTCCCAATCAGAAAAATGCAAGCTGTGTTGAAATGCTATTGTCCTAAAGTATTAAATCTCAACTAGAAACTGCAGGGTCCAAATGTAGGAATGCTATAACATCCAATTGTGAGGCCAGAAAAACAGCAGTCGTGCTTTTGGTCATATTTTCAATCACTTGCTCAACGCTGCTGGTGTGGAGGAATGTGTTTCGACCCCAGATGTACCTCTCTGATCACTGTTTGCTCAATTTATGGACTTTGTATGGGCTACCATAGAGCATTATATCCACCAGTTTAATTTGGACATATCTGTTCTTGTAATAAGAGATGTATAATCAAAAGGAACTTTCAGATATAACTATTCCTTTATTTTGTGCCTTTAAAAACATTACAATGAACAGGCTGGGCACTTCTCAGTGTTTTAATTTTCATATTGCTATGAATATTTTTGAGAGACCAGCTCTCTATTCCAATCCATTTTATTCTTCCCACCTCTGATAATTGCAGTGAAGCAGGGTAGGAAGATTGGCCTGTTCTCCATAAGACATAGGAGCAGAAATTAGGCCATTCGGCCCATCAAGTCTGCTCCACCATTCAATCATGGTTGATAAGTTTCTGAACCCCTTTCTCCTGTTTTCTCTCTCTAACCCTTAATCCCTAAGAATCTATCTGTCTCAGTCTTAAATATACTCAATGACCTGGTCTCCACAGCCTTCTATGGCCATAGATTCGCTGCCATCTAGCTGAAGCAGTTTCGCCTTATCTCGGTTCTAAATGATCTTCCTTTTACTCAAAGGCTGTGCCTTCTGGTGCTAGTCTCTCATCCAATGGAAGCATCCACTCTGTCCAGTTTCAATTAGATACACCTCGTCCTTCTAAACGCATTGAATGTAGATTGAGCCCTCCAACGTTCCTCATGTTAAAGTTTTTATTCCTGGGGCCATTCTTGTGAACCTCCTCTGAACATGCTTCCGGGCCAGTACATCCTTCCTGAGATATGGGGCCCAAAACTGCATACACTACTACAAATGTGGTCAGACCAGAGCGTTTTAGAGCTTCAGAAGTACATGCCTGCTTTTATATTCTCGTCCTCTCAAAACAAATGCCATCATTGCATTTGCCTTCCTAACTACTGACTTAACCTGCAAGTTTACCATGAAAAAATCCTGGACTAGAACTCCCAAGTGTCTTTGCACTTCAGACTTCTGCATTTTCTTGCCATTTCGAAAATAGTCCATGCTTCTATTCTTCCTACTAAAGTGTACGAACTCTCACTTTCCCACATTCTACTCCATCCACCACTTTGTCTACTCTCCTAACTTGTCCAGATCCTCTGCAGCCTCGCCACCGCTTCACTGCCACCTGACCCTCTACTTACCTTTGTATCATCTGCAAATTTGGCCAGAATACCCTTAGTTTTTTCATCTAGACCATTAATGTATAAAGTGAAAAGCTGTGGTCCCAACACTAAACTTGTGGAGCACTACTTGTCATCTGCTGCCAACCGGAGAGGGACCCTTTTATCCCCACTCTCTGCTTTCTGCCAGACAGCCAAGCTTCTATTCATGCTAGCACCTTGCCTTTAACACCATGGGGCCTTATCTTACTCAGTAGCCATCTGTGTAGCACTTTGTCAAAGGCTTCTTTAAGTCCAAGTAAATAATATCCATTGGCTCTCTTTGGTCTAACCTGCTTGTTACTTCCAAGAATTCTACCAGATTTGTCAGGCAGACCACAGTTTGTCAAAGTGAAGTAGCATGAGCAGGGTGGCCCGCAATAAGTGTCGCGGGAGAAGCAGACTGGGGAGAGTGGCCAGTCCTCAGTGTCTGGGGGAAGCAGAGTGTTCTGCAGTCAGTGGTATGATGAAGCAGGCTGAGCAGAGTCGGCTACAGCCAATGGTGAGCTTATAGACTGGTTTAACGAGAATTTGAAGACAGGATGGTGAAATCTAACACACTCATCAAGAGTGAGTAACTTTGAATTCTATATTTATTCTGAAGTTTTAAAATAGTGTACCCATTGGTAGTAAAGTTAATTCAATACATAACAAGCAACCTAAATGAATAATGTCATTAAATTGTTATCAAATCCATTGAGTGACAGTACACAGTGTGTGTCACAATTTCAATCTGCAGGTGTTCAAGTATACCATTGTGATCCATGGCAAATATATCTGCAGCAAGTGTTTGATGTCCAACCAACTTCAACTCCAGAATTTGAGTGGAAGCTGAACTATGGACACTAATGTATCAGGATGGGTGAAAGTTACCTGGATTATTTTACTGGGAATAGTCTCATCTCCCTATGGTCAGTGATAAGAAAATAGACCATTGCTATATTTTTATTTTTCTCACTTTTTGGCTTAGAGCATAGGGCCTAAGTTCAGAATTGAACTTTGAACAACAGCTTGGATTTTATTTTGTAAAAGAGAAGGGAATGAAGACTGATGATTTCTGCCAGGAGCTGGCCTGGAAAAATGTTGTAACTTAATTATTGATGTAAGAACATTAGATGAATCAGCACTGAGCTGTTGCTATGCTCTGAGCTGGCAGCTGGTTGGATATTAAACTGGTCAATCAAGGGAGAACTGGTTCTGTCTGGGTTTGGCAGGAGAGTCTGAAGATGGTGCTGCTTGGTTTTGTGCTCCCTGTAGTTTCTCTCCAGTTATCAAATTGTTGAGGCCTATGAGAGAAACATATCCTCGTCTTTAAGTAAGTAAAGATTTAGAACATAGAACATAGAAAAATACAGCGCAGTACAGGCCCTTTGGCCCTCGATGTTGCGCCGATCCAAGCCCACCTAACCTACACTAGCCCACTATCCTCCATATGCCTATCCAATGCCCGTTTAAATGCCCTTAAAGAGGGAGAGTCCACCACTGCTACTGGCAGGGCATTCCATGAACTCACGACTCGCTGAGTAAAGAATCTACCCCTAACATCTGTCCTATACCTACCACCCCTTAATTTAAAGCTATGCCCCCTCTATTTTTTTTATTTTTAAAGAATTTGAAGAATTTATTTACAAAAGGTTGGCTCGAGCGATGACTTTCAATAGATCGCAGCAAGGTAGCTGCTCTGCTACTTAGGAAATCCTGAGCCAGAATCAGGTCGTCTACGAATGATTTAGCACCAGGTTTCCCATGAACATGAGGTGCAAGTAAAGGAGAGAGGCGGCGCCCATACGGCTGCACTCCAGACCAGAATCGAATGGCGATACGCACTGACCGGAGTCTGTTATCCTAGGCCAACCGGTGATCCATGGTGCTAGGGTATCGTTACATTTAGGCAGGATTCTGACTTAGAGGCGTTCAGTCATAATCACACAGATGGTAGCTTCGCACCGTTGGCTCCTCAGCCAAGCACATACACCAAATGTCTGAATCTGCGGTTCCTCTCGTACTGAACACGATTACTACTGCAACAACACAACATCAGTAGCGTAAAACTAACCTGTCTCACGACGGTCTAAACCCAGCTCACGTTCCCTATTAGTGGGTGAACAATCCAACGCTTGGTGAATTCTGCTTCACAATGATAGGAAGAGCCGACATCGAAGGATCAAAAAGCGACGTCGCTATGAATGCTTGGCCACCACAAGCCAGTTATCCCTGTGGTAACTTTTCTGACACCTCCTGCTTAAAACCCAAAAGGTCAGAAGAATCGTGAGGCCCCGCTTTCACGGTCTGTACTCATACTGAAAATCAAGATCAAGCGAACTTTTGCCCTTCTGCTCCACGGGAGGTTTCTGTCCTCCCTGAGCTCGCCTGAGGACACCTGCGTTACGGTGTGACAGGTGTACCGCCCCAGTCAAACTCCCCACCTCCCACTGTCCCTGGAGCGGGTCGCACCCGGCCGCCCGGGCGCTTCCGACCAGAAGCGAGAGCCCCTCCGGGTTCGCCTCACCAGGTAAGTGAAAAAACGATAAGAGTAGTGGTATTTCACCGGCGGCCAAAGCCTCCCACTTATTCTACACCTCTCATGTCTCTTTACAGTGCCAGACGAGAGTTAAGCTCAACAGGGTCGTCTTTCCCCGCTAATTCTGCCAAGCCCGTTCCCTTGGCTGTGGTTTCGCTAGATAGTAGGTAGGGACAGTGGTAATCTCGTAAATCCATTCATGTGCATCACTAATTAGATGACGAGGCATTTGGCTACCTTAAGAGTCATTTCTTAAAGTCTGCTGAAACTGTTTACATTAACCAGAGACTTTAGAATTCCAGAATGATGTACAGTCCTCCTTGCCTGTGGACAGCGCATTCTCCAAGGATTTCATGAAGGCCTGTGATCAGTCACTGAAAGTTGTTCATTGAACTGGAAAATTGTTTCATTTTTTAAAACTTTTATCCCTTAACACTCCGTTTGAGTGTAGGGGGTTATGATCAAAAAGTATTAGGCTTTTGGTTGTAGTTGTTAATTAGGTTCCTCCCAATATGTTTGTCTCTGTCACAACTGTTCCAATGATGCCACCCCACTAAAAGCAGCCACCTCAACCAAGGCTTGAGCCACAATAGTTCACCAAGCCCTGAGCCGTGTCCAATCCATCTCTTGCACTTGGGCCCTCATCCAATTTCTTCCCTCCCACAACAGTTATAGGGCTCCCTGTCCTCCACTGAGGGGCAGTGCCCTTCACACCACAAGCCAAGGTATGTCTTGATGCTTGTTGGAAAGTTCTGGTGATGGGGCATTCTGCCAAATTACTTTGACAATCTGCTCAGCGATCCATTCCCCTCCTTTTCTCACAGGTTCTCGATGGTGTTATATGCTGACCACTTCCAGATGGTTTTGCTGTCAAAGGTGTTTTCACTTGAGATCTTTCCATGACGGTCAGGTGATACAGAACGGTCCAATACTTGGGGTTCTGTGGCAACGAGGCTAGACCCATCCTTTACAATATCAGTTTCAGGTAGAACCTCAGTACACCGTGAGACTTGGTGTTTGCTGCCGAGGATCTACGAACGTCTTGATGCAGCCATACGCAAAAGGCACCATTTGAGTATGGCGCTGTCTCGCGCGCTCTCCTCCCACTCCACAGCTATGCATCTGCCACCCTTGTGGGCATGATCCATCCTTGATCTCTTGAAGTGGACAATGGCTTGGGTGACCGCAAAGATGCAGACACAGGCAATAGACCACCAAAAGTACCTCACACCTGATGGCAGCTTCTTTAGCAATGAAGAGGGTGCAGTGCTCTCATAATCCCAGTTTCTGCCTCACTTTGGCAATATACTCCTTCCAAGATTTTGTGCATGCCCTGACCTTTCCAAGTCCTATTCCTAGCACCTCCAGGTAATGCGGCCCAACAACGAAAGCAACAAAGGATCCCTTGCACTAATTCATAAAGGACACGGCCTTACTTTTGCCTCAATTTACTTTGGGTGCCAAGGTCAGTTTGAACTTGGCTCAGATGTTCAAGGGTTTACGCATTAACAGCTGTTCTGAGCAGATGAGTGATGTCATCCATGTACAATGAAGCTTTGTCTTGCAGGCCTGTGCTTTGTGGGGTGGATGAGCTAAATGTCCATGGCATTGTGATACAGGAAGCATGAGCCAAAAGGAATGCAGTCGTAGTAGGGACAGCATAGTCTTGGAGATTGACACTGTTGCCAACAAAGAGTGTGTCTCCAGGCAGTTGTGTTGTCTGCACGATGCCGAGGTTGTGAACATCCTATCTGGTCTGGAGAGGAACTTGCAATGGGAGGGGGAAGATACAGTTGTGGTCTACCAATGAGATAGCATGAGGAAAGAGATTCTGCATAGCCAATGTGAGCAGCTAGGCACCAAATTAAGAAACAGAATTTCAAAGGTTTCTGGATTAACCTGAGCCACATGAAAGTTGGTACAGTGTAAACAAGGTTAGAAAAATACTTGCATGACTGAGGCTGGTGTGAGATAAGTAGGTTCCAGTTCATGGGGCACTGGCACTATTGCTGGAGAAATGGGATCTTAACTGTTGCAATGATCTACACCTGAACCATACTGGGACTGGTATTGTTGTGAATCACGCAATTAAGGAAGTCGAGCAGGTTTTAAACAAAATGGTGG
Source organism: Chiloscyllium plagiosum (assembly GCF_004010195.1). Lineage (NCBI taxonomy): Eukaryota > Metazoa > Chordata > Chondrichthyes > Orectolobiformes > Hemiscylliidae > Chiloscyllium > Chiloscyllium plagiosum. Next base: position 87,402,214 of record NC_057718.1, read on the forward strand.
GGGCACCAGTCCAAATGTGGGAAGTTGTGGTCAATGAGTGGGGAAAATCCAACAGAGGAAGAAGTTAATGTGGGAAATGCTAAACAGACAATGACAGGGAGGGACAGGGAATGGAGATCTAAAAGCAAATCAGATACGGTAAGAGGTTACAAAGTAATAAAGGACAAAACCTAACGCACTGTACTTGAATGACGTTTTGGTTAAGTTTCACAAAAATCAAAGATTGTATCGAACTCAGACATATAATTGTGTAAAGGTAGGTGGTAGATCAGAAGATTTGATGGAATAAAATATAGCCAAGAACTACGCGGAAGTGAATAATGAGGGAAAAATTGAAGTGTGAGAGAAAGTTAGTCAAAAGTATACAAATAGATACAATGTTCAGATATTTAAGAGTTACGTGAATTTAGAAAGCTAAGGACTGTGTGTGGGAAATAGTGTCTCGCTAACCTGATTGAATTTTTTGAAATAATAAAAAGGATTGATGTGGGCAGAATAGTGGGCATAATCAATATGGATTTCAGTAAAGCGTTCGACAAGATTCCTCATGCTAGACTGGCTAGCAAGATTAGATGACATGGAACACTGGGAGAAGTAGCCATTTGGATACATAACTGGCTCAAAGGTGGGGATTGCTTTTCACACTGGTGGCCTGTGACCACAGGGATCGGTGCTGGTCCACTTTTTTTTCATCATTTATATAAATAATTTGGATGTGAACATGGGAGGTGTAGTTAGTAAGTTTGCAGGTGACATCAAAATTGGAAGTGTAATGGACAGGGAAGGTGGTTACCTCCAGAGTACAACGGGATCTTGATCAGATGGGCCAAGGCCAAGGAGTGGCAGATGCAGTTTAATTTAGATAAATATGTGGTGCTGCATTTGAAAAGGCGAATCAAGGAAGGACTTATACACAATGGTAAGGTCCTAGGGAGTGTTGCTGAACAAAGACACCTTGGAGTGCAGGTTCATAGTTCCTTGAAAGTGGAGTCGCAGGCCAGATAGTGAAGGCAGCATTTGGTATGCTTGTCTTTATTGGTCAGTGCATTGAATATAGGAGTTGGAGGTCATGTTGCGTTTGTATGGGACATTGGTTAGTACTGTGTGCAATTCTGGTCTTCCTATTGGAAGGATGTTGTGAAACTTGAAAGGGGTCAGAAAGATTTACAAGGATGTTGCCAGGGCTGGAGTGCTTGAACTATAGGGAGAGGCTGAATAGGCTGGGGCTATTCTCCCTAAAATATCAGAGGCTGAGGAATGACCTGATAGAGGATAATGGATAGGGTAAATAGACAAGGTCTTTTCCCTGGAGTGGGGGAGTCCAGAACTAGAGGGCATAAGTTTATGGTGAGAGGGGAAAAATTTAAAAGGGACCTAATGGGGCAACTTTTTCACAAAGGGAGGTGCTTGTTTGGATGCCAGGGGAACGTGGTGGAGGCTGGTATAATCACAATATTTAACAGGCATCTGGATAGGTATATGAATGGAGGGTTTAGAGGGATATGGGCCACATGCTGACAGAAGGATCTAGATGAATTTAGGATATTTCGTTGGCATGGATGATTTAAACTGAAGGGTCTGTTTACATGCTGTACATTTCTATGACTCTGTGGTCCTCTGGAAAATGAATCTGGGGAATTAATAATTGAGGATAAAAGATGACAGAAAATTGGAATAGATATTTCGTCAGTCTTCACTGAAGAGGATCCAGATTTTATGGAGGACATGAAGAGGCATAAAGTTTAGAACAGGGAGTTTATGCTGGAATTGTATAAAACTTTGGTTAGGCCAGAGCTAGAATATTGTGTGCAGTTCTGGATTCCAAGTTATAGGATGCAGAGGAGATTAACCAGAACATCTGGGTTGGACAGTTTCAGTTATGAAGAGAAATTGACCAGACTGGGGTTTATTTTCCTGAGAGGGAATTGAGATGTATAAAATTGACAGGAAGAAACTTCCCTCTTTGATGGAGGGATCATTGACTGGGGGCATATGGTAAGGGGCACAAATTTCAAGGGAGATATAAGGAAAAATCTTTTTAACATGGGTGGTGGAGATCTGTAATTCATTGCCTGTAAGGGTGGTAGAGGCAGAAACTCTCAAAACATTTTAAATATTTAGAGTCCAAGAGATGTGCAGCGTAGAAACAGACCCCTCAGTCCAACTTGTACATGCCAACCAGACATCCTAAACTAATCTAGTCCCATTTAGTTCATATATCCTTCTAAGCCCTTCCTACTCATATACCCATCTAGATGCCTGTTGAATGTAGTAATTGTACCAGCCTCCTCCACTTCCTTTGGCAATTCATTCCCCACACATCCTCTGCATGAAAACATTGCTCCTTAGGTTTCTTTTATATCTTTCCCCTCTCCCATTAAATCAATGCCCTCTAGTTCTGGACTCTCCACCCCAGGGAAAAGAACTTGAATATTCACCCTATCCATTCCTCTCATAATTTTATAAAGCTCTAAGGTCCCCCCTCAGCCTCTGAAGCTAAGGGGAAATAGCCCCAGCCGATTCAGCCTCTCCCTATAACTCAAATACTCCACCCCTGGCAACAGCTTTGTAAATCTTTTCTGAGCCCTTTCAAGTTTCACAACATCCTTTCTGAAGTGCAGATAGACTTGAGAGCTCTAGTCCAGAATTCTCTCATGGTAAACTTACAGGTTGAGTCAGTAGTTAGGAAGGCAAATGCACTGGTGGCATTTATTTTGAGAGGACTAAATATTAAAAAAAAAACAGGAGTGTACTTCTGAGGCTCTATAAAGCTCTGGTCAGACCACATTTGGAGTATTGTGTGCAGTTTTGGGCCCCATATCTCCAGGAGGGATGTACTGGCCCTGGAGCATGTTCAGATGAGGTTCAGGCGAATGGTCCCAGGAATGAAAAATTTTACATATGAGGAATTTTTAAAGACTCTGGTTTGATACTCAGTCGAGTTTAGAAGGATGAGGAGGAATCTAACTGAAACTTAGAATACTGAATGACCTGGACAGATTAGATGTTTGAAAGATGCCTCCATTAGTAGGTGAGGCTAGGACTCAAGGGCACAGCCTTTGAGTAAAAGACCTTTTTTTAATGGAAATAAGGAAAAATTTCTTCAGAGTGGTGAACCTGTGGAATTCATTGCCACAGAAGACTGTGGAGGCCAGGTCATTGAGTATATTTAAGACTGTGATAGATGGGTTCTTGGGTACCAAGGGTCTCTGGGAGAATGGGGTTGAAAAACTTAGAAGCCATAAATTAATGGTGGAGCAGACTCGATTGGCTGAAAGAAGCAAGAATTAGGCCAATGTCCTATGGCCTTCCAACAGGGGGGAAACCAGAATTGCATGTACTTACCAAAATGTGAGCAGCCAAACCAAGGAATTCAAGGCTTTGGGCCAGGTGCTGGAAAATGGGATTCGAGTCGTTTGGTGCTTGTTTTTGACTGGCGCAGACATGGTAGGCCAAAGGACCTTTCTCTTTGCTATAGATCTCTGACTCTATGGTAGAATCCTGGAAATAGCTACAAACCAGTAATTGTTTGGGAAGGGGCAACTCGAGACAATAATCGGGGAAGTGCATCCGACTAAATTTTGTATCTGAGTTGACAAGTCTCCCCCCCCCCAAATCAAGTCCAGGTCCTGGTGGATTTTATCCAAGTGTCTTTTTTTTTTAAAAGTAGTCTGAGAGTTGGTTGATGCTTTGGTTTTAATTTAACAAAACTAATTTGATTCAGGGAATATGCCTTTAGATTGGAAAATAGCTAATATAACTCTGACGTTCAAAAAGGGAGAGAGGCAGAAAGCAGGAAACTACTTGCTACTTGTCTTATTATTAAAGACATTTAGAGAAGTTCAGGATAATCAGGTAGAGATAACATTGTTTTGTCATGTTCCAACTAATTTGGACAAAGTTTAAAAAAATCACACGACACCAGATTATAGTCCAGCAGGTTTATTTGAGAGTACCAGCTTTCAGAGCGCTGCTCTTTAGGTGTTGTGTGCTTTTTAACTTTGTCCACCCTGGTCCAACACAGGCTCCTTCACATCATAACTGATTTGGAGTTCTTTGAAGAGGTAACTTGTGCTATAGATAAAGGAGAACTGGTATTATACTTGGATATCTATAAGGCATTTGATAAGGTGCCATATCAAAGGATATCGTAGAAATAAAAAAGCTCAGAGTGCATGGGATAATATATTTGCGTGGAATGATGATTGGCTGGGTAACAGGAAGTGGAGAGGAATAAATGAGTCTTTTTCAATCTAGTTGGATATCTCAAGTGATGTATCTCAAGGGTTGATGCTTAAGCTTCAACTCTTTACAGTTCATATAAATGATTTTGTTGAAGGGACTGAAGTAATTTGTTGATGATGCCAAGGTACGAAGGGAAGTGATTTTTGAAGAAGCTATGAGTCTACAAACCTACTGGCAAATGAAGTACAATGGAAGTAAAATGTGGCAAAGTGTAAAATTGTTCATTTTTGACTGAAAGATTAAGCATTTATATATCTGAATAGTGAGAGGATCTGAGTGTCAAATGCATGAATCACAGCTGGTTAATATGCAGGTACAGCAAATAACCAGGAAAGATAATTGAATATTAAGGTCTATTATGGGGGAATTGAATGCAAGAGTAGGGAGGTTGTGTGTCAATTATACATGCATTGGTGAAACTGCATTTGGAGTTCTGTGTGTGGTACTGGTCATTGTACTTATGGAATAATGTTGATGCATTAGAAGCAGTTCATAAGGTTTACTAGACAAATAACCTCGAATGAGCGGATTGCCTTGGGAAAGCTAGACAGACTTTCCCTGTATGCCTGGAGTTCAGAAGAGTGAGAGCTAACTTAATTGAAACTTGTAAGATCCTGAGTTGACTGAATGAATGTCAAAAAGATGTTCCCTCATGTGGGAGAATCTAGAAATAGGGGGTCATATTTAAAAAAAAAGTCAGCCATTTACGATATAGATGAGAAAGCATTTCTCCTTAGGAATGTGAGACTATGGAATTCCTCAAAAAAGCTATGGATGTAGAATCTTTAAATATTTTTAAGGCAGACGTGTTTCGGTCCTTCAGTACCAAGAGGCTGGAAGATTATTGGGATATGCAGCGATATAGAATTGATAAAATCATATCAACACTAGTCTTATTGAATCATGGGCTCGAAGGGCTGATTGGTCTATTCTTCCTTGGAGAAAGTGAGGACTGCATGTATTGGAGATCAGAGTCGAGTGTGGTGCTGGAAAAGCACAGCAGGTCAGGCAGCATCTGAGGAGCAGGAGAATCGACGTTTCGGGCAAGAGCCCTTCATCAGGAATGAGGCTTGTGAACTGGGAGGAAGGTAACTGAGAATGCGATAGGTAGACTGAGGTGGGGGTAATGGTGATGAGTCAGAGAGGAGTGTGGGAACGAAGATGGACAGGTAGGACAGGTCATGAGGGTGGTGCCAAGTTAGAATTGGGATAAGGTGGGGGGAGGGGAAATGAGGAAACTGGTGAAATTCACTTTGATGCCTTGCAATTGGTGTGAGTTTCACCAATCACATGGCATCGATGTGGATTTCATCAGTCTCCTCATTTTCCCCTCTTTTTCCACCCCCAACCACCCCCCCCCCCCCCCCACCTTATCCCAGTTCCAATCTTCGAACTCGGCATCGCCCTCATGACCTGTCCTACCTGTCCATCTTCGTTCCCACTCTCCTCTCCAACCTATCACCATTACTCCCACCTCCATCTACCTATCACACTCTAAGCTACCTTGTCACCCAGCCCCACCGCACTCCCATTTATCTCTGCATCCCCTCTGCTCACAAACCTCAATCCATGAAGGGCTCTCGCCCGAAATGTCGATTCTCCTGCTCCTCGGATGCTGCTTGACCTGCTGTGCTTTTCCAGTGCTCCAGTCTGTACTGTTGTTCCCTGTTCATATGTTGGTTCATATGTACCTCTACACAATAATCTGTGTTTGCATAGCCTTATTGACACACACTGCAATTGTGAAACATCAAACTGGGATAATCCAAAACTCTAGTTATTGCAAAACGTCTGGCCATTCCTCTTGGCAAATTAAGAAATCCAGTAGAAGGATACTCGTGCTAAACTGAAGTTTTGAACTGCTGACTCTAGGTTAACCAAACTTGGGCATACTTGTCATATGAACATACCAACCAATTGGACCAGAATTAGTCTATGCTAGAGTGTGAAATTACAGGGCAAGCCTGCAGCAATACCTACAAAATGGTCTTGCCCATATCCTGAATGATTAAGCACCATGGATGAAATCTGACTGTTTTACTGTCTTTTGCCTATCTGCAATGTGTAAAGATGGAATGTTACATGTTTTGGTCTGTGCTAACATGAATGACCAGCAAAAAGCTGCTGTTTTGTGTGTTAAAGTCCAAGAAGCTAAGATTGCTTTGTGAATGTTAAGACACTACCCACACAACATGAGGCATACCAGATTGCTTGGAAGGCCTCCTGAAGTTTTGAGATGTGAATCAAGCAAGTGGACAAGATTAATATCAAAAGAATAAAAGGAAGGTCTTCGCCCTAATGATCCTAAAATGTTTGAATGCCCAGACTATTTCCTTAGCTGAAGCTGCAAAAGGGGAAAAGTTCCTCCCTGAGTTCTCATTTCAACACAAAAATGAGCTAAATGCATTTTGACTGTCTTAATAAAATGGCAGTCTGTTTCACACTATTCTAAAGGCAGCACAGTGAGCAGAACAAGATTACTGAGCCGACCCAGAGCTATCTCTTTTTTTTTCAGTGCATTTTACTGTAAAAGGACAGGCCATTATGATGTATGAACAAATTAGTTTTTCATTGTACTTCATGTAGACTACATTTGTAAACAAATGATGTCATGTTGGGCTATCACAACACTGCTTAACACAGATTTGAGGGTCAGTCCCCGAGATTAAATTTGATATGATTTTACTGTTGCAGGCATTTCATAAGGAGAAGAGGGACAAATTGATTTAGATTGCTGACGGCACATCTGTCAATGGCAGGGCTAAGGGAATGTGAAGTTGCTTAAAGTGCTAAAATTATTAGGTCAAATGATGGAGATTTGAAAATGGGATGAAACAAAGGAGGTGTACTAAGGAAGATGGTTTTTCTGTTCCTAGCTGTTTACCTGTTGTTCTATCGGCTTATGGTATTGAAGACTCTAACGTTTATATTGTTAGCATTTAATTGTTCTTCAGTATTCCATTTTGAGCCAAGCTAATGTGAACTTTGGTGCTGATAATTATGGTCATTATCAGGATAAATTCTTAGTAATAGTATTGCAGCACTTGTCATACAAACTTTCTATTTTGCAGGCTATTCATTCCGTGGCTTGGCATCATGAAGGAAAACAGTTTGTTTGCAGCCATTCAGATGGTAGCCTTACTATCTGGAATGTAAAATCTCCCATCAAACCTGCACAAATTATTACACCACATGGTAGGTATGAACTTGTTTGTGTGGTCTTACAGTCTTTGACGTAAAAGCACAAAAATATGGAACACAGAAGATAGACATTTGGTCTAGTGCACCTGTTCTAACTAAAGAAAAACTATCTGGCCTAATCCCATTTTTCAGGTCAGGCCTATAGCCTTGTAGGTGGAAGCATTTCGGGTGGATAACCAAGTGACTTAAATGTAAGCAAGAATGTTGACCCTGCTCCGCTATTCAATATGATTGTGGTTGATCATTCAACTCAATAGCCTGTTCCTGCTATAAACTTTAATTCCTTTAGCCATAATTGTTATAGCCAACTCCTCCTTGAAAATATATGATCTTTTGACCTCGAATCCTTTTGCTCACTACTTTCTCTGGGTGGAGGAACTTCTCATCTCAGTCCTAAATGCTTTTCCTCGTACCCTTATTCTCTGATCCTTGGTTCTGGAATCCCCCCATCATCGGGAACATTCTTCCTGCATATTCCCTCTGTTGCTCTTTCAGAATTTTATAGGTTTCTATGACATTCCTCCCCCTACCCCATTCTTCTGAGCTCCAGTGAATTTAATAACAGATTCAACCTCTCCACATATGCCCATCCTGCTATCTGTTTGGTAAACTTTTGCTGCCCTACTTCTTGAGCAAGGACTTCCATTCTCAGATAAGGAGATCAAAACTGCACTCACTATTTTAGGTGTGTTCTTGCCAAGCCATCCTGTAAAATGGCAGCAAGATGTCACTGTTCCTGTTCTTGAATCCTCTCACTATGAAGACCAACGTACTATTTTCTGCCTTCACCATCCGGTGCAACTCCAACCTACGTTTAGCACCAGGTTACTTGGACACCCAGGCTTCATTGCACATTTCCCCTCTTTCAATTTGTAGCCATTTAACTAATAATCTGCCTTCCTGCTTTTGCTTCCAAATGTGTTTCATTTATCCACATTATACTGCATCTGCTCAGCATTTGCTCACTCTCTCAGCTTGTCCAAACCATACTAAAGTGTCTCTGCATCCTGCTCTCTCTCACACCAGCTTTGTGTCACCTGGAGATAATAGTTCAATGAACCAAATCATTAATATATATTGTGAAAAGCTGGGATCATTAGACTGATTCCTGCTGTACCACACTAGCCACTTGCTCACTCTCTCAGCTTGTCCAAACCATACTAAAGTGTCTCCGCATCCTGCTCTCTCTCACACCCAGCTTTGTGTCACCTGGAGATAATAGTTCAATGAACCAAATCATTAATATATATTGTGAAAAGCTGGGATCATTAGACTGATTCCTGCTGTACCACACTAGCCACTGCCTGCTATTTGGAAAAATACCTATTATTTCTGTTTTGTTTCCTGTCTGCCAACCAATCTTTTTACCCATCATCGTACAGCACCCCAATCCCTTTAATTTTGTGTGTTACTCTGAGATTTTGTCAAAAGCCTTCTGAAAGTCCAAATAGACCACATCCACTGACCCCCCCCCCCCCCTCATCAACTCTACTAGTGACATCCTCATGAAATTCCAGTAGATTTGTCAAGCATGATTTCCCTTTCTGTCTGTCACTTTTCCAAACGTTGAGAAATCTTTTCTAGTGGACTTAAGCATTTTTCCCACTCTTTACAGCAGGCTGATTTGGTCTACAATTTCCAGTTTTCTCACTGGAAGTAGAGGGATTACATTAGCTATCTTCCAATTTGAAGGAACTGTCCCAGAATCTGTAAAATCTTGAAAGATGGCCACCAACGCTTCTGCTATCTCCAGGGTGTCTTCCTTAAGTACCCCGGGGTACAACTTACCAGGGTATAGCCTGGAGATTTTTCAGCCTTCAGTCTCCTCAATTTCTCCAATGCTGTTTCCCTACTAATACTGATTTCTTTCACTGAACCCGGTGTCCCCCAATATTTCTGATACGTTATTTGTGTCCTCATTTGTGAACATAACCAAAGTATATATTTAGTTAGCCATTTCTTTGTTCCCCATTATAATTCCCTTGTTTCTGACTGTAAGGAACCTACATTTGTCTTCACTATCTTCTTTTGTGTTCACACATCTGTAGACACTTTTTAAAAATGTTCCCTGCAGTCTGGCTTACTCTATTCTCCCTTTCTTAAGGGCAGCACGGTGGCTCAGTGGTTAGCACTGCTGCCTCACAGAGGCAGGAACTGTGCTCGAATCCAGCCTCTGCGACTGTCTGTAGAGTTTGTACATTCTCCCCGTGTCTGTGTGGGTTTCCTCTGGGTGCTCCGGTTTCCCCCCACAATCCAAAAGATGTGCAGGTTACTTTAATTGGCCATGCTAAATTGCCCAAAGTGTTCATGGGTGTGTAGGTTAGATGCATTAGTCAGGGGTAAAATATACGGTAGGGGTATAGGTCTGGATGGGTTACTGTTCAGAAGATCAGTGTGGACTTGTTGGGCTGAAGGGCATGTTTTCACACTAGGGATTCTATTCCATGATTAGTCCATCCGTTGGTGCTCCTTTGCTGAATTCTAAACTAATCCTGTTTTTCTAACCTTTGTTTTCCTCATAAATTTGTATGCCTCTCCTTGGATCTAATGCTAACTTCAATTTCCCTTGTAAGCTGTGGTGTGGCTACCTTTCTCATTTTACTTTTGTGTCAGCTAGGAATGAGCAATTGTTTCGGTTCACCCATGGGCTCTTTGAACATAGCAGTTGCCTCTCCACTGTCTTCCCTTTAAGTAATGTTCCCCAATTCATCATAGCTAGTGCATTCCTCATACCATTGTAATTTCCTTCATTTAGATTCAGATCCAAGTCTCTAAATCAGCTATGTTACTCTTTATCTTGATGAATTCTATCATATTATGGTCACTCATCGTAAAGGGACCTTGCACAGCTCGATTGCCAACTACTCCTTTCTCATGACATGATACCCAGTATAGGATGGCTTGTTTTCCAGTTGGTTCCTCAGCAAATTAGTCCAGAAAACCATCTTGTATATGATCCAGGAATAATTATTCTTACTAATTTGATTTGCTAATCTCTATATGCTGATTTGAAGTTAACCATTATTGCAAATGTTTCTTTGTTGCATGCCTCTCTAATTTTATGTTTAACGTCTTTCCCAAAATTATCATTGCAGTATGGGAGTTTATATACAGCCCCACTAATATTTTTGCCCTTGGTCTTTCTCAGCTCTACCCATACAAGTACTCATATAGTTCTTCCTGTCCACTGTACTTAGGCACCTCATAATTTTTCGCACCTTAATTAAATCACCCCTCAGCCTACTTTGTTCCAAAGAACAGGACACCAGCCAATGTAGCCTTTCTTCATAGCTAAGATTATACACATCTGACAAGACCCTTGTATCTTTTCTTGTGTAATTACATTCTCCTTGTCATGTAGTGCTCAGAACCATACACAGTTCTCTCCATGTGACTTAGTGTTTTATATAGTTTTTTTTATTCAGGGGATGAGGGCATCACTGGTCAAGCCAACATTTATTGCCCATCCCAAATCACCCAGCAGTTAAGAGTCAACCACATTGCTGCTGGTCTGGAGTCACATGTAGACCAGACCCCAGTCAGGATGGTAGATTCCTTCCCTAAAAGACATTTGTGAACCAGATGGGTTTTTCTGACAATCAACAGTGAATCCATGGTCTCCGTTAGACTCTTAATTCCAGATTTCCTTTTTTTAATTGAATTCAAATTCCATCATCTGCCATGACAGGATTTGAACCTGGGTTCCCAAAATATTAGCTGGATCTCTGAATTAGCAGTCTGGCAATAACACCACTAGATTGTTACTTCCCCATAAAGTTCTTCTCACGACCACTTCATATATCCAATGTTTTCTTGTTTCTTTTAACCTTCGTGATTAAAGATTAGTACCTTTAATTATGTTCTTAACCATCATATACATCTGTCCTCCTACCTTTAAACTTGAATGGGCACTATAAAAGGTCCGTCTGTTCCCCTACACTTAATATCATTGAATTCCAGAGGTGAGTTGAGAATGATAGCCCTTGTCATCAAGACTGCACTCGACTGCACGTGACATTAGGGATCCCTAACAAAACTAGAATCGATGGGTAATGGGACAAACTTTGCTGGTTAGAATTATATTTGGTACGTAGGAATGTGGCTGTGCTTGTTAGAGGTCAATCAGCTCTGCTGTAGGACATCTCTGCAGAATGTCCTCAAGGTAGTGTCCTAAGCCCAACCATCTTCAGCTGCTTCATCAATGACTGTACCTCCATAAAGTTAGAAGTACGGATGTTCACCAATGATTGCACAATGTACAATACCATTTGTTACTCCTCAGCTACTGAAACAATCCATGTTCAAATGCAGCAAGTTCTGGATAATGTCCAGGCCTGGGCTGACAAATGGCAAGTAACATTCAAGTCACACATGCTAGGCAATGACCATGTCCCATAAAAGACAATCCAATCACTGTACCATGACATTTGGTGTTACCATCATTGAATCTCCTGTTATCGACATCCTGGGGTTACCATTGACCAGAAACTCACTGGACTCACCACATAATCACAGATGCTGGGAATACAGCATCAAATAACTCACTCCCTGACTCCCCAGAGCCTGTCTGCCATCTACAAGGCATAAGTCAGGAGTGTGATGGAATACCCCCCACCTGGCTGGATGAATGCAGCTCCAACAACACTCAAACATGACACCATTCAGGACACAGCAACCTGCTGAAATGGCATCTCATCCAAAAACATCCAGTTACTCCTCCACCAACACTCAGCAACAGCTTGTACTATTTACAAGATGCACTGCAGAAATTCACCAAAGATCCTTAGATAGCACCTTCCAAGACCATGTTCACTTCTGTCTCGAAGGAATGGGCAACGGATACATGGAAACATCATTGGCAAGTTCCTGTCCAAGCCATTCACCATCCTAACTTGGAAATACCTTACCATTCTTATCTGTCATTGCATCAGCTTCCTGAAATTCTCTCCCTAAAGGTATTGTGGGTCTACATACAACAGATGGACTGGAGTGGTTCAAGCGGCAGCTTGTCAACGCCTTCGTGAGGGCAACTTGGAATGGGGAATAAATGCCAGACAGCCAGTGATGCCGTTATCACATGTGAATCTGTTAAATTATTGTATATTAAGGAATTATGGAATTTTAAGTATTGCTACATAAAGACACAATTTTGTCAAAGCGTTTGTCTTGTACTCATCGTGGCAATTTGCAAGAAGTACCAAAAAAAATTTATACCCCTGTTCAAGAGGAGGGTAATGCCTTGACCAACCAGAATTAACCTGCCTGGTTTAACAAGAAAACATCACCTGACTGTTAGTCATCAGGAGGGAGGCCATATTGGATTTGCTGTTAGTCATCAGGAGGGAGGCCATATTGGATTTGGAACTTGGTAACGAACCGGGACAAGTGATGAGCTTGTTAGTGGGTGAGCATTTTGGTGATGGTGACCACAATTCTGTGACTTTCACCTTGGTTATGGAGAGAGATAGGTGCGTGCAACAGGGCAGGTTTTACAATTGGGGGAAGGGTAAATACAATGTTGCAAGACAGGATCTGAGGAGCATAAATTGGGAGCATAGGCTGTCAGGGAAGGATGTCATTGAAATGTGGAACTTTTTCAAGGAACAGATACGACGTGTCCTTGATATGTATGTACCTGTCAGGCAGGAAAGAGATGGT